>NC_090646.1:336771735-337071735 GCF_040937935.1 Hyperolius riggenbachi
CTTCTGGGCGCCGGCTTTAAAAGTCCCTTCTGGGCGCCGGCTTTAAAAGTCCCTTCTGGGCGCCGGCTTTAAAAGTCCCTTCTGGGCGCCAGCTTTAAAAGTCCCTTCTGGGCGCCGGCTTTAAAAGTCCCTTCTGGGTGCCGGCTTTAAAAGTCCCTTCTGGGCGCCGGCTTTAAAATTCCCTTCTGGGCGAAGGCTTTAAAAGTCCATTCTGGGCGCCGGCTTTAATTGTCACTCATGGATACCGGTTTTAAAAGTCCCTTCTGGGCGCCGGTTTTAATAGTCACTCATGGATGCCGGCTTTAAAAGTCCCTTCTGGGCGCCGGCTTTAATTGTCACTCATGGATACCGGTTTTAAAAGTCCCTTCTGGGCGCCGGTTTTAATTGTCACTCATGGATACCGGTTTTAAAAGTCCCTTCTGGGCGCCGGTTTTAATTGTCACTCATGGATACCGGTTTTAAAAGTCCCTGCTGGGCGCCGGTTTTAATAGTCACTCATGGATGCCGGCATTAAAAGTCCCTTCTGGGCGCCGGCTTTAAAAGTCCCTTCTGGGCGCCGGCTTTAATTGTCACTCATGGATACCGGTTTTAAAAGTCCCTTCTGGGCGCCGGTTTTAATTGTCACTCATGGATACCGGTTTTAAAAATCCCTTCTGGGCGCCGGTTTTAATTGTCACTCATGGATGCCGGTTTTAAAAGTCCCTGCTGGGCGCCGGTTTTAATAGTTACTCATGGATGCCGGTTTTAAAAGTCCCTTCTGGGCGCCGGCTTTAAAATTCACTCATGGATACCGGTTTTCAAAGTCCCTTCTGGGCGCCGGCTTTAATTGTCACTCATGGATGCCGGTTTTAAAAGTCCCTGCTGGGCGCCGGTTTTAATAGTTACCCATGGATGCCGGCTTTAAAAGTCCCTTCTGGGCGCCGGCTTTAAAAGTCCCTTCTGGGCGCCGGCTTTAAAAGTCCCTTCTGGGCGCCGGCTTTAAAAGTCCCTTCTGGGCGCCGGCTTTAATTGTCACTCATGGATACCGGTTTTAAAAGTCCCTTCTGGGCGCCGGTTTTAATTGTCACTCATGGATGCCGGTTTTAAAAGTCCCTGCTGGGCGCCGGTTTTAATAGTCACTCATGGATGCCGGTTTTAAAAGTCCCTTCTGGGCGCCGGCTTTAAAAGTCCCTTCTGGGCGCCGGCTTTAATTGTCACTCATGGATACCGGTTTTAAAAGTCCCTTCTGGGCGCCGGTTTTAATTGTCACTCATGGATACCGGTTTTAAAAGTCCCTGCTGGGCTCCGGTTTTAATTGTCACTCATGGATACCGGTTTTAAAAGTCCCTGCTGGGCGCCGGTTTTAATAGTCACTCATGGATGCCGGCATTAAAAGTCCCTTCTGGGCGCCGGCTTTAAAAGTCCCTTCTGGGCGCCGGTTTTAATTGTCACTCATGGATACCGGTTTTAAAAGTCCCTTCTGGGCGCCGGTTTTAATTGTCACTCATGGATACCGGTTTTAAAAGTCCCTTCTGGGTGCCGGTTTTAATTGTCACTCATGGATGCCGGTAAAAGTCTCTGCTGGGCGCCGGTTTTAATAGTCACTCATGGATGCCGGCTTTAAAAGTCCCTGCTGGGCGCCGGTTTTAAAAGTCCCTTCTGGGCGCCGGCTTTAAAAGTCCCTTCTGGGCGCCGGCGTCCCTTCTGGGCGCCGGCTTTAAAAGTCCCTTCTGGGCGCCGGCTTTAATTTTCACTCATGGATACCGGTTTTAAAAGTCCCTTCTGGGCGCCGGTTTTAATTGTCACTCATGGATACCGGTTTTAAAAGTCCCTGCTGGGCGCCGGTTTTAATAGTCACTCATGGATGCCTGCATTAAAAGTCCCTTCTGGGCGCCGGCTTTAAAAGTCCCTTTTGGGCGCCGGCTTTAATTGTCACTCATGGATACCGGTTTTAAAAGTCCCTTCTGGGCGCCGGTTTTAATTGTCACTCATGGATACCGGTTTTAAAAGTCCCTTCTGGGCGCCGGTTTTAATTGTCACTCATGGATACCGGTTTTAAAAGTCCCTGCTGGGCGCCGGTTTTAATAGTCACTCATGGATGCCGGCATTAAAAGTCCCTTCTGGGCGCCGGCTTTAAAAGTCCCTTCTGGGCGCCGGCTTTAATTGTCACTCATGGATGCCGGTAAAAGTCTCTGCTGGGCGCCGGTTTTAATAGTCACTCATGGATGCCGGTTTTAAAAGTCCCTGCTGGGCGCCGGCTTTAAAAGTCCCTTGTGGGCGCCGGTTTTAAAAGTCCCTTCTGGGCGCCGGCTTTAAAAGTCCCTTCTGGGCGCCGGCTTTAAAAGTCCCTTCTGGGCGCCGGCTTTAAAAGTCCCTTCTGGGCGCTGGTTTTAATTGTCACTCATGGATGCCGGTTGTAAAAGTCCCTGCTGGGCGCCGGTTTTAATAGTCACTCATGGATGCCGGCTTTAAAAGTCCCTGCTGGGCGCCGGCTTTAAAAGTCCCTTCTGGGCGCCGGCTTTAATTGTCACTCATGGATACCGGTTTTAAAAGTCCCTTCTGGGCGCCGGTTTTAATTGTCACTCATGGATACCGGTTTTAAAAGTCCCTGCTGGGCGCCGGTTTTAATAGTCACTCATGGATGCCGGCATTAAAAGTCCCTTCTGGGCGCCGGCTTTAAAAGTCCCTTTTGGGCGCCGGCTTTAATTGTCACTCATGGATATCGGTTTTAAAAGTCCCTTCTGGGCGCCGGTTTTAATTGTCACTCATGGATACCGGTTTCAAATGTCCCTTCTGGGCGCCGGTTTTAATTGTCACTCATGGATACCGGTTTTAAAAGTCCCTGCTGGGCGCCGGTTTTAATAGTCACTCATGGATGCCGGCTTTAAAAGTCCCTTCTGGGCGCCGGCTTTAAAAGTCCCTTCTGGGCGCCGGCTTTAATTGTCACTCATGGATACCGGTTTTAAAAGTCCCTTCTGGGCGCCGGTTTTAATTGTCACTCATGGATACCGGTTTTAAAAGTCCCTTCTGGGCGCCGGTTTTAATTGTCACTCATGGATACCGGTTTTAAAAGTCCCTGCTGGGCGCCGGTTTTAATAGTCACTCATGGATGCCGGCATTAAAAGTCCCTTCTGGGCGCCGGCTTTAAAAGTCCCTTCTGGGCGCCGGCTTTAATTGTCACTCATGGATACCGGTTTTAAAAGTCCCTTCTGGGCGCCGGTTTTAATTGTCACTCATGGATACCGGTTTTAAAAATCCCTTCTGGGCGCCGGTTTTAATTGTCACTCATGGATACCGGTTTTAAAAGTCCCTGCTGGGCGCCGGTTTTAATAGTCACTCATGGATGCCGGTTTTAAAGGTCCCTTCTGGGCGCCGGCTTTAAAAGTCCCTTCTGGGCGCCGTTTTTAATTGTCACTCATGGATGCCGGTAAAAGTCTCTGCTGGGCGCCGGTTTTAAAAGTCACTCATGGATGCCGGTTTTAAAAGTCCCTGCTGGGCGCCGGCTTTAAAAGTCCCTTGTGGGCGCCGGTTTTAAAAGTCCCTTCTGGGCGCCGGCTTTAAAAGTCCCTTCTGGGCGTCGGCATTAAAAGTCCCTTCTGGGCGCCAGCTTTAAAAGTCCCTTCTGGGCGCCGGCATTAAAAAGTCCCTTCTGGGCGCCGGCTTTAAAAGTCCCTTCTGGGCGCCGGCTTTAAAAGTCCCTTCTGGGCGCCGGCTTTAAAAGTCCCTTCTGGGCGCCGGCTTTAAAAGTCCCTTCTGGGCGCCGGCTTTAAAAGTCCCTTCTGGGCGCCGGCTTTAAAAGTCCCTTCTGGGCGCCGGCTTTAAAAGTCCCTTCTGGGCGCCGGCTTTAAAAGTCCCTTCTGGGCGCCGGCTTTAAAAGTCCCTTCTGGGCGCCGGCTTTAAAATTCACTCATGGATACCGGTTTTAAGGCGCCGGCTTTAATTGTCACTCATGGATGCCGGTTTTAAAAGTCCCTGCTGGCCGCCGGTTTTAATAGTTACTCATGGATGCCGGCTTTAAAAGTCCCTTCTGGGCGCCGGCTTTAAAAGTCCCTTCTGGGCACCGGCTTTAAAAGTCCCTTATGGGCGCCGGCTTTAATTGTCACTCATGGATGCCGGTTTTAAAAGTCCCTGCTGGGCGCCGGTTTTAATAGTCACTCATGGATGCCGGTTTTAAAAGTCCCTGCTGGGCGCCGGTTTTAAAAGTCCCTGCTGGGCGCCGGTTTTAAAAGTCCCTTCTGGGCGCCAGCTTTAAAAGTCCCTTCTGGGCGCCAGCTTTAAAAGTCCCTTCTGGGCGCCAGCTTTAAAAGTCCCTTCTGGGCGCCGGCTTTAAAAGTCCCTTCTGGGCGCCGGCTTTAAAAGTCCCTTCTGGGCGCCGGCTTTAAAAGTCCTTTCTGGGCGCCGGCTTTAAAAGTCCCTTCTGGGCGCCGGCTTTAATTTTCACTCATGGATACCGGTTTTAAAAGTCCCTTCTGGGCGCCGGTTTTAATTGTCACTCATGGATGCCGGTTTTAAAAGTCCCTGCTGGGCGCCGGTTTTAATAGTCACTCATGGATGCCGGCTTTAAAAGTCCCTTCTGGGCGCCGGCTTTAATAGTCCTTTCTGGGCGCCGGCTTTAATTGTCACTCATGGATACCGGTTTTAAAAGTCCCTTCTGGGCGCCGGTTTTAATTGTCACTCATGGATACCGGTTTTAAAAGTCCCTTCTGGGCGCCGGTTTTAATTGTCACTCATGGATACCGGTTTTAAAAGTCCCTGCTGGGCGCCGGTTTTAATAGTCACTCATGGATGCCGGTTTTAATAGTCACTCATGGATGCCGGTTTTAAAAGTCCCTTCTGGGCGCCGGCTTTAAAAGTCCCTTCTGGGCGCTGCCTTTAATTGTCACTCATGGATACCGGTTTTAAAAGTCCCTGCTGGGCGCCGGTTTTAATAGTCACTCATGGATGCCGGTTTTAAAAGTCCCTGCTGGGCGCCGGCTTTAAAAGTCCCTTGTGGGCGCCGGTTTTAAAAGTCCCTTCTGGGCGCCGGCTTTAAAAGTCCCTTCTGGGCGCCGGCTTTAAAAGTCCCTTCTGGGCGCCGGCATTAAAAGTCCCTTCTGGGCGCCGGCTTTAAAAGGCCCTTCTGGGCGCCGGCTTTAAAAGTCCCTTCTGGGCGCCGGCTTTAAAAGTCCCTTCTGGGCGCCGGCTTTAAAAGTCCCTTCTGGGCGCCGGCTTTAAAAGTCCCTTCTGGGCGCCGGCTTTAAAAGTCCCTTCTGGGCGCCGGCTTTGTCACTCATGGATGCCGGTTTTAAAAGTCCCTGCTGGGCGCCGGTTTTAATAGTCACTCATGGATGCCGGTTTTAAAAGTCCCTGCTGGGCGCCGGCTTTAAAAGTCCCTTCTGGGCGCCGGCTTTAAAAGTCCCTTCTGGGCGCCGGCTTTAATTGTCACTCATGGATACCGGTTTTAAAAGTCCCTTCTGGGCGCCGGTTTTAATTGTCACTCATGGATACCGGTTTTAAAAGTCCCTTCTGGGCGCCGGTTTTAATTGTCACTCATGGATACCGGTTTTAAAAGTCCCTGCTGGGCGCCGGTTTTAATAGTCACTCATGGATGCCGGCATTAAAAGTCCCTTCTGGGCGCCGGCTTTAAAAGTCCCTTCTGGGCGCCGGCTTTAATTGTCACTCATGGATACCGGTTTTAAAAGTCCCTTCTGGGCGCCGGTTTTAATTGTCACTCATGGATGCCGGTTTTAAAAGTCCCTGTTGGGCGCCGGTTTTAATAGTCACTCATGGATGCCGGCTTTAAAAGTCCCTTCTGGGCGCCGGCTTTAAAAGTCCCTTCTGGGCGCCGGCTTTAATTGTCACTCATGGATACCGGTTTTAAAAGTCCCTTCTGGGCGCCGGTTTTAATTGTCACTCATGGATACCGGTTTTAAAAGTCCCTGCTGGGCGCCGGTTTTAATAGTCACTCATGGATGCCGGCATTAAAAGTCCCTTCTGGGCGCCGGCTTTAAAAGTCCCTTTTGGGCGCCGGCTTTAATTGTCACTCATGGATACCGGTTTTAAAAGTCCCTTCTGGGCGCCGGTTTTAATTGTCACTCATGGATACCGGTTTTAAAAGTCCCTTCTGGGCGCCGGTTTTAATTGTCACTCATGGATACCGGTTTTAAAAGTCCCTGCTGGGTGCCGGTTTTAATAGTCACTCATGGATGCCGGCTTTAAAAGTCCCTTCTGGGCGCCGGCTTTAAAAGTCCCTTCTGGGCGCCGGCTTTAATTGTCACTCATGGATACCGTTTTTAAAAGTCCCTTCTGGGCGCCGGTTTTAATTGTCACTCATGGATACCGGTTTTAAAAGTCCCTTCTGGGCGCCGGTTTTAATTGTCACTCATGGATGCCGGTTTTAAAAGTCCCTGCTGGGCGCCGGCTTTAAAAGTCCCTGCTGGGCGCCGGCTTTAAAAGTCCCTTGTGGGCGCCGGTTTTAAAAGTCCCTTGTGGGCGCCGGTTTTAAAAGTCCCTTCTGGGCGCCGGCTTTAAAAGTCCCTTCTGGGCGCCGGCTTTAAAAGTCCCTTCTGGGCGCCGGCTTTAAAAGTCCCTTCTGGGCGCCGGCTTTAAAAGTCCCTTCTGGGCGCCGGCTTTAAAAGTCCCTTCTGGGCGCCGGCTTTAAAAGTCCCTTCTGGGCGCCGGCTTTAAAAGTCCCTTCTGGGCGCCGGCTTTAAAAGTCCCTTCTGGGCGCCGGTTTTAATTGTCACTCATGGATGCCGGTTTTAAAAGTCCCTGCTGGGCGCCGGTTTTAATAGTCACTCATGGATGCCGGCTTTAAAAGTCCCTTCTGGGCGCCGGCTTTAAAAGTCCCTTCTGGGCGCCGGCTTTAATTGTCACTCATGGATACCGGTTTTAAAAGTCCCTTCTGGGCGCCGGTTTTAATTGTCACTCATGGATACCGGTTTTAAAAGTCCCTGCTGGGCGCCGGTTTTAATAGTCACTCATGGATGCCGGCATTAAAAGTCCCTTCTGGGCGCCGGCTTTAAAAGTCCCTTCTGGGCGCCGGTTTTAATTGTCACTCATGGATACCGGTTTTAAAAGTCCCTTCTGGGCGCCGGTTTTAATTGTCACTCATGGATACCGGTTTTAAAAGTCCCTGCTGGGCGCCGGTTTTAATAGTCACTCATGGATGCCGGTTTTAAAAGTCCCTGTTGGGCGCCGGTTTTAATAGTCACTCATGGATGCCGGCTTTAAAAGTCCCTTCTGGGCGCCGGCTTTAAAAGTCCCTTCTGGGCGCCGGCTTTAATTGTCACTCATGGATACCGGTTTTAAAAGTCCCTTCTGGGCGCCGGTTTTAATTGTCACTCATGGATACCGGTTTTAAAAGTCCCTGCTGGGCGCCGGTTTTAATAGTCACTCATGGATGCCGGCATTAAAAGTCCCTTCTGGGCGCCGGCTTTAAAAGTCCCTTTTGGGCGCCGGCTTTAATTGTCACTCATGGATACCGGTTTTAAAAGTCCCTTCTGGGCGCCGGTTTTAATTGTCACTCATGGATACCGGTTTTAAATGTCCCTTCTGGGCGCCGGTTTTAATAGTCACTCATGGATGCCGGTTTTAAAAGTCCCTGCTGGGCGCCGGCTTTAAAAGTCCCTTGTGGGCGCCGGTTTTAAAAGTCCCTTCTGGGCGCCGGCTTTAAAAGTCCCTTCTGGGCGCCGGCTTTAAAAGTCCCTTCTGGGCGCCGGCTTTAAAAGTCCCTTCTGGGCGCCGGTTTTAATTGTCACTCATGGATGCCGGTTGTAAATGTCCCTGCTGGGCGCCGGTTTTAATAGTCACTCATGGATGCCGGCTTTAAAAGTCCCTGCTGGGCGCCGGCTTTAAAAGTCCCTTCTGGGCGCCGGCTTTAATTGTCACTCATGGATACCGGTTTTAAAAGTCCCTTCTGGGCGCCGGTTTTAATTGTCACTCATGGATACCGGTTTTAAAAGTCCCTTCTGGGCGCCGGTTTTAATTGTCACTCATGGATACCGGTTTTAAATGTCCCTTCTGGGCGCCGGTTTTAATTGTCACTCATGGATACCGGTTTTAAAAGTCCCTGCTGGGCGCCGGTTTTAATTGTCACTCATGGATACCGGTTTTAAAAGTCCCTGCTGGGCGCCGGTTTTAATAGTCACTCATGGATGCCGGCATTAAAAGTCCCTTCTGGGCGCCGGCTTTAAAAGTCCCTTTTGGGCGCCGGCTTTAATTGTCACTCATGGATACCGGTTTTAAAAGTCCCTTCTGGGCGCCGGTTTTAATTGTCACTCATGGATACCGGTTTTAAATGTCCCTTCTGGGCGCCGGTTTTAATTGTCACTCATGGATACCGGTTTTAAAAGTCCCTTCTGGGCGCCGGTTTTAATTGTCACTCATGGATGCCGGTTTTAAAAGTCCCTGTTGGGCGCCGGTTTTAATAGTCACTCATGGATGCCGGCTTTAAAAGTCCCTTCTGGGCGCCGGCTTTAAAAGTCCCTTTTGGGCGCCGGCTTTAATTGTCACTCATGGATACCGGTTTTAAAAGTCCCTTCTGGGCGCCGGTTTTAATTGTCACTCATGGATACCGGTTTTAAAAGTCCCTTCTGGGCGCCGGTTTTAATTGTCACTCATGGATACCGGTTTTAAAAGTCCCTGCTGGGCGCCGGTTTTAATAGTCACTCATGGATGCCGGCATTAAAAGTCCCTTCTGGGCGCCGGCTTTAAAAGTCCCTTCTGGGCGCCGGCTTTAATTGTCACTCATGGATGCCGGTAAAAGTCTCTGCTGGGCGCCGGTTTTAATAGTCACTCATGGATGCCGGTTTTAAAAGTCCCTGCTGGGCGCCGGCTTTAAAAGTCCCTTGTGGGCGCCGGTTTTAAAAGTCCCTTCTGGGCGCCGGCTTTAAAAGTCCCTTCTGGGCGCCGGCTTTAAAAGTCCCTTCTGGGCGCCGGCTTTAAAAGTCCCTTCTGGGCGCCGGTTTTAATTGTCACTCATGGATGCCGGTTGTAAAAGTCCCTGCTGGGCGCCGGTTTTAATAGTCACTCATGGATGCCGGCTTTAAAAGTCCCTGCTGGGCGCCGGCTTTAAAAGTCCCTTCTGGGCGCCGGCTTTAATTGTCACTCATGGATACCGGTTTTAAAAGTCCCTTCTGGGCGCCGGTTTTAATTGTCACTCATGGATACCGGTTTTAAAAGTCCCTGCTGGGCGCCGGTTTTAATAGTCACTCATGGATGCCGGCATTAAAAGTCCCTTCTGGGCGCCGGCTTTAAAAGTCCCTTTTGGGCGCCGGCTTTAATTGTCACTCATGGATATCGGTTTTAAAAGTCCCTTCTGGGCGCCGGTTTTAATTGTCACTCATGGATACCGGTTTCAAATGTCCCTTCTGGGCGCCGGTTTTAATTGTCACTCATGGATACCGGTTTTAAAAGTCCCTGCTGGGCGCCGGTTTTAATAGTCACTCATGGATGCCGGCTTTAAAAGTCCCTTCTGGGCGCCGGCTTTAAAAGTCCCTTCTGGGCGCCGGCTTTAATTGTCACTCATGGATACCGGTTTTAAAAGTCCCTTCTGGGCGCCGGTTTTAATTGTCACTCATGGATACCGGTTTTAAAAGTCCCTTCTGGGCGCCGGTTTTAATTGTCACTCATGGATACCGGTTTTAAAAGTCCCTGCTGGGCGCCGGTTTTAATAGTCACTCATGGATGCCGGCATTAAAAGTCCCTTCTGGGCGCCGGCTTTAAAAGTCCCTTCTGGGCGCCGGCTTTAATTGTCACTCATGGATACCGGTTTTAAAAGTCCCTTCTGGGCGCCGGTTTTAATTGTCACTCATGGATACCGGTTTTAAAAATCCCTTCTGGGCGCCGGTTTTAATTGTCACTCATGGATACCGGTTTTAAAAGTCCCTGCTGGGCGCCGGTTTTAATAGTCACTCATGGATGCCGGTTTTAAAGGTCCCTTCTGGGCGCCGGCTTTAAAAGTCCCTTCTGGGCGCCGTTTTTAATTGTCACTCATGGATGCCGGTAAAAGTCTCTGCTGGGCGCCGGTTTTAAAAGTCACTCATGGATGCCGGTTTTAAAAGTCCCTGCTGGGCGCCGGCTTTAAAAGTCCCTTGTGGGCGCCGGTTTTAAAAGTCCCTTCTGGGCGCCGGCTTTAAAAGTCCCTTCTGGGCGTCGGCATTAAAAGTCCCTTCTGGGCGCCAGCTTTAAAAGTCCCTTCTGGGCGCCGGCATTAAAAAGTCCCTTCTGGGCGCCGGCTTTAAAAGTCCCTTCTGGGCGCCGGCTTTAAAAGTCCCTTCTGGGCGCCGGCTTTAAAAGTCCCTTCTGGGCGCCGGCTTTAAAAGTCCCTTCTGGGCGCCGGCTTTAAAAGTCCCTTCTGGGCGCCGGCTTTAAAAGTCCCTTCTGGGCGCCGGCTTTAAAAGTCCCTTCTGGGCGCCGGCTTTAAAAGTCCCTTCTGGGCGCCGGCTTTAAAAGTCCCTTCTGGGCGCCGGCTTTAAAATTCACTCATGGATACCGGTTTTAAGGCGCCGGCTTTAATTGTCACTCATGGATGCCGGTTTTAAAAGTCCCTGCTGGCCGCCGGTTTTAATAGTTACTCATGGATGCCGGCTTTAAAAGTCCCTTCTGGGCGCCGGCTTTAAAAGTCCCTTCTGGGCACCGGCTTTAAAAGTCCCTTATGGGCGCCGGCTTTAATTGTCACTCATGGATGCCGGTTTTAAAAGTCCCTGCTGGGCGCCGGTTTTAATAGTCACTCATGGATGCCGGTTTTAAAAGTCCCTGCTGGGCGCCGGTTTTAAAAGTCCCTGCTGGGCGCCGGTTTTAAAAGTCCCTTCTGGGCGCCAGCTTTAAAAGTCCCTTCTGGGCGCCAGCTTTAAAAGTCCCTTCTGGGCGCCAGCTTTAAAAGTCCCTTCTGGGCGCCGGCTTTAAAAGTCCCTTCTGGGCGCCGGCTTTAAAAGTCCCTTCTGGGCGCCGGCTTTAAAAGTCCTTTCTGGGCGCCGGCTTTAAAAGTCCCTTCTGGGCGCCGGCTTTAATTTTCACTCATGGATACCGGTTTTAAAAGTCCCTTCTGGGCGCCGGTTTTAATTGTCACTCATGGATACCGGTTTTAAAAGTCCCTGCTGGGCGCCGGTTTTAATAGTCACTCATGGATGCCGGCATTAAAAGTCCCTTCTGGGCGCCGGCTTTAAAAGTCCCTTCTGGGCGCCGGCTTTAATTGTCACTCATGGATACCGGTTTTAAAAGTCCCTTCTGGGCGCCGGTTTTAATTGTCACTCATGGATACCGGTTTTAAAAATCCCTTCTGGGCGCCGGTTTTAATTGTCACTCATGGATACCGGTTTTAAAAGTCCCTGCTGGGCGCCGGTTTTAATAGTCACTCATGGATGCCGGTTTTAAAGGTCCCTTCTGGGCGCCGGCTTTAAAAGTCCCTTCTGGGCGCCGTTTTTAATTGTCACTCATGGATGCCGGTAAAAGTCTCTGCTGGGCGCCGGTTTTAAAAGTCACTCATGGATGCCGGTTTTAAAAGTCCCTGCTGGGCGCCGGCTTTAAAAGTCCCTTGTGGGCGCCGGTTTTAAAAGTCCCTTCTGGGCGCCGGCTTTAAAAGTCCCTTCTGGGCGTCGGCATTAAAAGTCCCTTCTGGGCGCCAGCTTTAAAAGTCCCTTCTGGGCGCCGGCATTAAAAAGTCCCTTCTGGGCGCCGGCTTTAAAAGTCCCTTCTGGGCGCCGGCTTTAAAAGTCCCTTCTGGGCGCCGGCTTTAAAAGTCCCTTCTGGGCGCCGGCTTTAAAAGTCCCTTCTGGGCGCCGGCTTTAAAAGTCCCTTCTGGGCGCCGGCTTTAAAAGTCCCTTCTGGGCGCCGGCTTTAAAAGTCCCTTCTGGGCGCCGGCTTTAAAAGTCCCTTCTGGGCGCCGGCTTTAAAAGTCCCTTCTGGGCGCCGGCTTTAAAATTCACTCATGGATACCGGTTTTAAGGCGCCGGCTTTAATTGTCACTCATGGATGCCGGTTTTAAAAGTCCCTGCTGGCCGCCGGTTTTAATAGTTACTCATGGATGCCGGCTTTAAAAGTCCCTTCTGGGCGCCGGCTTTAAAAGTCCCTTCTGGGCACCGGCTTTAAAAGTCCCTTATGGGCGCCGGCTTTAATTGTCACTCATGGATGCCGGTTTTAAAAGTCCCTGCTGGGCGCCGGTTTTAATAGTCACTCATGGATGCCGGTTTTAAAAGTCCCTGCTGGGCGCCGGTTTTAAAAGTCCCTGCTGGGCGCCGGTTTTAAAAGTCCCTTCTGGGCGCCAGCTTTAAAAGTCCCTTCTGGGCGCCAGCTTTAAAAGTCCCTTCTGGGCGCCAGCTTTAAAAGTCCCTTCTGGGCGCCGGCTTTAAAAGTCCCTTCTGGGCGCCGGCTTTAAAAGTCCCTTCTGGGCGCCGGCTTTAAAAGTCCCTTCTGGGCGCCGGCTTTAAAAGTCCTTTCTGGGCGCCGGCTTTAAAAGTCCCTTCTGGGCGCCGGCTTTAATTTTCACTCATGGATACCGGTTTTAAAAGTCCCTTCTGGGCGCCGGTTTTAATTGTCACTCATGGATGCCGGTTTTAAAAGTCCCTGCTGGGCGCCGGTTTTAATAGTCACTCATGGATGCCGGCTTTAAAAGTCCCTTCTGGGCGCCGGCTTTAATAGTCCTTTCTGGGCGCCGGCTTTAATTGTCACTCATGGATACCGGTTTTAAAAGTCCCTTCTGGGCGCCGGTTTTAATTGTCACTCATGGATACCGGTTTTAAAAGTCCCTTCTGGGCGCCGGTTTTAATTGTCACTCATGGATACCGGTTTTAAAAGTCCCTGCTGGGCGCCGGTTTTAATAGTCACTCATGGATGCCGGTTTTAAAAGTCCCTTCTGGGCGCCGGCTTTAAAAGTCCCTTCTGGGCGCCGCCTTTAATTGTCACTCATGGATACCGGTTTTAAAAGTCCCTGCTGGGCGCCGGTTTTAATAGTCACTCATGGATGCCGGTTTTAAAAGTCCCTGCTGGGCGCCGGCTTTAAAAGTCCCTTGTGGGCGCCGGTTTTAAAAGTCCCTTCTGGGCGCCGGCTTTAAAAGTCCCTTCTGGGCGCCGGCTTTAAAAGTCCCTTCTGGGCGCCGGCATTAAAAGTCCCTTCTGGGCGCCGGCTTTAAAAGGCCCTTCTGGGCGCCGGCTTTAAAAGTCCCTTCTGGGCGCCGGCTTTAAAAGTCCCTTCTGGGCGCCGGCTTTAAAAGTCCCTTCTGGGCGCCGGCTTTAAAAGTCCCTTCTGGGCGCCGGCTTTAAAAGTCCCTTCTGGGCGCCGGCTTTGTCACTCATGGATGCCGGTTTTAAAAGTCCCTGCTGGGCGCCGGTTTTAATAGTCACTCATGGATGCCGGTTTTAAAAGTCCCTGCTGGGCGCCGGCTTTAAAAGTCCCTTCTGGGCGCCGGCTTTAAAAGTCCCTTCTGGGCGCCGGCTTTAATTGTCACTCATGGATACCGGTTTTAAAAGTCCCTTCTGGGCGCCGGTTTTAATTGTCACTCATGGATACCGGTTTTAAAAGTCCCTTCTGGGCGCCGGTTTTAATTGTCACTCATGGATACCGGTTTTAAAAGTCCCTGCTGGGCGCCGGTTTTAATAGTCACTCATGGATGCCGGCATTAAAAGTCCCTTCTGGGCGCCGGCTTTAAAAGTCCCTTCTGGGCGCCGGCTTTAATTGTCACTCATGGATACCGGTTTTAAAAGTCCCTTCTGGGCGCCGGTTTTAATTGTCACTCATGGATGCCGGTTTTAAAAGTCCCTGTTGGGCGCCGGTTTTAATAGTCACTCATGGATGCCGGCTTTAAAAGTCCCTTCTGGGCGCCGGCTTTAAAAGTCCCTTCTGGGCGCCGGCTTTAATTGTCACTCATGGATACCGGTTTTAAAAGTCCCTTCTGGGCGCCGGTTTTAATTGTCACTCATGGATACCGGTTTTAAAAGTCCCTGCTGGGCGCCGGTTTTAATAGTCACTCATGGATGCCGGCATTAAAAGTCCCTTCTGGGCGCCGGCTTTAAAAGTCCCTTTTGGGCGCCGGCTTTAATTGTCACTCATGGATACCGGTTTTAAAAGTCCCTTCTGGGCGCCGGTTTTAATTGTCACTCATGGATACCGGTTTTAAAAGTCCCTTCTGGGCGCCGGTTTTAATTGTCACTCATGGATACCGGTTTTAAAAGTCCCTGCTGGGTGCCGGTTTTAATAGTCACTCATGGATGCCGGCTTTAAAAGTCCCTTCTGGGCGCCGGCTTTAAAAGTCCCTTCTGGGCGCCGGCTTTAATTGTCACTCATGGATACCGTTTTTAAAAGTCCCTTCTGGGCGCCGGTTTTAATTGTCACTCATGGATACCGGTTTTAAAAGTCCCTTCTGGGCGCCGGTTTTAATTGTCACTCATGGATGCCGGTTTTAAAAGTCCCTGCTGGGCGCCGGCTTTAAAAGTCCCTGCTGGGCGCCGGCTTTAAAAGTCCCTTGTGGGCGCCGGTTTTAAAAGTCCCTTGTGGGCGCCGGTTTTAAAAGTCCCTTCTGGGCGCCGGCTTTAAAAGTCCCTTCTGGGCGCCGGCTTTAAAAGTCCCTTCTGGGCGCCGGCTTTAAAAGTCCCTTCTGGGCGCCGGCTTTAAAAGTCCCTTCTGGGCGCCGGCTTTAAAAGTCCCTTCTGGGCGCCGGCTTTAAAAGTCCCTTCTGGGCGCCGGCTTTAAAAGTCCCTTCTGGGCGCCGGCTTTAAAAGTCCCTTCTGGGCGCCGGTTTTAATTGTCACTCATGGATGCCGGTTTTAAAAGTCCCTGCTGGGCGCCGGTTTTAATAGTCACTCATGGATGCCGGCTTTAAAAGTCCCTTCTGGGCGCCGGCTTTAAAAGTCCCTTCTGGGCGCCGGCTTTAATTGTCACTCATGGATACCGGTTTTAAAAGTCCCTTCTGGGCGCCGGTTTTAATTGTCACTCATGGATACCGGTTTTAAAAGTCCCTGCTGGGCGCCGGTTTTAATAGTCACTCATGGATGCCGGCATTAAAAGTCCCTTCTGGGCGCCGGCTTTAAAAGTCCCTTCTGGGCGCCGGTTTTAATTGTCACTCATGGATACCGGTTTTAAAAGTCCCTTCTGGGCGCCGGTTTTAATTGTCACTCATGGATACCGGTTTTAAAAGTCCCTGCTGGGCGCCGGTTTTAATAGTCACTCATGGATGCCGGTTTTAAAAGTCCCTGTTGGGCGCCGGTTTTAATAGTCACTCATGGATGCCGGCTTTAAAAGTCCCTTCTGGGCGCCGGCTTTAAAAGTCCCTTCTGGGCGCCGGCTTTAATTGTCACTCATGGATACCGGTTTTAAAAGTCCCTTCTGGGCGCCGGTTTTAATTGTCACTCATGGATACCGGTTTTAAAAGTCCCTGCTGGGCGCCGGTTTTAATAGTCACTCATGGATGCCGGCATTAAAAGTCCCTTCTGGGCGCCGGCTTTAAAAGTCCCTTTTGGGCGCCGGCTTTAATTGTCACTCATGGATACCGGTTTTAAAAGTCCCTTCTGGGCGCCGGTTTTAATTGTCACTCATGGATACCGGTTTTAAATGTCCCTTCTGGGCGCCGGTTTTAATTGTCACTCATGGATACCGGTTTTAAAAGTCCCTGCTGGGCGCCGGTTTTAATAGTCACTCATGGATGCCGGCATTAAAAGTCCCTTCTGGGCGCCGGCTTTAAAAGTCCCTTCTGGGCGCCGGCTTTAATTGTCACTCATGGATGCCGGTAAAAGTCTCTGCTGGGCGCCGGTTTTAATAGTCACTCATGGATGCCGGTTTTAAAAGTCCCTGCTGGGCGCCGGCTTTAAAAGTCCCTTGTGGGCGCCGGTTTTAAAAGTCCCTTCTGGGCGCCGGCTTTAAAAGTCCCTTCTGGGCGCCGGCTTTAAAAGTCCCTTCTGGGCGCCGGCTTTAAAAGTCCCTTCTGGGCGCCGGTTTTAATTGTCACTCATGGATGCCGGTTGTAAAAGTCCCTGCTGGGCGCCGGTTTTAATAGTCACTCATGGATGCCGGCTTTAAAAGTCCCTGCTGGGCGCCGGCTTTAAAAGTCCCTTCTGGGCGCCGGCTTTAATTGTCACTCATGGATACCGGTTTTAAAAGTCCCTTCTGGGCGCCGGTTTTAATTGTCACTCATGGATACCGGTTTTAAAAGTCCCTTCTGGGCGCCGGTTTTAATTGTCACTCATGGATACCGGTTTTAAATGTCCCTTCTGGGCGCCGGTTTTAATTGTCACTCATGGATACCGGTTTTAAAAGTCCCTGCTGGGCGCCGGTTTTAATTGTCACTCATGGATACCGGTTTTAAAAGTCCCTGCTGGGCGCCGGTTTTAATAGTCACTCATGGATGCCGGCATTAAAAGTCCCTTCTGGGCGCCGGCTTTAAAAGTCCCTTTTGGGCGCCGGCTTTAATTGTCACTCATGGATACCGGTTTTAAAAGTCCCTTCTGGGCGCCGGTTTTAATTGTCACTCATGGATACCGGTTTTAAATGTCCCTTCTGGGCGCCGGTTTTAATTGTCACTCATGGATACCGGTTTTAAAAGTCCCTTCTGGGCGCCGGTTTTAATTGTCACTCATGGATGCCGGTTTTAAAAGTCCCTGTTGGGCGCCGGTTTTAATAGTCACTCATGGATGCCGGCTTTAAAAGTCCCTTCTGGGCGCTGGCTTTAAAAGTCCCTTCTGGGCGCCGGCTTTAATTGTCACTCATGGATACCGGTTTTAAAAGTCCCTTCTGGGCGCCGGTTTTAATTGTCACTCATGGATACCGGTTTTAAAAGTCCCTGCTGGGCGCCGGTTTTAATAGTCACTCATGGATGCCGGCATTAAAAGTCCCTTCTGGGCGCCGGCTTTAAAAGTCCCTTTTGGGCGCCGGCTTTAATTGTCACTCATGGATACCGGTTTTAAAAGTCCCTTCTGGGCGCCGGTTTTAATTGTCACTCATGGATACCGGTTTTAAAAGTCCCTTCTGGGCGCCGGTTTTAATTGTCACTCATGGATACCGGTTTTAAAAGTCCCTGCTGGGTGCCGGTTTTAATAGTCACTCATGGATGCCGGCTTTAAAAGTCCCTTCTGGGCGCCGGCTTTAAAAGTCCCTTCTGGGCGCCGGCTTTAATTGTCACTCATGGATACCGTTTTTAAAAGTCCCTTCTGGGCGCCGGTTTTAATTGTCACTCATGGATACCGGTTTTAAAAGTCCCTTCTGGGCGCCGGTTTTAATTGTCACTCATGGATGCCGGTTTTAAAAGTCCCTGCTGGGCGCCGGCTTTAAAAGTCCCTTGTGGGCGCCGGTTTTAAAAGTCCCTTCTGGGCGCCGGCTTTAAAAGTCCCTTCTGGGCGCCGGCTTTAAAAGTCCCTTCTGGGCGCCGGCTTTAAAAGTCCCTTCTGGGCGCCGGCTTTAAAAGTCCCTTCTGGGCGCCGGCTTTAAAAGTCCCTTCTGGGCGCCGGCTTTAAAAGTCCCTTCTGGGCGCCGGCTTTAAAAGTCCCTTCTGGGCGCCGGCTTTAAAAGTCCCTTCTGGGCGCCGGCTTTAAAAGTCCCTTCTGGGCGCCGGTTTTAATTGTCACTCATGGATGCCGGTTTTAAAAGTCCCTGCTGGGCGCCGGTTTTAATAGTCACTCATGGATGCCGGCTTTAAAAGTCCCTTCTGGGCGCCGGCTTTAAAAGTCCCTTGTGGGCGCCGGCTTTAATTGTCACTCATGGATACCGGTTTTAAAAGTCCCTTCTGGGCGCCGGTTTTAATTGTCACTCATGGATACCGGTTTTAAAAGTCCCTGCTGGGCGCCGGTTTTAATAGTCACTCATGGATGCCGGCATTAAAAGTCCCTTCTGGGCGCCGGCTTTAAAAGTCCCTTCTGGGCGCCGGTTTTAATTGTCACTCATGGATACCGGTTTTAAAAGTCCCTTCTGGGCGCCGGTTTTAATTGTCACTCATGGATACCGGTTTTAAAAGTCCCTGCTGGGCGCCGGTTTTAATAGTCACTCATGGATGCCGGTTTTAAAAGTCCCTGTTGGGCGCCGGTTTTAATAGTCACTCATGGATGCCGGCTTTAAAAGTCCCTTCTGGGCGCCGGCTTTAAAAGTCCCTTCTGGGCGCCGGCTTTAATTGTCACTCATGGATACCGGTTTTAAAAGTCCCTTCTGGGCGCCGGTTTTAATTGTCACTCATGGATACCGGTTTTAAAAGTCCCTGCTGGGCGCCGGTTTTAATAGTCACTCATGGATGCCGGCATTAAAAGTCCCTTCTGGGCGCCGGCTTTAAAAGTCCCTTTTGGGCGCCGGCTTTAACCAGTTCACCCCCAAGGGTTTTTATCCTAACGGACCAGAGCAATTTTCAGTTGTCAGCGCTCCTCCCTTTTATTCCCTAATAACTTTATTACTACTTATCACAAGAAAATGATCTATACCTCGTTTTTTTCGCCACCAATTAGGCTTTCTGTGGATAGTACATTTTGCTAAGAATTTTTTTATTCTAAATGCATTTTAATGAGAAAAACAGAAAAAAAAGAAAAAAAATCATTATTTCTCAGTGTTCAGCCTTTATAGTTTTAAAATTAAACATTCTCCTGTGGATAAAACAAACACGTTTTATTTTCCCAGTGGTCCCGATAATTAAACCGTTTAGATTATGTCCCTACCACAATGTATGGCGACAGTATATTATTTTGAAATATAAGTGGTTATTTTTCTGTTTGTTCTGGCCATAATTACAAGCCCCTATGTAATAAATTAAAATTAATTTTCCCCCATAAAATATAGAATAAAAAAAGCTGAGTCCCTAAGGCAACTATTTATTTATTTTTTTTAAGCTGATTTTTTTTTTACAAGTGTTTTTTTTTGGGGGGGAGGGTTGGAAGTGTAATTTTATTAATGATGTGTATATACTTGAAAATGTATGTATTTTGTAGGTGTAATATACTTTTTGGCCACAAGATGGCGCTAGTGAACACTCATAGGCCGTGTTCATTTTTTTTTTTTTTTTTCTACACTTTATTAAACTGTTACATTTCCTGTTTATGTGAATGGACGTAGCCGCTGTTCGCGGTCACGTCCATTCACTCCAGGCACTGCGATTGGGTAGAGGACTGTTCGGTCCTCTTCCCCAATCACCCAGCACGGGATCCCGACGGTAATGGCGGCGGTAGCGGCGGACACACGGCGGTAACAGCGGCGGGAATGCGCGACGTATTAAAACGTCATGTTGCTGTTAATAGCGGTAAGCATGACGTTTTAATACGTTAGGATGGCGGTAAATGGTTAATTGTCACTCATGGATACCAGTTTTAAAAGTCCCTTCTGGGCGCCGGTTTTAATTGTCACTCATGGATACCGGTTTTAAAAGTCCCTTCTGGGCGCCGGTTTTAATTGTCACTCATGGATACCGGTTTTAAAAGTCCCTTCTGGGTGCCGGTTTTAATTGTCACTCATGGATGCCGGTAAAAGTCTCTGCTGGGCGCCGGTTTTAATAGTCACTCATGGATGCCGGCTTTAAAAGTCCCTGCTGGGCGCCGGTTTTAAAAGTCCCTTCTGGGCGCCGGCTTTAAAAGTCCCTTCTGGGCGCCGGCTTTAAAAGTCCCTTCTGGGCGCCGGCTTTAAAAGTCCCTTCTGGGCGCCGGCTTTAATTTTCACTCATGGATACCGGTTTTGAAAGTACCTTCTGGGCGCCGGTTTTAATTGTCACTCATGGATACCGGTTTTAAAAGTCCCTGCTGGGCGCCGGTTTTAATAGTCACTCATGGATGCCGGCATTAAAAGTCCCTTCTGGGCGCCGGCTTTAAAAGTCCCTTTTGGGCGCCGGCTTTAATTGTCACTCATGGATACCGGTTTTAAAAGTCCCTGCTGGGCGCCGGTTTTAATAGTCACTCATGGATGCCGGCTTTAAAAGTCCCTTCTGGGCGCCGGCTTTAAAAGTCCCTTCTGGGCGCCGGCTTTAATTGTCACTCATGGATACCAGTTTTAAAAGTCCCTTCTGGGCGCCGGCTTTAATTGTCACTCATGGATACCGGTTTTAAAAGTCCCTTCTGGGCGCCGGTTTTAATTGTCACTCATGGATACCGGTTTTAAAAGTCCCTGCTGGGCGCCGGTTTTAATAGTCACTCATGGATGCCGGCATTAAAAGTCCCTTCTGGGCGCCGGCTTTAAAAGTCCCTTCTGGGCGCCGGCTTTAATTGTCACTCATGGATGCCGGTAAAAGTCTCTGCTGGGCGCCGGTTTTAATAGTCACTCATGGATGCCGGTTTTAAAAGTCCCTGCTGGGCGCCGGCTTTAAAAGTCCCTGCTGGGCGCCGGCTTTAAAAGTCCCTTGTGGGCGCCGGTTTTAAAAGTCCCTTCTGGGCGCCGGCTTTAAAAGTCCCTTCTGGGCGCTGGCTTTAAAAGTCCCTTCTGGGCGCCGGCTTTAAAAGTCCCTTCTGGGCGCCGGCTTTAATTTTCACTCATGGATACCGGTTTTAAAAGTCCCTTCTGGGCGCCGGTTTTAATTGTCACTCATGGATGCCGGTTTTAAAAGTCCCTGTTGGGCGCCGGTTTTAATAGTCACTCATGGATGCCGGCTTTAAAAGTCCCTTCTGGGCGCCGGCTTTAAAAGTCCCTTCTGGGCGCCGGCTTTAATTGTCACTCATGGATACCGGTTTTAAAAGTCCCTTCTGGGCGCCGGTTTTAATTGTCACTCATGGATACCGGTTTTAAAAGTCCCTTCTGGGCGCCGGTTTTAATTGTCACTCATGGATACCGGTTTTAAAAGTCCCTGCTGGGTGCCGGTTTTAATAGTCACTCATGGATGCCGGCTTTAAAAGTCCCTTCTGGGCGCCGGCTTTAAAAGTCCCTTCTGGGCGCCGGCTTTAATTGTCACTCATGGATACCGTTTTTAAAAGTCCCTTCTGGGCGCCGGTTTTAATTGTCACTCATGGATACCGGTTTTAAAAGTCCCTTCTGGGCGCCGGTTTTAATTGTCACTCATGGATGCCGGTTTTAAAAGTCCCTGCTGGGCGCCGGCTTTAAAAGTCCCTTGTTACATAGTTACATAGTTACTTTGGTTGAAAAAAGACATACGTCCATCGAGTTCAACCAGTACAAAGTACAACACCAGCCTGCTCCCTCACATATCCCTGTTGATCCAGAGGAAGGCGAAAAAACCCTTACAAGGTAAAAATTCCTTCCCGACTCCAGATGGCAATCAGATAAAATCCCTGGATCAACATCATTGGCATTACCTAGTAATTGTAGCCATGGATGTCATTCAACGCAAGGAAAGCATCTAAGCCCCCTTTAAATGCAGGTATAGAGTTTGCCATAACGACTTCCTGTGGCAATGCATTCCACATCTTAATCACTCTTACTGTAAAGAACCCTTTCCTAAATAAATGGCTAAAACGTTTTTCCTCCATGCGCAGATCATGTCCTCTAGTCCTTTGAGAAGGCCTAGGGACAAAAAGCTCATCCGCCAAGCTATTATATTGCCCTCTGATGTATTTATACATGTTAATTAGATCTCCTCTAAGGCGTCTTTTCTCTAGACTAAATAAACCCAGTTTATCTAACCTTTCTTGGTAAGTGAGACCTTCCATCCCACGTATCAATTTTGTTGCTCGTCTCTGCACCTGCTCTAGAACTGCAATATCTTTTTTGTAATGTGGTGCCCAGAACTGAATTCCATATTCCAGATGTGGCCTTACTAGAGAGTTAAACAGGGGCAATATTATGCTAGCATCTCGAGTTTTTATTTCCCTTTTAATGCATCCCAAAATTTTGTTAGCTTTAGCTGCAACGGCTTGGCATTGAGTACGATTGTGGGCGCCGGTTTAAAAGTCCCTTCTGGGCGCCGGCTTTAAAAGTCCCTTCTGGGCGCCGGCTTTAAAAGTCCCTTCTGGGCGCCGGCTTTAAAAGTCCCTTCTGGGCGCCGGCTTTAAAAGTCCCTTCTGGGCGCCGGCTTTAAAAGTCCCTTCTGGGCGCCGGCTTTAAAAGTCCCTTCTGGGCGCCGGCTTTAAAAGTCCCTTCTGGGCGCCGGCTTTAAAAGTCCCTTCTGGGCGCCGGTTTTAATTGTCACTCATGGATGCCGGTTTTAAAAGTCCCTGCTGGGCGCCGGTTTTAATAGTCACTCATGGATGCCGGCTTTAAAAGTCCCTTCTGGGCGCCGGCTTTAAAAGTCCCTTCTGGGCGCCGGCTTTAATTGTCACTCATGGATACCGGTTTTAAAAGTCCCTTCTGGGCGCCGGTTTTAATTGTCACTCATGGATACCGGTTTTAAAAGTCCCTGCTGGGCGCCGGTTTTAATAGTCACTCATGGATGCCGGCATTAAAAGTCCCTTCTGGGCGCCGGCTTTAAAAGTCCATTCTGGGCGCCGGTTTTAATTGTCACTCATGGATACCGGTTTTAAAAGTCCCTTCTGGGCGCCGGTTTTAATTGTCACTCATGGATACCGGTTTTAAAAGTCCCTGCTGGGCGCCGGTTTTAATAGTCACTCATGGATGCCGGTTTTAAAAGTCCCTGTTGGGCGCCGGTTTTAATAGTCACTCATGGATGCCGGCTTTAAAAGTCCCTTCTGGGCGCCGGCTTTAAAAGTCCCTTCTGGGCGCCGGCTTTAATTGTCACTCATGGATACCGGTTTTAAAAGTCCCTTCTGGGCGCCGGTTTTAATTGTCACTCATGGATACCGGTTTTAAAAGTCCCTGCTGGGCGCCGGTTTTAATAGTCACTCATGGATGCCGGCATTAAAAGTCCCTTCTGGGCGCCGGCTTTAAAAGTCCCTTTTGGGCGCCGGCTTTAATTGTCACTCATGGATACCGGTTTTAAAAGTCCCTTCTGGGCGCCGGTTTTAATTGTCACTCATGGATACCGGTTTTAAAAGTCCCTTCTGGGCGCCGGTTTTAATTGTCACTCATGGATACCGGTTTTAAAAGTCCCTGCTGGGCGCCGGTTTTAATAGTCACTCATGGATGCCGGCTTTAAAAGTCCCTTCTGGGCGCCGGCTTTAATTGTCACTCATGGATACCGGTTTTAAAAGTCCCTTCTGGGCGCCGGTTTTAATTGTCACTCATGGATACCGGTTTTAAAAGTCCCTTCTGGGCGCCGGTTTTAATTGTCACTCATGGATACCGGTTTTAAAAGTCCCTGCTGGGCGCCGGTTTTAATAGTCACTCATGGATGCCGGCATTAAAAGTCCCTTCTGGGCGCCGGCTTTAAAAGTCCCTTCTGGGCGCCGGCTTTAATTGTCACTCATGGATGCCGGTAAAAGTCTCTGCTGGGCGCCGGTTTTAATAGTCACTCATGGATGCCGGTTTTAAAAGTCCCTGCTGGGCGCCGGCTTTAAAAGTCCCTTGTGGGCGCCGGTTTTAAAAGTCCCTTCTGGGCGCCGGCTTTAAAAGTCCCTTCTGGGCGCCGGCTTTAAAAGTCCCTTCTGGGCGCCGGCTTTAAAAGTCCCTTCTGGGCGCCGGTTTTAATTGTCACTCATGGATGCCGGTTTTAAAAGTCCCTGCTGGGCGCCGGTTTTAATAGTCACTCATGGATGCCGGCTTTAAAAGTCCCTGCTGGGCGCCGGCTTTAAAAGTCCCTTCTGGGCGCCGGCTTTAATTGTCACTCATGGATACCGGTTTTAAAAGTCCCTTCTGGGCGCCGGTTTTAATTGTCACTCATGGATACCGGTTTTAAAAGTCCCTGCTGGGCGCCGGTTTTAATAGTCACTCATGGATGCCGGCATTAAAAGTCCCTTCTGGGCGCCGGCTTTAAAAGTCCCTTTTGGGCGCCGGCTTTAATTGTCACTCATGGATACCGGTTTTAAAAGTCCCTGCTGGGCGCCGGTTTTAATAGTCACTCATGGATGCCGGCTTTAAAAGTCCCTTCTGGGCGCCGGCTTTAAAAGTCCCTTCTGGGCGCCGGCTTTAATTGTCACTCATGGATACCGGTTTTAAAAGTCCCTTCTGGGCGCCGGTTTTAATTGTCACTCATGGATACCGGTTTTAAAAGTCCCTTCTGGGCGCCGGTTTTAATTGTCACTCATGGATACCGGTTTTAAAAGTCCCTGCTGGGCGCCGGTTTTAATAGTCACTCATGGATGCCGGCATTAAAAGTCCCTTCTGGGCGCCGGCTTTAAAAGTCCCTTCTGGGCGCCGGCTTTAATTGTCACTCATGGATACCGGTTTTAAAAGTCCCTTCTGGGCGCCGGTTTTAATTGTCACTCATGGATACCGGTTTTAAAAATCCCTTCTGGGCGCCGGTTTTAATTGTCACTCATGGATACCGGTTTTAAAAGTCCCTGCTGGGCGCCGGTTTTAATAGTCACTCATGGATGCCGGTTTTAAAGGTCCCTTCTGGGCGCCGGCTTTAAAAGTCCCTTCTGGGCGCCGTTTTTAATTGTCACTCATGGATGCCGGTAAAAGTCTCTGCTGGGCGCCGGTTTTAAAAGTCACTCATGGATGCCGGTTTTAAAAGTCCCTGCTGGGCGCCGGCTTTAAAAGTCCCTTGTGGGCGCCGGTTTTAAAAGTCCCTTCTGGGCGCCGGCATTAAAAGTCCCTTCTGGGCGCCAGCTTTAAAAGTCCCTTCTGGGCGCCGGCATTAAAAAGTCCCTTCTGGGCGCCGGCTTTAAAAGTCCCTTCTGGGCGCCGGCATTAAAAGTCCCTTCTGGGCGCCGGCTTTAAAAGTCCCTTCTGGGCGCCGGCTTTAAAAGTCCCTTCTGGGCGCCGGCTTTAAAAGTCCCTTCTGGGCGCCGGCTTTAAAAGTCCCTTCTGGGCGCCGGCTTTAAAAGTCCCTTCTGGGCGCCGGCTTTAAAAGTCCCTTCTGGGCGCCGGCTTTAAAATTCACTCATGGATACCGGTTTTAAGGCGCCGGCTTTAATTGTCACTCATGGATGCCGGTTTTAAAAGTCCCTGCTGGCCGCCGGTTTTAATAGTTACTCATGGATGCCGGCTTTAAAAGTCCCTTCTGGGCGCCGGCTTTAAAAGTCCCTTCTGGGCACCGGCTTTAAAAGTCCCTTATGGGCGCCGGCTTTAATTGTCACTCATGGATGCCGGTTTTAAAAGTCCCTGCTGGGCGCCGGTTTTAATAGTCACTCATGGATGCCGGTTTTAAAAGTCCCTGCTGGGCGCCGGTTTTAAAAGTCCCTTGTGGGCGCCGGTTTTAAAAGTCCCTTCTGGGCGCCAGCTTTAAAAGTCCCTTCTGGGCGCCAGCTTTAAAAGTCCCTTCTGGGCGCCAGCTTTAAAAGTCCCTTCTGGGCGCCGGCTTTAAAAGTCCCTTCTGGGCGCCGGCTTTAAAAGTCCCTTCTGGGCGCCGGCTTTAATTTTCACTCATGGATACCGGTTTTAAAAGTCCCTTCTGGGCGCCGGTTTTAATTGTCACTCATGGATGCCGGTTTTAAAAGTCCCTGCTGGGCGCCGGTTTTAATAGTCACTCATGGATGCCGGCTTTAAAAGTCCCTTCTGGGCGCCGGCTTTAAAAGTCCCTTCTGGGCGCCGGCTTTAATTGTCACTCATGGATACCGGTTTTAAAAGTCCCTTCTGGGCGCCGGTTTTAATTGTCACTCATGGATACCGGTTTTAAAAGTCCCTGCTGGGCGCCGGTTTTAATAGTCACTCATGGATGCCGGCATTAAAAGTCCTTTCTGGGCGCCGGCTTTAAAAGTCCCTTTTGGGCGCCGGCTTTAATTGTCACTCATGGATACCGGTTTTAAAAGTCCCTTCTGGGCGCCGGTTTTAATTGTCACTCATGGATACCGGTTTTAAAAGTCCCTTCTGGGCGCCGGTTTTAATTGTCACTCATGGATACCGGTTTTAAAAGTCCCTGCTGGGCGCCGGTTTTAATAGTCACTCATGGATGCCGGCTTTAAAAGTCCCTTCTGGGCGCCGGCTTTAAAAGTCCCTTCTGGGCGCCGGCTTTAATTGTCACTCATGGATACCGGTTTTAAAAGTCCCTTCTGGGCGCTGGTTTTAATTGTCACTCATGGATACCGGTTTTAAAAGTCCCTGCTGGGCGCCGGTTTTAATAGTCACTCATGGATGCCGGCATTAAAAGTCCCTTCTGGGCGCCGGCTTTAAAAGTCCCTTCTGGGCGCCGGCTTTAATTGTCACTCATGGATGCCGGTAAATGTCTCTGCTGGGCGCCGGTTTTAATAGTCACTCATGGATGCCGGTTTTAAAAGTCCCTGCTGGGCGCCGGCTTTAAAAGTCCCTTGTGGGCGCCGGTTTTAAAAGTCCCTTCTGGGCGCCGGCTTTAAAAGTCCTTTCTGGGCGCCGGCTTTAAAAGTCCCTTCTGGGCGCCGGCTTTAAAAGTCCCTTCTGGGCGCCGGCTTTAAAAGTCCCTTCTGGGCGCCGGCTTTAATTTTCACTCATGGATACCGGTTTTAAAAGTCCCTTCTGGGCGCCGGTTTTAATTGTCACTCATGGATGCCGGTTTTAAAAGTCCCTGTTGGGCGCCGGTTTTAATAGTCACTCATGGATGCCGGCTTTAAAAGTCCCTTCTGGGCGCCGGCTTTAAAAGTCCCTTCTGGGCGCCGGCTTTAATTGTCACTCATGGATACCGGTTTTAAAAGTCCCTTCTGGGCGCCGGTTTTAATTGTCACTCATGGATACCGGTTTTAAAAGTCCCTGCTGGGCGCCGGTTTTAATAGTCACTCATGGATGCCGGCATTAAAAGTCCCTTCTGGGCGCCGGCTTTAAAAGTCCCTTTTGGGCGCCGGCTTTAATTGTCACTCATGGATACCGGTTTTAAAAGTCCCTTCTGGGTGCCGGTTTTAATTGTCACTCATGGATACCGGTTTTAAAAGTCCCTTCTGGGCGCCGGTTTTAATTGTCACTCATGGATACCGGTTTTAAAAGTCCCTGCTGGGCGCCGGTTTTAATAGTCACTCATGGATGCCGGCTTTAAAAGTCCCTTCTGGGCGCCGGCTTTAAAAGTCCCTTCTGGGCGCCGGCTTTAATTGTCACTCATGGATACCGGTTTTAAAAGTCCCTGCTGGGCGCCGGTTTTAATAGTCACTCATGGATGCCGGCATTAAAAGTCCCTTCTGGGCGCCGGCTTTAAAAGTCCCTTCTGGGCGCCGGCTTTAATTGTCACTCATGGATGCCGGTAAATGTCTCTGCTGGGCGCCGGTTTTAATAGTCACTCATGGATGCCGGTTTTAAAAGTCCCTACTGGGCGCCGGCTTTAAAAGTCCCTTGTGGGCGCCGGTTTTAAAAGTCCCTTCTGGGCGCCGGCTTTAAAAGTCCCTTCTGGGCGCCGGCTTTAAAAGTCCCTTCTGGGCGCCGGCTTTAAAAGTCCCTTCTGGGCGCCGGCTTTAAAAGTCCCTTCTGGGCGCCGGCTTTAAAAGTCCCTTCTGGGCGCCGGCTTTAAAAGTCCCTTCTGGGCGCCGGTTTTAATTGTCACTCATGGATGCCGGTTTTAAAAGTCCCTGCTGGGCGCCGGTTTTAATAGTCACTCATGGATGCCGGCTTTAAAAGTCCCTTCTGGGCGCCGGCTTTAAAAGTCCCTTCTGGGCGCCGGCTTTAATTGTCACTCATGGATACCGGTTTTAAAAGTCCCTTCTGGGCGCCGGTTTTAATTGTCACTCATGGATACCGGTTTTAAAAGTCCCTTCTGGGCGCCGGTTTTAATTGTCACTCATGGATACCGGTTTTAAAAGTCCCTTCTGGGCGCCGGTTTTAATAGTCACTCATGGATGCCGGCTTTAAAAGTCCCTTCTGGGCGCCGGCTTTAAAAGTCCCTTCTGGGCGCCGGCTTTAATTGTCACTCATGGATACCGGTTTTAAAAGTCCCTTCTGGGCGCCGGTTTTAATTGTCACTCATGGATACCGGTTTTAAAAATCCCTTCTGGGCGCCGGTTTTAATTGTCACTCATGGATACCGGTTTTAAAAGTCCCTTCTGGGCGCCGGTTTTAATTGTCACTCATGAATACCGGTTTTAAAAGTCCCTGCTGGGTGCCGGTTTTAATAGTCACTCATGGATGCCGGCTTTAAAAGTCCCTTCTGGGCGCCGGCTTTAAAAGTCCCTTCTGGGCGCCGGCTTTAATTGTCACTCATGGATACCGGTTTTAAAAGTCCCTGCTGGGCGCCGGTTTTAATAGTCACTCATGGATGCCGGCATTAAAAGTCCCTTCTGGGCGCCGGCTTTAATTGTCACTCATGGATGCCGGTAAAAGTCTCTGCTGGGCGCCGGTTTTAATAGTCACTCATGGATGCCGGTTTTAAAAGTCCCTACTGGGCGCCGGCTTTAAAAGTCCCTTGTGGGCGCCGGTTTTAAAAGTCCCTTCTGGGCGCCGGCTTTAAAAGTCCCTTCTGGGCGCCGGCTTTAAAAGTCCCTTCTGGGCGCCGGCTTTAAAAGTCCCTTCTGGGCGCCGGCTTTAAAAGTCCCTTCTGGGCGCCGGCTTTAAAAGTCCCTTCTGGGCGCCGGCTTTAAAAGTCCCTTCTGGGCGCCGGTTTTAATTGTCACTCATGGATGCCGGTTTTAAAAGTCCCTGCTGGGCGCCGGTTTTAATAGTCACTCATGGATGCCGGCTTTAAAAGTCCCTTCTGGGCGCCGGCTTTAAAAGTCCCTTCTGGGCGCCGGCTTTAATTGTCACTCATGGATACCGGTTTTAAAAGTCACTTCTGGGCGCCGGTTTTAATTGTCACTCATGGATACCGGTTTTAAAAGTCCCTGCTGGGCGCCGGTTTTAATAGTCACTCATGGATGCCGGCATTAAAAGTCCCTTCTGGGCGCCGGCTTTAAAAGTCCCTTTTGGGCGCCGGCTTTAATTGTCACTCATGGATACCGGTTTTAAAAGTCCCTTCTGGGCGCCGGTTTTAATTGTCACTCATGGATACCGGTTTTAAAAGTCCCTTCTGGGCGCCGTTTTTAATTGTCACTCATGGATGCCGGTAAAAGTCTCTGCTGGGCGCCGGTTTTAAAAGTCACTCATGGATGCCGGTTTTAAAAGTCCCTGCTGGGCGCCGGCTTTAAAAGTCCCTTGTGGGCGCCGGTTTTAAAAGTCCCTTCTGGGCGCCGGCATTAAAAGTCCCTTCTGGGCGCCGGCATTAAAAGTCCCTTCTGGGCGCCGGCATTAAAAGTCCCTTCTGGGCGCCGGCTTTAAAAGTCCCTTCTGGGCGCCGGCATTAAAAGTCCCTTCTGGGCGCCGGCTTTAAAAGTCCCTTCTGGGCGCCGGCTTTAAAAGTCCCTTCTGGGCGCCGGCTTTAAAAGTCCCTTCTGGGCGCCGGCTTTAAAAGTCCCTTCTGGGCGCCGGCTTTAAAAGTCCCTTCTGGGCGCCGGCTTTAAAAGTCCCTTCTGGGCGCCGGCTTTAAAAGTCCCTTCTGGGCGCCGGCTTTAAAAGTCCCTTCTGGGCGCCGGCTTTAAAATTCACTCATGGATACCGGTTTTAAGGCGCCGGCTTTAATTGTCACTCATGGATGCCGGTTTTAAAAGTCCCTGCTGGCCGCCGGTTTTAATAGTTACTCATGGATGCCGGCTTTAAAAGTCCCTTCTGGGCGCCGGCTTTAAAAGTCCCTTCTGGGCACCGGCTTTAAAAGTCCCTTCTGGGCGCCGGCTTTAATTGTCACTCATGGATGCCGGTTTTAAAAGTCCCTGCTGGGCGCCGGTTTTAATAGTCACTCATGGATGCCGGTTTTAAAAGTCCCTGCTGGGCGCCGGCTTTAAAAGTCCCTTGTGGGCGCCGGTTTTAAAAGTCCCTTCTGGGCGCCGGCTTTAAAAGTCCCTTCTTGGCGCCGGCTTTAAAAGTCCCTTCTGGGCTCCGGCTTTAAAAGTCGCTTCTGGGCTCCGGCTTTAAAAGTCCCTTCTGGGCGCCGGCTTTAAAAGTCCCTTCTGGGCGCCGGCTTTAAATGTCCTTTCTTGGCGCCGGCTTTAATTGTCACTCATGGATACCGGTTTTAAAAGTCCCTTCTGGGCGCCGGTTTTAATTGTCACTCATGGATACCGGTTTTAAAAGTCCCTGCTGGGCGCCGGTTTTAATAGTCACTCATGGATGCCGGCATTAAAAGTCCCTTCTGGGCGCCGGCTTTAAAAGTCCCTTCTGGGCGCCGGCTTTAATTGTCACTCATGGATACCGGTTTTAAAAGTCTCTTCTGGGCACCGGTTTTAATTGTCACTCATGGATACCGGTTTTAAAAGTCCCTTCTGGGCGCCGGTTTTAATTGTCACTCATGGATACCGGTTTTAAAAGTCCCTGCTGGGCGCCGGTTTTAATAGTCACTCATGGATGCCGGTTTTAAAGGTCCCTTCTGGGCGCCGGCTTTAAAAGTCCCTTCTGGGCGGCGGCTTGAATTGTCACTCATGGATACCGGTTTTAAAAGTCCCTGCTGGGCGCCGGTTTTAATAGTCACTCATGGATGCCGGTTTTAAAAGTCCCTGCTGGGCGCCGGCTTTAAAAGTCCCTTGTGGGCGCCGGTTTTAAAAGTCCCTTCTGGGCGCCGGCTTTAAAAGTCCCTTCTTGGCGCCGGCTTTAAAAGTCCCTTCTGGGCTCCGGCTTTAAAAGTCGCTTCTGGGCTCCGGCTTTAATAGTCACTCATGGATGCCGGCTTTAAAAGTCCCTTCTGGGCGCCGGCTTTAAAAGTCCCTTCTGGGCGACGGTTTTAATTGTCACTCATGGATACCGGTTTTAAAAGTCCCTTCTGGGCGCCGGTTTTAATTGTCACTCATGGATACCGGTTTTAAAAGTCCCTGCTGGGTGCCGGTTTTAATAGTCACTCATGGATGCCGGCTTTAAAAGTCCCTTCTGGGCGCCGGCTTTAAAAGTCCCTTCTGGGCGCCGGCTTTAATTGTCACTCATGGATACCGGTTTTAAAAGTCCCTGCTGGGCGCCGGTTTTAATAGTCACTCATGGATGCCGGCATTAAAAGTCCCTTCTGGGCGCCGGCTTTAATTGTCACTCATGGATGCCGGTAAAAGTCTCTGCTGGGCGCCGGTTTTAATAGTCACTCATGGATGCCGGTTTTAAAAGTCCCTACTGGGCGCCGGCTTTAAAAGTCCCTTGTGGGCGCCGGTTTTAAAAGTCCCTTCTGGGCGCCGGCTTTAAAAGTCCCTTCTGGGCGCCGGCTTTAAAAGTCCCTTCTGGGCGCCGGCTTTAAAAGTCCCTTCTGGGCGCCGGCTTTAAAAGTCCCTTCTGGGCGCCGGCTTTAAAAGTCCCTTCTGGGCGCCGGCTTTAAAAGTCCCTTCTGGGCGCCGGTTTTAATTGTCACTCATGGATGCCGGTTTTAAAAGTCCCTGCTGGGCGCCGGTTTTAATAGTCACTCATGGATGCCGGCTTTAAAAGTCCCTTCTGGGCGCCGGCTTTAAAAGTCCCTTCTGGGCGCCGGCTTTAATTGTCACTCATGGATACCGGTTTTAAAAGTCCCTTCTGGGCGCCGGTTTTAATTGTCACTCATGGATACCGGTTTTAAAAGTCCCTTCTGGGCGCCGTTTTTAATTGTCACTCATGGATGCCAGTAAAAGTCTCTGCTGGGCGCCGGTTTTAAAAGTCACTCATGGATGCCGGTTTTAAAAGTCCCTGCTGGGCGCCGGCTTTAAAAGTCCCTTGTGGGCGCCGGTTTTAAAAGTCCCTTCTGGGCGCCGGCATTAAAAGTCCCTTCTGGGCGCCGGCATTAAAAGTCCCTTCTGGGCGCCGGCATTAAAAGTCCCTTCTGGGCGCCGGCTTTAAAAGTCCCTTCTGGGCGCCGGCATTAAAAGTCCCTTCTGGGCGCCGGCTTTAAAAGTCCCTTCTGGGCGCCGGCTTTAAAAGTCCCTTCTGGGCGCCGGCTTTAAAAGTCCCTTCTGGGCGCCGGCTTTAAAAGTCCCTTCTGGGCGCCGGCTTTAAAAGTCCCTTCTGGGCGCCGGCTTTAAAAGTCCCTTCTGGGCGCCGGCTTTAAAAGTCCCTTCTGGGCGCCGGCTTTAAAAGTCCCTTCTGGGCGCCGGCTTTAAAATTCACTCATGGATACCGGTTTTAAGGCGCCGGCTTTAATTGTCACTCATGGATGCCGGTTTTAAAAGTCCCTGCTGGCCGCCGGTTTTAATAGTTACTCATGGATGCCGGCTTTAAAAGTCCCTTCTGGGCGCCGGCTTTAAAAGTCCCTTCTGGGCACCGGCTTTAAAAGTCCCTTCTGGGCGCCGGCTTTAATTGTCACTCATGGATGCCGGTTTTAAAAGTCCCTGCTGGGCGCCGGTTTTAATAGTCACTCATGGATGCCGGTTTTAAAAGTCCCTGCTGGGCGCCGGCTTTAAAAGTCCCTTGTGGGCGCCGGTTTTAAAAGTCCCTTCTGGGCGCCGGCTTTAAAAGTCCCTTCTTGGCGCCGGCTTTAAAAGTCCCTTCTGGGCTCCGGCTTTAAAAGTCGCTTCTGGGCTCCGGCTTTAAAAGTCCCTTCTGGGCGCCGGCTTTAAAAGTCCCTTCTGGGCGCCGGCTTTAAATGTCCTTTCTTGGCGCCGGCTTTAATTGTCACTCATGGATACCGGTTTTAAAAGTCCCTTCTGGGCGCCGGTTTTAATTGTCACTCATGGATACCGGTTTTAAAAGTCCCTGCTGGGCGCCGGTTTTAATAGTCACTCATGGATGCCGGCATTAAAAGTCCCTTCTGGGCGCCGGCTTTAAAAGTCCCTTCTGGGCGCCGGCTTTAATTGTCACTCATGGATACCGGTTTTAAAAGTCTCTTCTGGGCACCGGTTTTAATTGTCACTCATGGATACCGGTTTTAAAAGTCCCTTCTGGGCGCCGGTTTTAATTGTCACTCATGGATACCGGTTTTAAAAGTCCCTGCTGGGCGCCGGTTTTAATAGTCACTCATGGATGCCGGTTTTAAAGGTCCCTTCTGGGCGCCGGCTTTAAAAGTCCCTTCTGGGCGGCGGCTTGAATTGTCACTCATGGATACCGGTTTTAAAAGTCCCTGCTGGGCGCCGGTTTTAATAGTCACTCATGGATGCCGGTTTTAAAAGTCCCTGCTGGGCGCCGGCTTTAAAAGTCCCTTGTGGGCGCCGGTTTTAAAAGTCCCTTCTGGGCGCCGGCTTTAAAAGTCCCTTCTTGGCGCTGGCTTTAAAAGTCCCTTCTGGGCTCCGGCTTTAAAAGTCGCTTCTGGGCTCCGGCTTTAAAAGTCCCTTCTGGGCGCCGGCTTTAAAAGTCCCTTCTGGGCGCCGGCTTTAAATGTCCTTTCTGGGCGCCGGCTTTAATTGTCACTCATGGATACCGGTTTTAAAAGTCCCTTCTGGGCGCCGGTTTTAATTGTCACTCATGGATACCGGTTTTAAAAGTCCCTGCTGGGCGCCGGTTTTAATAGTCACTCATGGATGCCGGCTTTAAAAGTCCCTTCTGGGCGCCGGCTTTAATTGTCACTCATGGATACCGGTTTTAAAAGTCTCTTCTGGGCACCGGTTTTAATTGTCACTCATGGATACCGGTTTTAAAAGTCCCTTCTGGGCGCCGGTTTTAATTGTCACTCATGGATACCGGTTTTAAAAGTCCCTGCTGGGCGCCGGTTTTAATAGTCACTCATGGATGCCGGTTTTAAAGGTCCCTTCTGGGCGCCGGCTTTAAAAGTCCCTTCTGGGCGGCGGCTTGAATTGTCACTCATGGATACCGGTTTTAAAAGTCCCTTCTGGGCGCCGGTTTTAATTGTCACTCATGGATACCGGTTTTAAAAGTCCCTTCTGGGCGCCGTTTTTAATTGTCACTCATGGATGCCGGTAAAAGTCTCTGCTGGGCGCCGGTTTTAATAGTCACTCATGGATGCCGGCTTTAAAAGTCCCTGCTGGGCGCCGGCTTTAAAAGTCCCTTCTGGGCGCCGGCTTTAAAAGTCCCTTCTGGGCGCCGGTTTCAATAGTCACTCATGGATGCCGGTTTGAAAAGTCCCTTCTGGGCGCCGGTTTTAGTTGTCACTCATGGATGCCGGTTTTAATTGTCACTCATGGATGCCGGTTTTAAAAGTCCCTTGTGGGCGCCGGCTTTCAAAGTCACTCATGGATACCGGTTTTAAAAGTCCCTTCTGGGCGCCGGCTTTAACAGTCCCTTCTGGGCGCCGGCTTTAAAGGTCCCTTCTGGGCGCCGGTTTTAAAGGTCCCTTCTGGGCGCCGGCTTTAAAAGTCCCTTCTGGGCGCCGGCTTTAATTGTCACTCATGGATACCGGTTTTAAAAGTCGCTTCTGGGCGCCGGCTTTAATTGTCACTCAAGGATACCGGTTTTAAAAGTCCCTTCTGGGCGCCGGTTTTAAAAGTCCCTTCTGGGCGCCGGTTTTAAAAGTACCTTCTGGGCGCCGGTTTTAATAGTCACTCATGGATGCCGGTTTTAAAAGTCCCTGCTGGGCGCCGGCTTTAAAAGTCCCTTGTGGGCGCCGGTTTTAAAAGTCCCTTCTGGGCGCCGGCTTTAAAAGTCCCTTCTGGGCGCCGACTTTAAAAGTCCCTTCTAGGCGCCGGCTTTAAAAGTCCCTTCTGGGCGCCGGCTTTAAAAGTCCCTTCTAGGCGCCGGCTTTAAAAGTCCCTTCTGGGCGCCGGTTTTAATTGTCACTCATGGATGCCGGTTTTTACAGTCCCTTCTGGGCGCCGGTTTTAAAAGTCCCTTCTGGGCGCCGGCATTAAAAGTCCCTTCTGGGCACCGGCTTTAAAAGTCCCTTCTGGGCGCCGGCTTTAATTGTCACTCATGGATGCCGGTTTTAAAAGTCCCTTCTGGGCGCCGGTTTTAATTGTCACTCATGGATACCGGTTTTAAAAGTCCCTGCTGTGCGCCGGTTTTAATAGTCACTCATGGATGCCGGTTTTAAAAGTCCCTTCTGGGCGCCGGCTTTAATTGTCACTCATGGATACCGGTTTTAAAAGTCCCTTCTGGGCGCCGGTTTTAATTGTCACTCATGGATACCGGTTTTAAAAGTCCCTTCTGGGCGCCGGTTTTAATTATCACTCATGGATACCGGTTTTAAAAGTCCCTGCTGGGCGCCGGTTTTAATAGTCACTCATGGATGCCGGTTTTAAAAGTCCCTTCTGGGCGCCGGCTTTAATAGTCCTTTCTGGGCGCCGGCTTTAATTGTCACTCATGGATACCGGTTTTAAAAGTCCCTTCTGGGCGTCGGTTTTAATTGTCACTCATGGATACCGGTTTTAAAAGTCCCTGCTGGGCGCCGGTTTTAATAGTCACTCATGGATGCCGGTTTTAAAAGTCCCTTCTGGGCGCCGGCTTTAAAAGTCCCTTCTGGGCGCCGCCTTTAATTGTCACTCATGGATACCGGTTTTAAAAGTCCCTGCTGGGCGCCGGTTTTAATAGTCCCTGCTGGGCGCCGGCTTTAAAAGTCCCTGCTGGGCGCCGGCTTTAAAAGTCCCTTGTGGGCGCCGGTTTTAAAAGTCCCTTCTGGGCGCCGGCTTTAAAAGTCCCTTCTGGGCGCCGGCTTTAAAAGTCCCTTCTGGGCGCCGGCTTTAAAAGTCACTTCTGGGCGCCGGCATTAAAAGTCCCTTCTGGGCGCCGGCTTTAAAAGTCCCTTCTGGGCGCCGGCTTTAAAAGTCCCTTCTGGGCGCCGGCTTTAAAAGTCCCTTCTGGGCGCCGGCTTTAAAAGTCCCTTCTGGGCGCCGGCTTTAAAAGTCCCTTCTGGGCGCCGGCTTTAAAAGTCCCTTCTGGGCGCCGGCTTTAATTGTCACTCATGGATGCCGGTTTTAAAAGTCCCTTCTGGGCGCCGGTTTTAATTGTCACTCATGGATACCGGTTTTAAAAGTCCCTTCTGGGCGCCGGTTTTAATAGTCACTCATGGATGCCGGTTTTAAAGGTCCCTTCTGGGCGCCGGCTTTAAAAGTCCCTTCTGGGCGCCGGCTTTAATTGTCACTCATGGATACCGGTTTTAAAAGTCCCTTCTGGGCGCCGGTTTTAATTGTCACTTATGGATACCGGTTTTAAAAGTCCCTTCTGGGCGCCGTTTTTAATTGTCACTCATGGATGCCGGTAAAAGTCTCTGCTGGGCGCCGGTTTTAAAAGTCACTCATGGATGCCGGTTTTAAAGGTCCCTTCTGGGCGCCGGCTTTAAAAGTCCCTTCTGGGCGCCGGCTTTAATTGTCACTCATGGATACCGGTTTTAAAAGTCCCTTCTGGGCGCCGGTTTTAATTGTCAGTTATGGATACCGGTTTTAAAAGTCCCTTCTGGGCGCCGTTTTTAATTGTCACTCATGGATGCCGGTAAAAGTCTCTGCTGGGCGCCGGTTTTAAAAGTCACTCATGGATGCCGGTTTTAAAGGTCCCTTCTGGGCGCCGGCTTTAATTGTCACTCATGGATACCGGTTTTAAAAGTCCCTTCTGGGCGCCGGTTTTAATTGTCACTCATGGATACCGGTTTTAAAAGTCCCTGCTGGGCGCCGGTTTTAATAGTCACTCATGGATGCCGGCATTAAAAGTCCCTTCTGGGCGCCGGCTTTAATTGTCACTCATGGATACCGGTTTTAAAAGTCCCTTCTGGGCGCCGGTTTTAATTGTCACTCATGGATACCGGTTTTAAAAATCCCTTCTGGGCGCCGGTTTTAATTGTCACTCATGGATACCGGTTTTAAAAGTCCCTGCTGGGCGCCGGTTTTAATAGTCACTCATGGATGCCGGTTTTAAAGGTCCCTTCTGGGCGCCGGCTTTAAAAGTCCCTTCTGGGCGCCGGCTTTAATTGTCACTCATGGATACCGGTTTTAAAAGTCCCTTCTGGGCGCCGGTTTTAATTGTCACTCATGGATACCGGTTTTAAAAGTCCCTTCTGGGCGCCGTTTTTAATTGTCACTCATGGATGCCGGTAAAAGTCTCTGCTGGGCGCCGGCTTTAAAAGTCCCTTGTGGGCGCCGGCTTTAAAAGTCCCTTCTGGGCGCCGGCTTTAAAAGTCCCTTCTAGGCGCCGGCTTTAAAAGTCCCTTCTGGGCGCCGGTTTTAATTGTCACTCATGGATGCCGGTTTTTACAGTCCCTTCTGGGCGCCGGTTTTAAAAGTCCCTTCTGGGCGCCGGCATTAAAAGTCCCTTCTGGGCGCCGGCATTAAAAGTCCCTTCTGGGCACCGGCTTTAAAAGTCCCTTCTGGGCGCCGGCTTTAATTGTCACTCATGGATGCCGGTTTTAAAAGTCCCTTCTGGGCGCCGGTTTTAATTGTCACTCATGGATACCGGTTTTAAAAGTCCCTGCTGTGCGCCGGTTTTAATAGTCACTCATGGATGCCGGTTTTAAAAGTCCTTTCTGGGCGCCGGCTTTAATTGTCACTCATGGATACCGGTTTTAAAAGTCCCTTCTGGGCGCCGGTTTTAATTGTCACTCATGGATACCGGTTTTAAAAGTCCCTGCTGGGCGCCGGTTTTAATAGTCACTCATGGATGCCGGTTTTAAAAGTCCCTTCTGGGCGCCGGCTTTAATAGTCCTTTCTGGGCGTAGGCTTTAATTGTCACTCATGGATACCGGTTTTAAAAGTCCCTTCTGGGCGCCGGTTTTAATTGTCACTCATGGATACCGGTTTTAAAAGTCCCTTCTGGGCGCCGGTTTTAATTGTCACTCATGGATACCGGTTTAAAAGTCCCTGCTGGGCGCCGGTTTTAATAGTCACTCATGGATGCCGGTTTTAAAAGTCCCTTCTGGGCGCCGGCTTTAAAAGTCCCTTCTGGGCGCCGCCTTTAATTGTCACTCATGGATACCGGTTTTAAAAGTCCCTGCTGGGCGCCGGTTTTAATAGTCACTCATGGATGCCGGTTTTAAAAGTCCCTGCTGGGCGCCGGCTTTAAAAGTCCCTTGTGGGCGCCGGTTTTAAAAGTCCCTTGTGGGCGCCGGTTTTAAAAGTCCCTTCTGGGCGCCGGCTTTAAAAGTCCCTTCTGGGCGCCGGCTTTAAAAGTCCCTTCTGGGCGCCGGCTTTAATTGTCACTCATGGATGCCGGTTTTAAAAGTCCCTGCTGGGCGCCGGTTTTAATAGTCACTCATGGATGCCGGTTTTAAAAGTCCCTGCTGGGCGCCGGCTTTAAAAGTCCCTTCTGGGCGCCAGCTTTAAAAGTCCCTTCTGGGCGCCGGCTTTAAAAGTCCCTTCTGGGTGCCGGTTTTAAAAGTCCCTTCTGGGCGAAGGCTTTAAAAGTCCATTCTGGGCGCCGGCTTTAATTGTCACTCATGGATACCGGTTTTAAAAGTCCCTTCTGGGCGCCGGTTTTAATTGTCACTCATGGATGCCGGTTTTAAAAGTCCCTGCTGGGCGCCGGTTTTAATAGTCACTCATGGATGCCGGCTTTAAAAGTCCCTTCTGGGCGCCGGCTTTAATTGTCACTCATGGATACCGGTTTTAAAAGTCCCTTCTGGGCGCCGGTTTTAATTGTCACTCATGGATACCGGTTTTAAAAGTCCCTTCTGGGCGCCGGTTTTAATTGTCACTCATGGATACCGGTTTTAAAAGTCCCTGCTGGGCGCCGGTTTTAATAGTCACTCATGGATGCCGGCATTAAAAGTCCCTTCTGGGCGCCGGCTTTAAAAGTCCCTTCTGGGCGCCGGCTTTAATTGTCACTCATGGATACCGGTTTTAAAAGTCCCTTCTGGGCGCCGGTTTTAATTGTCACTCATGGATACCGGTTTTAAAAATCCCTTCTGGGCGCCGGTTTTAATTGTCACTCATGGATACCGGTTTTAAAAGTCCCTGCTGGGCGCCGGTTTTAATAGTCACTCATGGATGCCGGTTTTAAAGGTCCCTTCTGGGCGCCGGCTTTAAAAGTCCCTTCTGGGCGCCGGCTTTAATTGTCACTCATGGATACCGGTTTTAAAAGTCCCTTCTGGGCGCCGGTTTTAATTGTCACTTATGGATACCGGTTTTAAAAGTCCCTTCTGGGCGCCGTTTTTAATTGTCACTCATGGATGCCGGTAAAAGTCTCTGCTGGGCGCCGGTTTTAAAAGTCACTCATGGATGCCGGTTTTAAAGGTCCCTTCTGGGCGCCGGCTTTAAAAGTCCCTTCTGGGCGCCGGCTTTAATTGTCACTCATGGATACCGGTTTTAAAAGTCCCTTCTGGGCGCCGGTTTTAATTGTCACTCATGGATACCGGTTTTAAAAGTCCCTGCTGGGCGCCGGTTTTAATAGTCACTCATGGATGCCGGCATTAAAAGTCCCTTCTGGGCGCCGGCTTTAAAAGTCCCTTCTGGGCGCCGGCTTTAATTGTCACTCATGGATACCGGTTTTAAAAGTCCCTTCTGGGCGCCGGTTTTAATTGTCACTCATGGATACCGGTTTTAAAAATCCCTTCTGGGCGCCGGTTTTAATTGTCACTCATGGATACCGGTTTTAAAAGTCCCTGCTGGGCGCCGGTTTTAATAGTCACTCATGGATGCCGGTTTTAAAGGTCCCTTCTGGGCGCCGGCTTTAAAAGTCCCTTCTGGGCGCCGGCTTTAATTGTCACTCATGGATACCGGTTTTAAAAGTCCCTTCTGGGCGCCGGTTTTAATTGTCACTTATGGATACCGGTTTTAAAAGTCCCTTCTGGGCGCCGTTTTTAATTGTCACTCATGGATGCCGGTAAAAGTCTCTGCCGGGCCCCGGTTTTAAAAGTCACTCATGGATGCCGGTTTTAAAAGTCCCTGCTGGGCGCCGGCTTTAAAAGTCCCTTGTGGGCGCCGGTTTTAAAAGTCCCTTCTGGGCGCCGGCTTTAAAAGTCCCTTCTGGGCGCCGGCATTAAAAGTCCCTTCTGGGCGCCGGCTTTAAAAGTCCCTTCTGGGCGCCGGCATTAAAAGTCCCTTCTGGGCGCCGGCATTAAAAGTCCCTTCTGGGCGCCGGCATTAAAAGTCCCTTCTGGGCGCCGGCATTAAAAGTCCCTTCTGGGCGCCGGCATTAAAAGTCCCTTCTGGGCGCCGGCATTAAAAGTCCCTTCTGGGCGCCGGCATTAAAAGTCCCTTCTGGGCGCCGGCTTTAAAAGTCCCTTCTGGGCGCCGGCTTTAAAAGTCCCTTCTGGGCGCCGGCTTTAAAAGTCCCTTCTGGGCGCCGGCTTTAAAAGTCCCTTCTGGGCGCCGGCTTTAAAAGTCCCTTCTGGGCGCCGGCTTTAAAAGTCCCTTCTGGGCGCCGGCTTTAAAAGTCCCTTCTGGGCGCCGGCTTTAAAAGTCCCTTCTGGGCGCCGGCTTTAAAAGTCCCTTCTGGGCGCCGGCTTTAAAAGTCCCTTCTGGGCGCCGGCTTTAAAATTCACTCATGGATACCGGTTTTAAGGCGCCGGCTTTAATTGTCACTCATGGATGCCGGCTTTAAAAGTCCCTTCTGGGCGCCGGCTTTAATTGTCACTCATGGATACCGGTTTTAAAAGTCCCTTCTGGGCGCCGGTTTTAATTGTCACTCATGGATACCGGTTTTAAAAGTCCCTTCTGGGCGCCGGTTTTAATTGTCACTCATGGATACCGGTTTTAAAAGTCCCTGCTGGGCGCCGGTTTTAATAGTCACTCATGGATGCCGGCATTAAAAGTCCCTTCTGGGCGCCGGCTTTAAAAGTCCCTTCTGGGCGCCGGCTTTAATTGTCACTCATGGATACCGGTTTTAAAAGTCCCTTCTGGGCGCCGGTTTTAATTGTCACTCATGGATACCGGTTTTAAAAATCCCTTCTGGGCGCCGGTTTTAATTGTCACTCATGGATACCGGTTTTAAAAGTCCCTGCTGGGCGCCGGTTTTAATAGTCACTCATGGATGCCGGTTTTAAAGGTCCCTTCTGGGCGCCGGCTTTAAAAGTCCCTTCTGGGCGCCGGCTTTAATTGTCACTCATGGATACCGGTTTTAAAAGTCCCTTCTGGGCGCCGGTTTTAATTGTCACTTATGGATACCGGTTTTAAAAGTCCCTTCTGGGCGCCGTTTTTAATTGTCACTCATGGATGCCGGTAAAAGTCTCTGCTGGGCGCCGGTTTTAAAAGTCACTCATGGATGCCGGTTTTAAAGGTCCCTTCTGGGCGCCGGCTTTAAAAGTCCCTTCTGGGCGCCGGCTTTAATTGTCACTCATGGATACCGGTTTTAAAAGTCCCTTCTGGGCGCCGGTTTTAATTGTCACTCATGGATACCGGTTTTAAAAGTCCCTGCTGGGCGCCGGTTTTAATAGTCACTCATGGATGCCGGCATTAAAAGTCCCTTCTGGGCGCCGGCTTTAAAAGTCCCTTCTGGGTGCCGGCTTTAATTGTCACTCATGGATACCGGTTTTAAAAGTCCCTTCTGGGCGCCGGTTTTAATTGTCACTCATGGATACCGGTTTTAAAAATCCCTTCTGGGCGCCGGTTTTAATTGTCACTCATGGATACCGGTTTTAAAAGTCCCTGCTGGGCGCCGGTTTTAATAGTCACTCATGGATGCCGGTTTTAAAGGTCCCTTCTGGGCGCCGGCTTTAAAAGTCCCTTCTGGGCGCCGGCTTTAATTGTCACTCATGGATACCGGTTTTAAAAGTCCCTTCTGGGCGCCGGTTTTAATTGTCACTCATGGATACCGGTTTTAAAAGTCCCTTCTGGGCGCCGTTTTTAATTGTCACTCATGGATGCCGGTAAAAGTCTCTGCTGGGCGCCGGTTTTAAAAGTCACTCATGGATGCCGGTTTTAAAAGTCCCTGCTGGGCGCCGGCTTTAAAAGTCCCTTGTGGGCGCCGGTTTTAAAAGTCCCTTCTGGGCGCCGGCTTTAAAAGTCCCTTCTGGGCGCCGGCATTAAAAGTCCCTTCTGGGCGCCGGCTTTAAAGGTCCCTTCTGGGCGCCGGCATTAAAAGTCCCTTCTGGGCGCCGGCTTTAAAAGTCCCTTCTGGGCGCCGGCTTTAAAAGTCCCTTCTGGGCGCCGGCTTTAAAAGTCCCTTCTGGGCGCCGGCTTTAAAAGTCCCTTCTGGGCGCCGGCTTTAAAAGTCCCTTCTGGGCGCCGGCTTTAAAATTCACTCATGGATACCGGTTTTAAGGCGCCGGCTTTAATTGTCACTCATGGATGCCGGTTTTAAAAGTCCCTGCTGGCCGCCGGTTTTAATAGTTACTCATGGATGCCGGCTTTAAAAGTCCCTTCTGGGCGCCGGCTTTAAAAGTCCCTTCTGGGCACCGGCTTTAAAAGTCCCTTCTGGGCGCCGGCTTTAATTGTCACTCATGGATGCCGGTTTTAAAAGTCCCTGCTGGGCGCCGGTTTTAATAGTCACTCATGGATGCCGGTTTTAAAAGTCCCTGCTGGGCGCCGGCTTTAAAAGTCCCTTGTGGGCGCCGGTTTTAAAAGTCCCTTCTTGGCGCCGGCTTTAAAAGTCCCTTCTTGGCGCCGGCTTTAAAAGTCCCTTCTGGGCTCCGGCTTTAAAAGTCGCTTCTGGGCTCCGGCTTTAAAAGTCCCTTCTGGGCGCCGGCTTTAAAAGTCCCTTCTGGGCGCCGGCTTTAAAAGTCCCTTCTGGGCGCCGGCTTTAATTGTCACTCATGGATACCGGTTTTAAAAGTCCCTGCTGGGCGCCGGTTTTAATAGTCACTCATGGATGCCGGTTTTAAAAGTCCCTTCTGGGCGCCGGTTTTAATTGTCACTCATGGATACCGGTTTTAAAAGTCCCTGCTGGGCGCCGGTTTTAATAGTCACTCATGGATGCCGGTTTTAAAAGTCCCTTCTGGGCGTCGGCTTTAAAAGTCCTTTCTGGGCGCCGGCTTTAATTGTCACTCATGGATACCGGTTTTAAAAGTCCCTTCTGGGCGCCGGTTTTAATTGTCACTCATGGATGCCGGTTTTTACAGTCCCTTCTGGGCGCCGGTTTTAAAAGTCCCTTCTGGGCGCCGGCTTTAATTGTCACTCATGGATACCGGTTTTAAAAGTCCCTTCTGGGCGCCGGTTTTAATTGTCACTCATGGATACCGGTTTTAAAAGTCCCTGCTGGGCGCCGGTTTTAATAGTCACTCATGGATGCCGGCATTAAAAGTCCCTTCTGGGCGCCGGCTTTAAAAGTCCCTTTTGGGCGACGGCTTTAATTGTCACTCATGGATACCGGTTTTAAAAGTCCCTTCTGGGCGCCGGTTTTAATTGTCACTCATGGATACCGGTTTTAAAAGTCCCTTCTGGGCGCCGGTTTTAATTGTCACTCATGGATACCGGTTTTAAAAGTCCCTGCTGGGCGCCGGTTTTAATAGTCACTCATGGATGCCGGCTTTAAAAGTCCCTTCTGGGCGCCGGCTTTAAAAGTCCCTTCTGGGCGCCGGCATTAAAAGTCCCTTCTGGGCGCCGGCTTTAAAAGTCCCTTCTGGGCGCCGGCATTAAAAGTCCCTTCTGGGCGCCGGCTTTAAAAGTCCCTTCTGGGCGCCGGCTTTAAAAGTCCCTTCTGGGCGCCGGCTTTAAAAGTCCCTTCTGGGCGCCGGCTTTAAAAGTCCCTTCTGGGCGCCGGCTTTAAAAGTCCCTTCTGGGCGCCGGCTTTAAAAGTCCCTTCTGGGCGCCGGCTTTAAAAGTCCCTTCTGGGCGCCGGCTTTAAAAGTCCCTTCTGGGCGCCGGCTTTAAAATTCACTCATGGATACCGGTTTTAAGGCGCCGGCTTTAATTGTCACTCATGGATGCCGGTTTTAAAAGTCCCTGCTGGCCGCCGGTTTTAATAGTTACTCATGGATGCCGGCTTTAAAAGTCCCTTCTGGGCGCCGGCTTTAAAAGTCCCTTCTGGGCACCGGCTTTAAAAGTCCCTTCTGGGCGCCGGCTTTAATTGTCACTCATGGATGCCGGTTTTAAAAGTCCCTGCTGGGCGCCGGTTTTAATAGTCACTCATGGATGCCGGTTTTAAAAGTCCCTGCTGGGCGCCGGCTTTAAAAGTCCCTTGTGGGCGCCGGTTTTAAAAGTCCCTTCTGGGCGCCGGCTTTAAAAGTCCCTTCTTGGCGCCGGCTTTAAAAGTCCCTTCTGGGCTCCGGCTTTAAAAGTCGCTTCTGGGCTCCGGCTTTAAAAGTCCCTTCTGGGCGCCGGCTTTAAAAGTCCCTTCTGGGCGCCGGCTTTAAATGTCCTTTCTTGGCGCCGGCTTTAATTGTCACTCATGGATACCGGTTTTAAAAGTCCCTTCTGGGCGCCGGTTTTAATTGTCACTCATGGATACCGGTTTTAAAAGTCCCTGCTGGGCGCCGGTTTTAATAGTCACTCATGGATGCCGGCATTAAAAGTCCCTTCTGGGCGCCGGCTTTAAAAGTCCCTTCTGGGCGCCGGCTTTAATTGTCACTCATGGATACCGGTTTTAAAAGTCTCTTCTGGGCACCGGTTTTAATTGTCACTCATGGATACCGGTTTTAAAAGTCCCTTCTGGGCGCCGGTTTTAATTGTCACTCATGGATACCGGTTTTAAAAGTCCCTGCTGGGCGCCGGTTTTAATAGTCACTCATGGATGCCGGTTTTAAAGGTCCCTTCTGGGCGCCGGCTTTAAAAGTCCCTTCTGGGCGGCGGCTTGAATTGTCACTCATGGATACCGGTTTTAAAAGTCCCTGCTGGGCGCCGGTTTTAATAGTCACTCATGGATGCCGGTTTTAAAAGTCCCTGCTGGGCGCCGGCTTTAAAAGTCCCTTGTGGGCGCCGGTTTTAAAAGTCCCTTCTGGGCGCCGGCTTTAAAAGTCCCTTCTTGGCGCTGGCTTTAAAAGTCCCTTCTGGGCTCCGGCTTTAAAAGTCGCTTCTGGGCTCCGGCTTTAAAAGTCCCTTCTGGGCGCCGGCTTTAAAAGTCCCTTCTGGGCGCCGGCTTTAAATGTCCTTTCTGGGCGCCGGCTTTAATTGTCACTCATGGATACCGGTTTTAAAAGTCCCTTCTGGGCGCCGGTTTTAATTGTCACTCATGGATACCGGTTTTAAAAGTCCCTGCTGGGCGCCGGTTTTAATAGTCACTCATGGATGCCGGCTTTAAAAGTCCCTTCTGGGCGCCGGCTTTAATTGTCACTCATGGATACCGGTTTTAAAAGTCTCTTCTGGGCACCGGTTTTAATTGTCACTCATGGATACCGGTTTTAAAAGTCCCTTCTGGGCGCCGGTTTTAATTGTCACTCATGGATACCGGTTTTAAAAGTCCCTGCTGGGCGCCGGTTTTAATAGTCACTCATGGATGCCGGTTTTAAAGGTCCCTTCTGGGCGCCGGCTTTAAAAGTCCCTTCTGGGCGGCGGCTTGAATTGTCACTCATGGATACCGGTTTTAAAAGTCCCTTCTGGGCGCCGGTTTTAATTGTCACTCATGGATACCGGTTTTAAAAGTCCCTTCTGGGCGCCGTTTTTAATTGTCACTCATGGATGCCGGTAAAAGTCTCTGCTGGGCGCCGGTTTTAATAGTCACTCATGGATGCCGGCTTTAAAAGTCCCTGCTGGGCGCCGGCTTTAAAAGTCCCTTCTGGGCGCCGGCTTTAAAAGTCCCTTCTGGGCGCCGGTTTCAATAGTCACTCATGGATGCCGGTTTGAAAAGTCCCTTCTGGGCGCCGGTTTTAGTTGTCACTCATGGATGCCGGTTTTAATTGTCACTCATGGATGCCGGTTTTAAAAGTCCCTTGTGGGCGCCGGCTTTCAAAGTCACTCATGGATACCGGTTTTAAAAGTCCCTTCTGGGCGCCGGCTTTAACAGTCCCTTCTGGGCGCCGGCTTTAAAGGTCCCTTCTGGGCGCCGGTTTTAAAGGTCCCTTCTGGGCGCCGGCTTTAAAAGTCCCTTCTGGGCGCCGGCTTTAATTGTCACTCATGGATACCGGTTTTAAAAGTCGCTTCTGGGCGCCGGCTTTAATTGTCACTCAAGGATACCGGTTTTAAAAGTCCCTTCTGGGCGCCGGTTTTAAAAGTCCCTTCTGGGCGCCGGTTTTAAAAGTACCTTCTGGGCGCCGGTTTTAATAGTCACTCATGGATGCCGGTTTTAAAAGTCCCTGCTGGGCGCCGGCTTTAAAAGTCCCTTGTGGGCGCCGGTTTTAAAAGTCCCTTCTGGGCGCCGGCTTTAAAAGTCCCTTCTGGGCGCCGACTTTAAAAGTCCCTTCTAGGCGCCGGCTTTAAAAGTCCCTTCTGGGCGCCGGCTTTAAAAGTCCCTTCTAGGCGCCGGCTTTAAAAGTCCCTTCTGGGCGCCGGTTTTAATTGTCACTCATGGATGCCGGTTTTTACAGTCCCTTCTGGGCGCCGGTTTTAAAAGTCCCTTCTGGGCGCCGGCATTAAAAGTCCCTTCTGGGCACCGGCTTTAAAAGTCCCTTCTGGGCGCCGGCTTTAATTGTCACTCATGGATGCCGGTTTTAAAAGTCCCTTCTGGGCGCCGGTTTTAATTGTCACTCATGGATACCGGTTTTAAAAGTCCCTGCTGTGCGCCGGTTTTAATAGTCACTCATGGATGCCGGTTTTAAAAGTCCCTTCTGGGCGCCGGCTTTAATTGTCACTCATGGATACCGGTTTTAAAAGTCCCTTCTGGGCGCCGGTTTTAATTGTCACTCATGGATACCGGTTTTAAAAGTCCCTTCTGGGCGCCGGTTTTAATTATCACTCATGGATACCGGTTTTAAAAGTCCCTGCTGGGCGCCGGTTTTAATAGTCACTCATGGATGCCGGTTTTAAAAGTCCCTTCTGGGCGCCGGCTTTAATAGTCCTTTCTGGGCGCCGGCTTTAATTGTCACTCATGGATACCGGTTTTAAAAGTCCCTTCTGGGCGTCGGTTTTAATTGTCACTCATGGATACCGGTTTTAAAAGTCCCTGCTGGGCGCCGGTTTTAATAGTCACTCATGGATGCCGGTTTTAAAAGTCCCTTCTGGGCGCCGGCTTTAAAAGTCCCTTCTGGGCGCCGCCTTTAATTGTCACTCATGGATACCGGTTTTAAAAGTCCCTGCTGGGCGCCGGTTTTAATAGTCCCTGCTGGGCGCCGGCTTTAAAAGTCCCTGCTGGGCGCCGGCTTTAAAAGTCCCTTGTGGGCGCCGGTTTTAAAAGTCCCTTCTGGGCGCCGGCTTTAAAAGTCCCTTCTGGGCGCCGGCTTTAAAAGTCCCTTCTGGGCGCCGGCTTTAAAAGTCACTTCTGGGCGCCGGCATTAAAAGTCCCTTCTGGGCGCCGGCTTTAAAAGTCCCTTCTGGGCGCCGGCTTTAAAAGTCCCTTCTGGGCGCCGGCTTTAAAAGTCCCTTCTGGGCGCCGGCTTTAAAAGTCCCTTCTGGGCGCCGGCTTTAAAAGTCCCTTCTGGGCGCCGGCTTTAAAAGTCCCTTCTGGGCGCCGGCTTTAATTGTCACTCATGGATGCCGGTTTTAAAAGTCCCTTCTGGGCGCCGGTTTTAATTGTCACTCATGGATACCGGTTTTAAAAGTCCCTTCTGGGCGCCGGTTTTAATAGTCACTCATGGATGCCGGTTTTAAAGGTCCCTTCTGGGCGCCGGCTTTAAAAGTCCCTTCTGGGCGCCGGCTTTAATTGTCACTCATGGATACCGGTTTTAAAAGTCCCTTCTGGGCGCCGGTTTTAATTGTCACTTATGGATACCGGTTTTAAAAGTCCCTTCTGGGCGCCGTTTTTAATTGTCACTCATGGATGCCGGTAAAAGTCTCTGCTGGGCGCCGGTTTTAAAAGTCACTCATGGATGCCGGTTTTAAAGGTCCCTTCTGGGCGCCGGCTTTAAAAGTCCCTTCTGGGCGCCGGCTTTAATTGTCACTCATGGATACCGGTTTTAAAAGTCCCTTCTGGGCGCCGGTTTTAATTGTCAGTTATGGATACCGGTTTTAAAAGTCCCTTCTGGGCGCCGTTTTTAATTGTCACTCATGGATGCCGGTAAAAGTCTCTGCTGGGCGCCGGTTTTAAAAGTCACTCATGGATGCCGGTTTTAAAGGTCCCTTCTGGGCGCCGGCTTTAATTGTCACTCATGGATACCGGTTTTAAAAGTCCCTTCTGGGCGCCGGTTTTAATTGTCACTCATGGATACCGGTTTTAAAAGTCCCTGCTGGGCGCCGGTTTTAATAGTCACTCATGGATGCCGGCATTAAAAGTCCCTTCTGGGCGCCGGCTTTAATTGTCACTCATGGATACCGGTTTTAAAAGTCCCTTCTGGGCGCCGGTTTTAATTGTCACTCATGGATACCGGTTTTAAAAATCCCTTCTGGGCGCCGGTTTTAATTGTCACTCATGGATACCGGTTTTAAAAGTCCCTGCTGGGCGCCGGTTTTAATAGTCACTCATGGATGCCGGTTTTAAAGGTCCCTTCTGGGCGCCGGCTTTAAAAGTCCCTTCTGGGCGCCGGCTTTAATTGTCACTCATGGATACCGGTTTTAAAAGTCCCTTCTGGGCGCCGTTTTTAATTGTCACTCATGGATGCCGGTAAAAGTCTCTGCTGGGCGCCGGCTTTAAAAGTCCCTTGTGGGCGCCGGCTTTAAAAGTCCCTTCTGGGCGCCGGCTTTAAAAGTCCCTTCTAGGCGCCGGCTTTAAAAGTCCCTTCTGGGCGCCGGTTTTAATTGTCACTCATGGATGCCGGTTTTTACAGTCCCTTCTGGGCGCCGGTTTTAAAAGTCCCTTCTGGGCGCCGGCATTAAAAGTCCCTTCTGGGCGCCGGCATTAAAAGTCCCTTCTGGGCACCGGCTTTAAAAGTCCCTTCTGGGCGCCGGCTTTAATTGTCACTCATGGATGCCGGTTTTAAAAGTCCCTTCTGGGCGCCGGTTTTAATTGTCACTCATGGATACCGGTTTTAAAAGTCCCTGCTGTGCGCCGGTTTTAATAGTCACTCATGGATGCCGGTTTTAAAAGTCCTTTCTGGGCGCCGGCTTTAATTGTCACTCATGGATACCGGTTTTAAAAGTCCCTTCTGGGCGCCGGTTTTAATTGTCACTCATGGATACCGGTTTTAAAAGTCCCTGCTGGGCGCCGGTTTTAATAGTCACTCATGGATGCCGGTTTTAAAAGTCCCTTCTGGGCGCCGGCTTTAATAGTCCTTTCTGGGCGTAGGCTTTAATTGTCACTCATGGATACCGGTTTTAAAAGTCCCTTCTGGGCGCCGGTTTTAATTGTCACTCATGGATACCGGTTTTAAAAGTCCCTTCTGGGCGCCGGTTTTAATTGTCACTCATGGATACCGGTTTAAAAGTCCCTGCTGGGCGCCGGTTTTAATAGTCACTCATGGATGCCGGTTTTAAAAGTCCCTTCTGGGCGCCGGCTTTAAAAGTCCCTTCTGGGCGCCGCCTTTAATTGTCACTCATGGATACCGGTTTTAAAAGTCCCTGCTGGGCGCCGGTTTTAATAGTCACTCATGGATGCCGGTTTTAAAAGTCCCTGCTGGGCGCCGGCTTTAAAAGTCCCTTGTGGGCGCCGGTTTTAAAAGTCCCTTGTGGGCGCCGGTTTTAAAAGTCCCTTCTGGGCGCCGGCTTTAAAAGTCCCTTCTGGGCGCCGGCTTTAAAAGTCCCTTCTGGGCGCCGGCTTTAATTGTCACTCATGGATGCCGGTTTTAAAAGTCCCTGCTGGGCGCCGGTTTTAATAGTCACTCATGGATGCCGGTTTTAAAAGTCCCTGCTGGGCGCCGGCTTTAAAAGTCCCTTCTGGGCGCCAGCTTTAAAAGTCCCTTCTGGGCGCCGGCTTTAAAAGTCCCTTCTGGGTGCCGGTTTTAAAAGTCCCTTCTGGGCGAAGGCTTTAAAAGTCCATTCTGGGCGCCGGCTTTAATTGTCACTCATGGATACCGGTTTTAAAAGTCCCTTCTGGGCGCCGGTTTTAATTGTCACTCATGGATGCCGGTTTTAAAAGTCCCTGCTGGGCGCCGGTTTTAATAGTCACTCATGGATGCCGGCTTTAAAAGTCCCTTCTGGGCGCCGGCTTTAATTGTCACTCATGGATACCGGTTTTAAAAGTCCCTTCTGGGCGCCGGTTTTAATTGTCACTCATGGATACCGGTTTTAAAAGTCCCTTCTGGGCGCCGGTTTTAATTGTCACTCATGGATACCGGTTTTAAAAGTCCCTGCTGGGCGCCGGTTTTAATAGTCACTCATGGATGCCGGCATTAAAAGTCCCTTCTGGGCGCCGGCTTTAAAAGTCCCTTCTGGGCGCCGGCTTTAATTGTCACTCATGGATACCGGTTTTAAAAGTCCCTTCTGGGCGCCGGTTTTAATTGTCACTCATGGATACCGGTTTTAAAAATCCCTTCTGGGCGCCGGTTTTAATTGTCACTCATGGATACCGGTTTTAAAAGTCCCTGCTGGGCGCCGGTTTTAATAGTCACTCATGGATGCCGGTTTTAAAGGTCCCTTCTGGGCGCCGGCTTTAAAAGTCCCTTCTGGGCGCCGGCTTTAATTGTCACTCATGGATACCGGTTTTAAAAGTCCCTTCTGGGCGCCGGTTTTAATTGTCACTTATGGATACCGGTTTTAAAAGTCCCTTCTGGGCGCCGTTTTTAATTGTCACTCATGGATGCCGGTAAAAGTCTCTGCTGGGCGCCGGTTTTAAAAGTCACTCATGGATGCCGGTTTTAAAGGTCCCTTCTGGGCGCCGGCTTTAAAAGTCCCTTCTGGGCGCCGGCTTTAATTGTCACTCATGGATACCGGTTTTAAAAGTCCCTTCTGGGCGCCGGTTTTAATTGTCACTCATGGATACCGGTTTTAAAAGTCCCTGCTGGGCGCCGGTTTTAATAGTCACTCATGGATGCCGGCATTAAAAGTCCCTTCTGGGCGCCGGCTTTAAAAGTCCCTTCTGGGCGCCGGCTTTAATTGTCACTCATGGATACCGGTTTTAAAAGTCCCTTCTGGGCGCCGGTTTTAATTGTCACTCATGGATACCGGTTTTAAAAATCCCTTCTGGGCGCCGGTTTTAATTGTCACTCATGGATACCGGTTTTAAAAGTCCCTGCTGGGCGCCGGTTTTAATAGTCACTCATGGATGCCGGTTTTAAAGGTCCCTTCTGGGCGCCGGCTTTAAAAGTCCCTTCTGGGCGCCGGCTTTAATTGTCACTCATGGATACCGGTTTTAAAAGTCCCTTCTGGGCGCCGGTTTTAATTGTCACTTATGGATACCGGTTTTAAAAGTCCCTTCTGGGCGCCGTTTTTAATTGTCACTCATGGATGCCGGTAAAAGTCTCTGCCGGGCCCCGGTTTTAAAAGTCACTCATGGATGCCGGTTTTAAAAGTCCCTGCTGGGCGCCGGCTTTAAAAGTCCCTTGTGGGCGCCGGTTTTAAAAGTCCCTTCTGGGCGCCGGCTTTAAAAGTCCCTTCTGGGCGCCGGCATTAAAAGTCCCTTCTGGGCGCCGGCTTTAAAAGTCCCTTCTGGGCGCCGGCATTAAAAGTCCCTTCTGGGCGCCGGCATTAAAAGTCCCTTCTGGGCGCCGGCATTAAAAGTCCCTTCTGGGCGCCGGCATTAAAAGTCCCTTCTGGGCGCCGGCATTAAAAGTCCCTTCTGGGCGCCGGCATTAAAAGTCCCTTCTGGGCGCCGGCATTAAAAGTCCCTTCTGGGCGCCGGCTTTAAAAGTCCCTTCTGGGCGCCGGCTTTAAAAGTCCCTTCTGGGCGCCGGCTTTAAAAGTCCCTTCTGGGCGCCGGCTTTAAAAGTCCCTTCTGGGCGCCGGCTTTAAAAGTCCCTTCTGGGCGCCGGCTTTAAAAGTCCCTTCTGGGCGCCGGCTTTAAAAGTCCCTTCTGGGCGCCGGCTTTAAAAGTCCCTTCTGGGCGCCGGCTTTAAAAGTCCCTTCTGGGCGCCGGCTTTAAAAGTCCCTTCTGGGCGCCGGCTTTAAAAGTCCCTTCTGGGCGCCGGCTTTAAAATTCACTCATGGATACCGGTTTTAAGGCGCCGGCTTTAATTGTCACTCATGGATGCCGGCTTTAAAAGTCCCTTCTGGGCGCCGGCTTTAATTGTCACTCATGGATACCGGTTTTAAAAGTCCCTTCTGGGCGCCGGTTTTAATTGTCACTCATGGATACCGGTTTTAAAAGTCCCTTCTGGGCGCCGGTTTTAATTGTCACTCATGGATACCGGTTTTAAAAGTCCCTGCTGGGCGCCGGTTTTAATAGTCACTCATGGATGCCGGCATTAAAAGTCCCTTCTGGGCGCCGGCTTTAAAAGTCCCTTCTGGGCGCCGGCTTTAATTGTCACTCATGGATACCGGTTTTAAAAGTCCCTTCTGGGCGCCGGTTTTAATTGTCACTCATGGATACCGGTTTTAAAAATCCCTTCTGGGCGCCGGTTTTAATTGTCACTCATGGATACCGGTTTTAAAAGTCCCTGCTGGGCGCCGGTTTTAATAGTCACTCATGGATGCCGGTTTTAAAGGTCCCTTCTGGGCGCCGGCTTTAAAAGTCCCTTCTGGGCGCCGGCTTTAATTGTCACTCATGGATACCGGTTTTAAAAGTCCCTTCTGGGCGCCGGTTTTAATTGTCACTTATGGATACCGGTTTTAAAAGTCCCTTCTGGGCGCCGTTTTTAATTGTCACTCATGGATGCCGGTAAAAGTCTCTGCTGGGCGCCGGTTTTAAAAGTCACTCATGGATGCCGGTTTTAAAGGTCCCTTCTGGGCGCCGGCTTTAAAAGTCCCTTCTGGGCGCCGGCTTTAATTGTCACTCATGGATACCGGTTTTAAAAGTCCCTTCTGGGCGCCGGTTTTAATTGTCACTCATGGATACCGGTTTTAAAAGTCCCTGCTGGGCGCCGGTTTTAATAGTCACTCATGGATGCCGGCATTAAAAGTCCCTTCTGGGCGCCGGCTTTAAAAGTCCCTTCTGGGTGCCGGCTTTAATTGTCACTCATGGATACCGGTTTTAAAAGTCCCTTCTGGGCGCCGGTTTTAATTGTCACTCATGGATACCGGTTTTAAAAATCCCTTCTGGGCGCCGGTTTTAATTGTCACTCATGGATACCGGTTTTAAAAGTCCCTGCTGGGCGCCGGTTTTAATAGTCACTCATGGATGCCGGTTTTAAAGGTCCCTTCTGGGCGCCGGCTTTAAAAGTCCCTTCTGGGCGCCGGCTTTAATTGTCACTCATGGATACCGGTTTTAAAAGTCCCTTCTGGGCGCCGGTTTTAATTGTCACTCATGGATACCGGTTTTAAAAGTCCCTTCTGGGCGCCGTTTTTAATTGTCACTCATGGATGCCGGTAAAAGTCTCTGCTGGGCGCCGGTTTTAAAAGTCACTCATGGATGCCGGTTTTAAAAGTCCCTGCTGGGCGCCGGCTTTAAAAGTCCCTTGTGGGCGCCGGTTTTAAAAGTCCCTTCTGGGCGCCGGCTTTAAAAGTCCCTTCTGGGCGCCGGCATTAAAAGTCCCTTCTGGGCGCCGGCTTTAAAGGTCCCTTCTGGGCGCCGGCATTAAAAGTCCCTTATGGGCGCCGGCTTTAAAAGTCCCTTCTGGGCGCCGGCTTTAAAAGTCCCTTCTGGGCGCCGGCTTTAAAAGTCCCTTCTGGGCGCCGGCTTTAAAAGTCCCTTCTGGGCGCCGGCTTTAAAAGTCCCTTCTGGGCGCCGGCTTTAAAATTCACTCATGGATACCGGTTTTAAGGCGCCGGCTTTAATTGTCACTCATGGATGCCGGTTTTAAAAGTCCCTGCTGGCCGCCGGTTTTAATAGTTACTCATGGATGCCGGCTTTAAAAGTCCCTTCTGGGCGCCGGCTTTAAAAGTCCCTTCTGGGCACCGGCTTTAAAAGTCCCTTCTGGGCGCCGGCTTTAATTGTCACTCATGGATGCCGGTTTTAAAAGTCCCTGCTGGGCGCCGGTTTTAATAGTCACTCATGGATGCCGGTTTTAAAAGTCCCTGCTGGGCGCCGGCTTTAAAAGTCCCTTGTGGGCGCCGGTTTTAAAAGTCCCTTCTTGGCGCCGGCTTTAAAAGTCCCTTCTTGGCGCCGGCTTTAAAAGTCCCTTCTGGGCTCCGGCTTTAAAAGTCGCTTCTGGGCTCCGGCTTTAAAAGTCCCTTCTGGGCGCCGGCTTTAAAAGTCCCTTCTGGGCGCCGGCTTTAAAAGTCCCTTCTGGGCGCCGGCTTTAATTGTCACTCATGGATACCGGTTTTAAAAGTCCCTGCTGGGCGCCGGTTTTAATAGTCACTCATGGATGCCGGTTTTAAAAGTCCCTTCTGGGCGCCGGTTTTAATTGTCACTCATGGATACCGGTTTTAAAAGTCCCTGCTGGGCGCCGGTTTTAATAGTCACTCATGGATGCCGGTTTTAAAAGTCCCTTCTGGGCGTCGGCTTTAAAAGTCCTTTCTGGGCGCCGGCTTTAATTGTCACTCATGGATACCGGTTTTAAAAGTCCCTTCTGGGCGCCGGTTTTAATTGTCACTCATGGATGCCGGTTTTTACAGTCCCTTCTGGGCGCCGGTTTTAAAAGTCCCTTCTGGGCGCCGGCTTTAATTGTCACTCATGGATACCGGTTTTAAAAGTCCCTTCTGGGCGCCGGTTTTAATTGTCACTCATGGATACCGGTTTTAAAAGTCCCTGCTGGGCGCCGGTTTTAATAGTCACTCATAGATGCCGGCATTAAAAGTCCCTTCTGGGCGCCGGCTTTAAAAGTCCCTTTTGGGCGACGGCTTTAATTGTCACTCATGGATACCGGTTTTAAAAGTCCCTTCTGGGCGCCGGTTTTAATTGTCACTCATGGATACCGGTTTTAAAAGTCCCTTCTGGGCGCCGGTTTTAATTGTCACTCATGGATACCGGTTTTAAAAGTCCCTGCTGGGCGCCGGTTTTAATAGTCACTCATGGATGCCGGCTTTAAAAGTCCCTTCTGGGCGCCGGCTTTAAAAGTCCCTTCTGGGCTCCGGCTTTAATTGTCACTCATGGATACCGGTTTTAAATGTCCCTTCTGGGCGCCGGTTTTAATTGTCACTCATGGATACCGGTTTTAAAAGTCCCTTCTGGGCGCCGGTTTTAATTGTCACTCATGGATACCGGTTTTAAAAGTCCCTGCTGGGCGCCGGTTTAATAATAGTCACTCATGGATGCCGGCATTAAAAGTCCCTTCTGGGCGCCGGCTTTAAAAGTCCCTTTTGGGCGCCGGCTTTAATTGTCACTCATGGATACCGGTTTTAAAAGTCCCTTCTGGGCGCCGGTTTTAATTGTCACTCATGGATACCGGTTTTAAAAGTCCCTGCTGGGCTCCGGTTTTAATTGTCACTCATGGATACCGGTTTTAAAAGTCCCTGCTGGGCGCCGGCTTTAAAAGTCCCTGCTGGGCGCCGGTTTTAAAAGTCCCTGCTGGGCGCCGGCTTTTAAAGTCCCTTGTGGGCGCCGGTTTTTAAGGTCCCTTCTGGGCGCCGGCTTTAAAAGTCCCTTCTGGGCGCCGGCTTTAAAAGTCCCTTCTGGGCGCCGGCTTTAAAAGTCCCTTCTAGGCGCCGGCTTTAATTTTCACTCATGGATACCGGTTTTAAAAGTCCCTTCTGGGCGCCGGTTTTAATTGTCACTCATGGATGCCGGTTTTAAAAGTCCCTGTTGGGCGCCGGTTTTAATAGTCACTCATGGATGCCGGCTTTAAAAGTCCCTTCTGGGCGCCGGCTTTAAAAGTCCCTTCTGGGCGCCGGCTTTAAAAGTCCCTTCTGGGCGCCGGCTTTAATTGTCACTCATGGATACCGGTTTTAAAAGTCCCTTCTGGGCGCCGGTTTTAATTGTCACTCATGGATACCGGTTTTAAAAGTCCCTGCTGGGCGCCGGTTTTAATAGTCACTCATGGATGCCGGCATTAAAAGTCCCTTCTGGGCGCCGGCTTTAAAAGTCCCTTTTGGGCGCCGGCTTTAATTGTCACTCATGGATACCGGTTTTAAAAGTCCCTTCTGGGCGACGGTTTTAATTGTCACTCATGGATACCGGTTTTAAAAGTCCCTTCTGGGCGCCGGTTTTAATTGTCACTCATGGATACCGGTTTTAAAAGTCCCTGCTGGGTGCCGGTTTTAATAGTCACTCATGGATGCCGGCTTTAAAAGTCCCTTCTGGGCGCCGGCTTTAAAAGTCCCTTCTGGGCGCCGGCTTTAATTGTCACTCATGGATACCGGTTTTAAAAGTCCCTGCTGGGCGCCGGTTTTAATAGTCACTCATGGATGCCGGCATTAAAAGTCCCTTCTGGGCGCCGGCTTTAAAAGTCCCTTCTGGGCGCCGGCTTTAATTGTCACTCATGGATGCCGGTAAAAGTCTCTGCTGGGCGCCGGTTTTAATAGTCACTCATGGATGCCGGTTTTAAAAGTCCCTACTGGGCGCCGGCTTTAAAAGTCCCTACTGGGCGCCGGCTTTAAAAGTCCCTTGTGGGCGCCGGTTTTAAAAGTCCCTTCTGGGCGCCGGCTTTAAAAGTCCCTTCTGGGCGCCGGCTTTAAAAGTCCCTTCTGGGCGCCGGCTTTAAAAGTCCCTTCTGGGCGCCGGCTTTAAAAGTCCCTTCTGGGCGCCGGCTTTAAAAGTCCCTTCTGGGCGCCGGCTTTAAAAGTCCCTTCTGGGCGCCGGTTTTAATTGTCACTCATGGATGCCGGTTTTAAAAGTCCCTGCTGGGCGCCGGTTTTAATAGTCACTCATGGATGCCGGCTTTAAAAGTCCCTTCTGGGCGCCGGCTTTAAAAGTCCCTTCTGGGCGCCGGCTTTAATTGTCACTCATGGATACCGGTTTTAAAAGTCCCTTCTGGGCGCCGGTTTTAATTGTCACTCATGGATACCGGTTTTAAAAGTCCCTGCTGGGCGCCGGTTTTAATAGTCACTCATGGATGCCGGCATTAAAAGTCCCTTCTGGGCGCCGGCTTTAAAAGTCCCTTTTGGGCGCCGGCTTTAATTGTCACTCATGGATACCGGTTTTAAAAGTCCCTTCTGGGCGCCGTTTTTAATTGTCACTCATGGATGCCGGTAAAAGTCTCTGCTGGGCGCCGGTTTTAAAAGTCACTCATGGATGCCGGTTTTAAAAGTCCCTGCTGGGCGCCGGCTTTAAAAGTCCCTTGTGGGCGCCGGTTTTAAAAGTCCCTTCTGGGCGCCGGCATTAAAAGTCCCTTCTGGGCGCCGGCATTAAAAGTCCCTTCTGGGCGCCGGCATTAAAAGTCCCTTCTGGGCGCCGGCTTTAAAAGTCCCTTCTGGGCGCCGGCATTAAAAGTCCCTTCTGGGCGCCGGCTTTAAAAGTCCCTTCTGGGCGCCGGCTTTAAAAGTCCCTTCTGGGCGCCGGCTTTAAAAGTCCCTTCTGGGCGCCGGCTTTAAAAGTCCCTTCTGGGCGCCGGCTTTAAAAGTCCCTTCTGGGCGCCGGCTTTAAAAGTCCCTTCTGGGCGCCGGCTTTAAAAGTCCCTTCTGGGCGCCGGCTTTAAAATTCACTCATGGATACCGGTTTTAAGGCGCCGGCTTTAATTGTCACTCATGGATGCCGGTTTTAAAAGTCCCTGCTGGCCGCCGGTTTTAATAGTTACTCATGGATGCCGGCTTTAAAAGTCCCTTCTGGGCGCCGGCTTTAAAAGTCCCTTCTGGGCACCGGCTTTAAAAGTCCCTTCTGGGCGCCGGCTTTAATTGTCACTCATGGATGCCGGTTTTAAAAGTCCCTGCTGGGCGCCGGTTTTAATAGTCACTCATGGATGCCGGTTTTAAAAGTCCCTGCTGGGCGCCGGCTTTAAAAGTCCCTTGTGGGCGCCGGTTTTAAAAGTCCCTTCTGGGCGCCGGCTTTAAAAGTCCCTTCTTGGCGCCGGCTTTAAAAGTCCCTTCTGGGCTCCGGCTTTAAAAGTCGCTTCTGGGCTCCGGCTTTAAAAGTCCCTTCTGGGCGCCGGCTTTAAAAGTCCCTTCTGGGCGCCGGCTTTAAATGTCCTTTCTGGGCGCCGGCTTTAATTGTCACTCATGGATACCGGTTTTAAAAGTCCCTTCTGGGCGCCGGTTTTAATTGTCACTCATGGATACCGGTTTTAAAAGTCCCTGCTGGGCGCCGGTTTTAATAGTCACTCATGGATGCCGGCATTAAAAGTCCCTTCTGGGCGCCGGCTTTAAAAGTCCCTTCTGGGCGCCGGCTTTAATTGTCACTCATGGATACCGGTTTTAAAAGTCCCTTCTGGGCGCCGGTTTTAATTGTCACTCATGGATACCGGTTTTAAAAGTCCCTGCTGGGCGCCGGTTTTAATAGTCACTCATGGATGCCGGTTTTAAAGGTCCCTTCTGGGCGCCGGCTTTAAAAGTCCCTTCTGGGCGGCGGCTTGAATTGTCACTCATGGATACCGGTTTTAAAAGTCCCTGCTGGGCGCCGGTTTTAATAGTCACTCATGGATGCCGGTTTTAAAAGTCCCTGCTGGGCGCCGGCTTTAAAAGTCCCTTGTGGGCGCCGGTTTTAAAAGTCCCTTCTGGGCGCCGGCTTTAAAAGTCCCTTCTTGGTGCCGGCTTTAAAAGTCCCTTCTGGGCTCCGGCTTTAAAAGTCGCTTCTGGGCTCCGGCTTTAAAAGTCCCTTCTGGGCGCCGGCTTTAAAAGTCCCTTCTGGGCGCCGGCTTTAAATGTCCTTTCTGGGCGCCGGCTTTAATTGTCACTCATGGATACCGGTTTTAAAAGTCCCTTCTGGGCGCCGGTTTTAATTGTCACTCATGGATGCCGTCATTAAAAGTCCCTTCTGGGCGCCGGCTTTAAAAGTCCCTTCTGGGCGCCGGCTTTAATTGTCACTCATGGATACCGGTTTTAAAAGTCTCTTCTGGGCACCGGTTTTAATTGTCACTCATGGATACCGGTTTTAAAAGTCCCTTCTGGGCGCCGGTTTTAATTGTCACTCATGGATACCGGTTTTAAAAGTCCCTGCTGGGCGCCGGTTTTAATAGTCACTCATGGATGCCGGTTTTAAAGGTCCCTTCTGGGCGCCGGCTTTAAAAGTCCCTTCTGGGCGGCGGCTTGAATTGTCACTCATGGATACCGGTTTTAAAAGTCCCTTCTGGGCGCCGGTTTTAATTGTCACTCATGGATACCGGTTTTAAAAGTCCCTTCTGGGCGCCGTTTTTAATTGTCACTCATGGATGCCGGTAAAAGTCTCTGCTGGGCGCCGGTTTTAATAGTCACTCATGGATGCCGGTTTTAAAAGTCCCTGCTGGGCGCCGGCTTTAAAAGTCCCTTCTGGGCGCCGGCTTTAAAAGTCCCTTCTGGGCGCCGGTTTCAATAGTCACTCATGGATGCCGGTTTGAAAAGTCCCTTCTGGGCGCCGGTTTTAGTTGTCACTCATGGATGCCGGTTTTAATTGTCACTCATGGATGCCGGTTTTTAAAGTCCCTGCTGGGCGCCGGTTTTAATAGTCACTCATGGATGCCGGTTTTAAAAGTCCCTTGTGGGCGCCGGCTTTCAAAGTCACTCATGGATACCGGTTTTAAAAGTCCCTTCTGGGCGCCGGCTTTAACAGTCCCTTCTGGGCGCCGGCTTTAAAGGTCCCTTCTCGGCGCCGGCTTTAAAGGTCCCTTCTGGGCGCCGGCTTTAAAAGTCCCTTCTGGGCGCCGGCTTTAATTGTCACTCATGGATACCGGTTTTAAAAGTCGCTTCTGGGCGCCGGCTTTAATTGTCACTCAAGGATACCGGTTTTAAAAGTCCCTTCTGGGCGCCGGTTTTAAAAGTCCCTTCTGGGCGCCGGTTTTAAAAGTCCCTTCTGGGCGCCGGTTTTAAAAGTCCCTTCTGGGCGCCGGTTTTAAAAGTACCTTCTGGGCGCCGGTTTTAATAGTCACTCATGGATGCCGGTTTTAAAAGTCCCTGCTGGGCGCCGGCTTTATAAGTCCCTTGTGGGCGCCGGTTTTAAAAGTCCCTTCTGGGCGCCGGCTTTAAAAGTCCCTTCTGGGCGCCGACTTTAAAAGTCCCTTCTAGGCGCCGGCTTTAAAAGTCCCTTCTGGGCGCCGGCTTTAAAAGTCCCTTCTAGGCGCCGGCTTTAAAAGTCCCTTCTGGGCGCCGGTTTTAATTGTCACTCATGGATGCCGGTTTTTACAGTCCCTTCTGGGCGCCGGTTTTAAAAGTCCCTTCTGGGCGCCGGCATTAAAAGTCCCTTCTGGGCACCGGCTTTAAAAGTCCCTTCTGGGCGCCGGCTTTAATTGTCACTCATGGATGCCGGTTTTAAAAGTCCCTTCTGGGCGCCGGTTTTAATTGTCACTCATGGATACCGGTTTTAAAAGTCCCTGCTGTGCGCCGGTTTTAATAGTCACTCATGGATGCCGGTTTTAAAAGTCCCTTCTGGGCGCCGGCTTTAATTGTCACTCATGGATACCGGTTTTAAAAGTCCCTTCTGGGCGCCGGTTTTAATTGTCACTCATGGATACCGGTTTTAAAAGTCCCTTCTGGGCGCCGGTTTTAATTATCACTCATGGATACCGGTTTTAAAAGTCCCTGCTGGGCGCCGGTTTTAATAGTCACTCATGGATGCCGGTTTTAAAAGTCCCTTCTGGGCGCCGGCTTTAAAAGTCCCTTCTGGGCGCCGCCTTTAATTGTCACTCATGGATACCGGTTTTAAAAGTCCCTGCTGGGCGCCGGTTTTAATAGTCACTCATGGATGCCGGTTTTAAAAGTCCCTGCTGGGCGCCGGCTTTAAAAGTCCCTTGTGGGCGCCGGTTTTAAAAGTCCCTTCTGGGCGCCGGCTTTAAAAGTCCCTTCTGGGCGCCGGCTTTAATAGTCCTTTCTGGGCGCCGGCTTTAATTGTCACTCATGGATACCGGTTTTAAAAGTCCCTTCTGGGCGCCGGTTTTAATTGTCACTCATGGATACCGGTTTTAAAAGTCCCTTCTGGGCGCCGGTTTTAATTGTCACTCATGGATACCGGTTTTAAAAGTCCCTGCTGGGCGCCGGTTTTAATAGTCACTCATGGATGCCGGTTTTAAAAGTCCCTTCTGGGCGCCGGCTTTAAAAGTCCCTTCTGGGCGCCGCCTTTAATTGTCACTCATGGATACCGGTTTTAAAAGTCCCTGCTGGGCGCCGGTTTTAATAGTCACTCATGGATGCCGGTTTTAAAAGTCCCTGCTGGGCGCCGGCTTTAAAAGTCCCTTGTGGGCGCCGGTTTTAAAAGTCCCTTCTGGGCGCCGGCTTTAAAAGTCCCTTCTGGGCGCCGGCTTTAAAAGTCCCTTCTGGGCGCCGGCATTAAAAGTCCCTTCTGGGCGCCGGCTTTAAAAGTCCCTTCTGGGCGCCGGCTTTAAAAGTCCCTTCTGGGCGCCGGCTTTAAAAGTCCCTTCTGGGCGCCGGCTTTAAAAGTCCCTTCTGGGCGCCGGCTTTAAAAGTCCCTTCTGGGCGCCGGCTTTAAAAGTCCCTTCTGGGCGCCGGCTTTGTCACTCATGGATGCCGGTTTTAAAAGTCCCTGCTGGGCGCCGGTTTTAATAGTCACTCATGGATGCCGGTTTTAAAAGTCCCTGCTGGGCGCCGGCTTTAAAAGTCCCTTGTGGGCGCCGGCATTAAAAGTCCCTTCTGGGCGCCGGCTTTAATTGTCACTCATGGATGCCGGTTTTAAAAGTCCCTTCTGGGCGCCGGTTTTAATTGTCACTCATGGATACCGGTTTTAAAAGTCCCTGCTGGGCGCCGGTTTTAATAGTCACTCATGGATGCCGGTTTTAAAGGTCCCTTCTGGGCGCCGGCTTTAAAAGTCCCTTCTGGGCGCCGGCTTTAATTGTCACTCATGGATACCGGTTTTAAAAGTCCCTTCTGGGCGCCGGTTTTAATTGTCACTTATGGATACCGGTTTTAAAAGTCCCTTCTGGGCGCCGTTTTTAATTGTCACTCATGGATGCCGGTAAAAGTCTCTGCTGGGCGCCGGTTTTAAAAGTCACTCATGGATGCCGGTTTTAAAGGTCCCTTCTGGGCGCCGGCTTTAAAAGTCCCTTCTGGGCGCCGGCTTTAATTGTCACTCATGGATACCGGTTTTAAAAGTCCCTTCTGGGCGCCGGTTTTAATTGTCAGTTATGGATACCGGTTTTAAAAGTCCCTTCTGGGCGCCGTTTTTAATTGTCACTCATGGATGCCGGTAAAAGTCTCTGCTGGGCGCCGGTTTTAAAAGTCACTCATGGATGCCGGTTTTAAAGGTCCCTTCTGGGCGCCGGCTTTAAAAGTCCCTTCTGGGCGCCGGCTTTAATTGTCACTCATGGATACCGGTTTTAAAAGTCCCTTCTGGGCGCCGGTTTTAATTGTCACTCATGGATACCGGTTTTAAAAGTCCCTGCTGGGCGCCGGTTTTAATAGTCACTCATGGATGCCGGCATTAAAAGTCCCTTCTGGGCGCCGGCTTTAATTGTCACTCATGGATACCGGTTTTAAAAGTCCCTTCTGGGCGCCGGTTTTAATTGTCACTCATGGATACCGGTTTTAAAAATCCCTTCTGGGCGCCGGTTTTAATTGTCACTCATGGATACCGGTTTTAAAAGTCCCTGCTGGGCGCCGGTTTTAATAGTCACTCATGGATGCCGGTTTTAAAGGTCCCTTCTGGGCGCCGGCTTTAAAAGTCCCTTCTGGGCGCCGGCTTTAATTGTCACTCATGGATACCGGTTTTAAAAGTCCCTTCTGGGCGCCGGTTTTAATTGTCACTCATGGATACCGGTTTTAAAAGTCCCTTCTGGGCGCCGTTTTTAATTGTCACTCATGGATGCCGGTAAAAGTCTCTGCTGGGCGCCGGTTTTAAAAGTCACTCATGGATGCCGGTTTTAAAAGTCCCTGCTGGGCGCCGGCTTTAAAAGTCCCTTGTGGGCGCCGGCTTTAAAAGTCCCTTCTGGGCGCCGGCTTTAAAAGTCCCTTCTAGGCGCCGGCTTTAAAAGTCCCTTCTGGGCGCCGGTTTTAATTGTCACTCATGGATGCCGGTTTTTACAGTCCCTTCTGGGCGCCGGTTTTAAAAGTCCCTTCTGGGCGCCGGCATTAAAAGTCCCTTCTGGGCGCCGGCATTAAAAGTCCCTTCTGGGCACCGGCTTTAAAAGTCCCTTCTGGGCGCCGGCTTTAATTGTCACTCATGGATGCCGGTTTTAAAAGTCCCTTCTGGGCGCCGGTTTTAATTGTCACTCATGGATACCGGTTTTAAAAGTCCCTGCTGTGCGCCGGTTTTAATAGTCACTCATGGATGCCGGTTTTAAAAGTCCTTTCTGGGCGCCGGCTTTAATTGTCACTCATGGATACCGGTTTTAAAAGTCCCTTCTGGGCGCCGGTTTTAATTGTCACTCATGGATACCGGTTTTAAAAGTCCCTTCTGGGCGCCGGTTTTAATTGTCACTCATGGATACCGGTTTTAAAAGTCCCTGCTGGGCGCCGGTTTTAATAGTCACTCATGGATGCCGGTTTTAAAAGTCCCTTCTGGGCGCCGGCTTTAATAGTCCTTTCTGGGCGCCGGCTTTAATTGTCACTCATGGATACCGGTTTTAAAAGTCCCTTCTGGGCGCCGGTTTTAATTGTCACTCATGGATACCGGTTTTAAAAGTCCCTTCTGGGCGCCGGTTTTAATTGTCACTCATGGATACCGGTTTAAAAGTCCCTGCTGGGCGCCGGTTTTAATAGTCACTCATGGATACCGGTTTTAAAAGTCCCTTCTGGGCGCCGGCTTTAAAAGTCCCTTCTGGGCGCCGCCTTTAATTGTCACTCATGGATACCGGTTTTAAAAGTCCCTGCTGGGCGCCGGTTTTAATAGTCACTCATGGATGCCGGTTTTAAAAGTCCCTGCTGGGCGCCGGCTTTAAAAGTCCCTTGTGGGCGCCGGTTTTAAAAGTCCCTTGTGGGCGCCGGTTTTAAAAGTCCCTTCTGGGCGCCGGCTTTAAAAGTCCCTTCTGGGCGCCGGCTTTAAAAGTCCCTTCTGGGCGCCGGCTTTAAAAGTCCCTTCTGGGCGCCGGCTTTAATTGTCACTCATGGATGCCGGTTTTAAAAGTCCCTGCTGGGCGCCGGTTTTAATAGTCACTCATGGATGCCGGTTTTAAAAGTCCCTGCTGGGCGCCGGCTTTAAAAGTCCCTTCTGGGCGCCAGCTTTAAAAGTCCCTTCTGGGCGCCGGCTTTAAAAGTCCCTTCTGGGTGCCGGCTTTAAAAGTCCCTTCTGGGCGCCGGCTTTAAAAGTCCCTTCGGGGCGAAGGCTTTAAAAGTCCATTCTGGGCGCCGGCTTTAATTGTCACTCATGGATACCGGTTTTAAAAGTCCCTTCTGGGCGCCGGTTTTAATTGTCACTCATGGATGCCGGTTTTAAAAGTCCCTGCTGGGCGCCGGTTTTAATAGTCACTCATGGATACCGGTTTTAAAAGTCCCTTCTGGGCGCCGGCTTTAAAAGTCCCTTCTGGGCGCCGCCTTTAATTGTCACTCATGGATACCGGTTTTAAAAGTCCCTGCTGGGCGCCGGTTTTAATAGTCACTCATGGATGCCGGTTTTAAAAGTCCCTGCTGGGCGCCGGCTTTAAAAGTCCCTTGTGGGCGCCGGTTTTAAAAGTCCCTTGTGGGCGCCGGTTTTAAAAGTCCCTTCTGGGCGCCGGCTTTAAAAGTCCCTTCTGGGCGCCGGCTTTAAAAGTCCCTTCTGGGCGCCGGCTTTAAAAGTCCCTTCTGGGCGCCGGCTTTAATTGTCACTCATGGATGCCGGTTTTAAAAGTCCCTGCTGGGCGCCGGTTTTAATAGTCACTCATGGATGCCGGTTTTAAAAGTCCCTGCTGGGCGCCGGCTTTAAAAGTCCCTTCTGGGCGCCAGCTTTAAAAGTCCCTTCTGGGCGCCGGCTTTAAAAGTCCCTTCTGGGTGCCGGCTTTAAAAGTCCCTTCTGGGCGCCGGCTTTAAAAGTCCCTTCGGGGCGAAGGCTTTAAAAGTCCATTCTGGGCGCCGGCTTTAATTGTCACTCATGGATACCGGTTTTAAAAGTCCCTTCTGGGCGCCGGTTTTAATTGTCACTCATGGATGCCGGTTTTAAAAGTCCCTGCTGGGCGCCGGTTTTAATAGTCACTCATGGATGCCGGCTTTAAAAGTCCCTTCTGGGCGCCGGCTTTAATTGTCACTCATGGATACCGGTTTTAAAAGTCCCTTCTGGGCGCCGGTTTTAATTGTCACTCATGGATACCGGTTTTAAAAGTCCCTTCTGGGCGCCGGTTTTAATTGTCACTCATGGATACCGGTTTTAAAAGTCCCTGCTGGGCGCCGGTTTTAATAGTCACTCATGGATGCCGGCATTAAAAGTCCCTTCTGGGCGCCGGCTTTAAAAGTCCCTTCTGGGCGCCGGCTTTAATTGTCACTCATGGATACCGGTTTTAAAAGTCCCTTCTGGGCGCCGGTTTTAATTGTCACTCATGGATACCGGTTTTAAAAATCCCTTCTGGGCGCCGGTTTTAATTGTCACTCATGGATACCGGTTTTAAAAGTCCCTGCTGGGCGCCGGTTTTAATAGTCACTCATGGATGCCGGTTTTAAAGGTCCCTTCTGGGCGCCGGCTTTAAAAGTCCCTTCTGGGCGCCGGCTTTAATTGTCACTCATGGATACCGGTTTTAAAAGTCCCTTCTGGGCGCCGGTTTTAATTGTCACTCATGGATGCCGGTAAAAGTCTCTGCTGGGCGCCGGTTTTAAAAGTCACTCATGGATGCCGGTTTTAAAGGTCCCTTCTGGGCGCCGGCTTTAAAAGTCCCTTCTGGGCGCCGGCTTTAATTGTCACTCATGGATACCGGTTTTAAAAGTCCCTTCTGGGCGCCGGTTTTAATTGTCACTCATGGATACCGGTTTTAAAAGTCCCTGCTGGGCGCCGGTTTTAATAGTCACTCATGGATGCCGGCATTAAAAGTCCCTTCTGGGCGCCGGCTTTAAAAGTCCCTTCTGGGCGCCGGCTTTAATTGTCACTCATGGATACCGGTTTTAAAAGTCCCTTCTGGGCGCCGGTTTTAATTGTCACTCATGGATACCGGTTTTAAAAATCCCTTCTGGGCGCCGGTTTTAATTGTCACTCATGGATACCGGTTTTAAAAGTCCCTGCTGGGCGCCGGTTTTAATAGTCACTCATGGATGCCGGTTTTAAAGGTCCCTTCTGGGCGCCGGCTTTAAAAGTCCCTTCTGGGCGCCGGCTTTAATTGTCACTCATGGATACCGGTTTTAAAAGTCCCTTCTGGGCGCCGGTTTTAATTGTCACTCATGGATACCGGTTTTAAAAGTCCCTTCTGGGCGCCATTTTTAATTGTCACTCATGGATGCCGGTAAAAGTCTCTGCTGGGCGCCGGTTTTAAAAGTCACTCATGGATGCCGGTTTTAAAAGTCCCTGCTGGGCGCCGGCTTTAAAAGTCCCTTGTGGGCGCCGGTTTTAAAAGTCCCTTCTGGGCGCCGGCTTTAAAAGTCCCTTCTGGGCGCCGGCATTAAAAGTCCCTTCTGGGCGCCGGCTTTAAAAGTCCCTTCTGGGCGCCGGCTTTAAAAATTCCCTTCTGGGCGCCGGCATTAAAAGTCCCTTCTGGGCGCCGGCATTAAAAGTCCCTTCTGGGCGCCGGCATTAAAAGTCCCTTCTGGGCGCCGGCTTTAAAAGTCCTTTCTGGGCGCCGGCTTTAAAAGTCCCTTCTGGGCGCCGGCTTTAAAAGTCCCTTCTGGGCGCCGGCTTTAAAAGTCCCTTCTGGGCGCCGGCTTTAAAAGTCCCTTCTGGGCGCCGGCTTTAAAAGTCCCTTCTGGGCGCCGGCTTTAAAAGTCCCTTCTGGGCGCCGGCTTTAAAAGTCCCTTCTGGGCGCCGGCTTTAAAAGTCCCTTCTGGGCGCCGGCTTTAAAAGTCCCTTCTGGGCGCCGGCTTTAAAATTCACTCATGGATACCGGTTTTAAGGCGCCGGCTTTAATTGTCACTCATGGATGCCGGCTTTAAAAGTCCCTTCTGGGCGCCGGCTTTAATTGTCACTCATGGATACCGGTTTTAAAAGTCCCTTCTGGGCGCCGGTTTTAATTGTCACTCATGGATACCGGTTTTAAAAGTCCCTTCTGGGCGCCGGTTTTAATTGTCACTCATGGATACCGGTTTTAAAAGTCCCTGCTGGGCGCCGGTTTTAATAGTCACTCATGGATGCCGGCATTAAAAGTCCCTTCTGGGCGCCGGCTTTAAAAGTCCCTTCTGGGCGCCGGCTTTAATTGTCACTCATGGATACCGGTTTTAAAAGTCCCTTCTGGGCGCCGGTTTTAATTGTCACTCATGGATACCGGTTTTAAAAATCCCTTCTGGGCGCCGGTTTTAATTGTCACTCATGGATACCGGTTTTAAAAGTCCCTGCTGGGCGCCGGTTTTAATAGTCACTCATGGATGCCGGTTTTAAAGGTCCCTTCTGGGCGCCGGCTTTAAAAGTCCCTTCTGGGCGCCGGCTTTAATTGTCACTCATGGATACCGGTTTTAAAAGTCCCTTCTGGGCGCCGGTTTTAATTGTCACTTATGGATACCGGTTTTAAAAGTCCCTTCTGGGCGCCGTTTTTAATTGTCACTCATGGATGCCGGTAAAAGTCTCTGCTGTGCGCCGGTTTTAAAAGTCACTCATGGATGCCGGTTTTAAAGGTCCCTTCTGGGCGCCGGCTTTAAAAGTCCCTTCTGGGCGCCGGCTTTAATTGTCACTCATGGATACCGGTTTTAAAAGTCCCTTCTGGGCGCCGGTTTTAATTGTCACTCATGGATACCGGTTTTAAAAGTCCCTGCTGGGCGCCGGTTTTAATAGTCACTCATGGATGCCGGCATTAAAAGTCCCTTCTGGGCGCCGGCTTTAAAAGTCCCTTCTGGGTGCCGGCTTTAATTGTCACTCATGGATACCGGTTTTAAAAGTCCCTTCTGGGCGCCGGTTTTAATTGTCACTCATGGATACCGGTTTTAAAAATCCCTTCTGGGCGCCGGTTTTAATTGTCACTCATGGATACCGGTTTTAAAAGTCCCTGCTGGGCGCCGGTTTTAATAGTCACTCATGGATGCCGGTTTTAAAGGTCCCTTCTGGGCGCCGGCTTTAAAAGTCCCTTCTGGGCGCCGGCTTTAATTGTCACTCATGGATACCGGTTTTAAAAGTCCCTTCTGGGCGCCGGTTTTAATTGTCACTCATGGATACCGGTTTTAAAAGTCCCTTCTGGGCGCCGTTTTTAATTGTCACTCATGGATGCCGGTAAAAGTCTCTGCTGGGCGCCGGTTTTAAAAGTCACTCATGGATGCCGGTTTTAAAAGTCCCTGCTGGGCGCCGGCTTTAAAAGTCCCTTGTGGGCGCCGGTTTTAAAAGTCCCTTCTGGGCGCCGGCTTTAAAAGTCCCTTCTGGGCGCCGGCATTAAAAGTCCCTTCTGGGCGCCGGCTTTAAAGGTCCCTTCTGGGCGCCGGCATTAAAAGTCCCTTATGGGCGCCGGCTTTAAAAGTCCCTTCTGGGCGCCGGCTTTAAAAGTCCCTTCTGGGCGCCGGCTTTAAAAGTCCCTTCTGGGCGCCGGCTTTAAAAGTCCCTTCTGGGCGCCGGCTTTAAAAGTCCCTTCTGGGCGCCGGCTTTAAAAGTCCCTTCTGGGCGCCGGCTTTAAAAGTCCCTTCTGGGCGCCGGCTTTAAAAGTCCCTTCTGGGCGCCGGCTTTAAAAGTCCCTTCTGGGCGCCGGCTTTAAAATTCACTCATGGATACCGGTTTTAAGGCGCCGGCTTTAATTGTCACTCATGGATGCCGGTTTTAAAAGTCCCTGCTGGCCGCCGGTTTTAATAGTTACTCATGGATGCCGGCTTTAAAAGTCCCTTCTGGGCGCCGGCTTTAAAAGTCCCTTCTGGGCACCGGCTTTAAAAGTCCCTTCTGGGCGCCGGCTTTAATTGTCACTCATGGATGCCGGTTTTAAAAGTCCCTGCTGGGCGCCGGTTTTAATAGTCACTCATGGATGCCGGTTTTAAAAGTCCCTGCTGGGCGCCGGCTTTAAAAGTCCCTTGTGGGCGCCGGTTTTAAAAGTCCCTTCTTGGCGCCGGCTTTAAAAGTCCCTTCTTGGCGCCGGCTTTAAAAGTCCCTTCTGGGCTCCGGCTTTAAAAGTCGCTTCTGGGCTCCGGCTTTAAAAGTCCCTTCTGGGCGCCGGCTTTAAAAGTCCCTTCTTGGCGCCGGCTTTAAAAGTCCCTTCTTGGCGCCGGTTTTAAAAGTCCCTTCTTGGCGCCGGCTTTAAAAGTCCCTTCTGGGCGCCGGCTTTAAAAGTCCCTTCTGGGCGCCGGCTTTAAAAGTCCCTTCTGGGCGCCGGCTTTAAAATTCACTCATGGATACCGGTTTTAAGGCGCCGGCTTTAATTGTCACTCATGGATGCCGGTTTTAAAAGTACCTGCTGGCCGCCGGTTTTAATAGTTACTCATGGATGCCGGCTTTAAAAGTCCCTTCTGGGCGCCGGCTTTAAAAGTCCCTTCTGGGCGCCGGCTTTAAAAGTCCCTTCTGGGCGCCGGCTTTAATTGTCACTCATGGATACCGGTTTTAAAAGTCCCTGCTGGGCGCCGGTTTTAATAGTCACTCATGGATGCCGGTTTTAAAAGTCCCTTCTGGGCGCCGGTTTTAATTGTCACTCATGGATACCGGTTTTAAAAGTCCCTGCTGGGCGCCGGTTTTAATAGTCACTCATGGATGCCGGTTTTAAAAGTCCCTTCTGGGCGTCGGCTTTAAAAGTCCTTTCTGGGCGCCGGCTTTAATTGTCACTCATGGATACCGGTTTTAAAAGTCCCTTCTGGGCGCCGGTTTTAATTGTCACTCATGGATGCCGGTTTTTACAGTCCCTTCTGGGCGCCGGTTTTAAAAGTCCCTTCTGGGCGCCGGCATTAAAAGTCCCTTCTGGGCGCCGGCATTAAAAGTCCCTTCTGGGCACCGGCTTTAAAAGTCCCTTCTGGGCGCCGGCTTTAATTGTCACTCATGGATGCCGGTTTTAAAAGTCCCTTCTGGGCGCCGGTTTTAATTGTCACTCATGGATACCGGTTTTAAAAGTCCCTTCTGGGCGCCGGTTTTAATTGTCACTCATGGATACCGGTTTTAAAAGTCCCTTCTGGGCGCCGGTTTTAATTGTCACTCATGGATACCGGTTTTAAAAGTCCCTGCTGGGCGCCGGTTTTAATAGTCACTCATGGATGCCGGTTTTAAAAGTCCCTTCTGGGCGCCGGCTTTAATAGTCCTTTCTGGGCGCCGGCTTTAATTGTCACTCATGGATACCGGTTTTAAAAGTCCCTTCTGGGCGCCGGTTTTAATTGTCACTCATGGATACCGGTTTTAAAAGTCCCTTCTGGGCGCCGGTTTTAATTGTCACTCATGGATACCGGTTTTAAAAGTCCCTGCTGGGCGCCGGTTTTAATAGTCACTCATGGATGCCGGTTTTAAAAGTCCCTTCTGGGCGCCGGCTTTAAAAGTCCCTTCTGGGCGCCGCCTTTAATTGTCACTCATGGATACCGGTTTTAAAAGTCCCTGCTGGGCGCCGGTTTTAATAGTCACTCATGGATGCCGGTTTTAAAAGTCCCTGCTGGGCGCCGGCTTTAAAAGTCCCTTGTGGGCGCCGGCTTTAAAAGTCCCTTCTGGGCGCCGGCTTTAAAAGTCCCTTCTGGGCGCCGGCTTTAAAAGTCCCTTCTGGGCGCCGGCTTTAATTGTCACTCATGGATGCCGGTTTTAAAAGTCCCTGCAGGGCGCCGGTTTTAATAGTCACTCATGGATGCCGGTTTTAAAAGTCCCTGCTGGGCGCCGGCTTTAAAAGTCCCTTCTGGGCGCCAGCTTTAAAAGTCCCTTCTGGGCGCCGGCTTTAAAAGTCCCTTCTGGGTGCCGGCTTTAAAAGTCCCTTCTGGGCGCCGGCTTTAAAAGTCCCTTTTGGGCGAAGGCTTTAAAAGTCCATTCTGGGCGCCGGCTTTAATTGTCACTCATGGATACCGGTTTTAAAAGTCCCTTCTGGGCGCCGGTTTTAATTGTCACTCATGGATGCCGGTTTTAAAAGTCCCTGCTGGGCGCCGGTTTTAATAGTCACTCATGGATGCCGGCTTTAAAAGTCCCTTCTGGGCGCCGGCTTTAATTGTCACTCATGGATACCGGTTTTAAAAGTCCCTTCTGGGCGCCGGTTTTAATTGTCACTCATGGATACCGGTTTTAAAAGTCCCTTCTGGGCGCCGGTTTTAATTGTCACTCATGGATACCGGTTTTAAAAGTCCCTGCTGGGCGCCGGTTTTAATAGTCACTCATGGATGCCGGCATTAAAAGTCCCTTCTGGGCGCCGGCTTTAAAAGTCCCTTCTGGGCGCCGGCTTTAATTGTCACTCATGGATACCGGTTTTAAAAGTCCCTTCTGGGCGCCGGTTTTAATTGTCACTCATGGATACCGGTTTTAAAAATCCCTTCTGGGCGCCGGTTTTAATTGTCACTCATGGATACCGGTTTTAAAAGTCCCTGCTGGGCGCCGGTTTTAATAGTCACTCATGGATGCCGGTTTTAAAGGTCCCTTCTGGGCGCCGGCTTTAAAAGTCCCTTCTGGGCGCCGGCTTTAATTGTCACTCATGGATACCGGTTTTAAAAGTCCCTTCTGGGCGCCGGTTTTAATTGTCACTTATGGATACCGGTTTTAAAAGTCCCTTCTGGGCGCCGTTTTTAATTGTCACTCATGGATGCCGGTAAAAGTCTCTGCTGGGCGCCGGTTTTAAAAGTCACTCATGGATGCCGGTTTTAAAGGTCCCTTCTGGGCGCCGGCTTTAAAAGTCCCTTCTGGGCGCCGGCTTTAATTGTCACTCATGGATACCGGTTTTAAAAGTCCCTTCTGGGCGCCGGTTTTAATTGTCACTCATGGATACCGGTTTTAAAAGTCCCTGCTGGGCGCCGGTTTTAATAGTCACTCATGGATGCCGGCATTAAAAGTCCCTTCTGGGCGCCGGCTTTAATTGTCACTCATGGATACCGGTTTTAAAAGTCCCTTCTGGGCGCCGGTTTTAATTGTCACTCATGGATACCGGTTTTAAAAATCCCTTCTGGGCGCCGGTTTTAATTGTCACTCATGGATACCGGTTTTAAAAGTCCCTGCTGGGCGCCGGTTTTAATAGTCACTCATGGATGCCGGTTTTAAAGGTCCCTTCTGGGCGCCGGCTTTAAAAGTCCCTTCTGGGCGCCGGCTTTAATTGTCACTCATGGATACCGGTTTTAAAAGTCCCTTCTGGGCGCCGGTTTTAATTGTCACTCATGGATACCGGTTTTAAAAGTCCCTTCTGGGCGCCGTTTTTAATTGTCACTCATGGATGCCGGTAAAAGTCTCTGCTGGGCGCCGGTTTTAAAAGTCACTCATGGATGCCGGTTTTAAAAGTCCCTGCTGGGCGCCGGCTTTAAAAGTCCCTTGTGGGCGCCGGCGTTAAAAGTCCCTTCTGGGCGCCGGCTTTAAAAGTCCCTTCTAGGCGCCGGCTTTAAAAGTCCCTTCTGGGCGCCGGTTTTAATTGTCACTCATGGATGCCGGTTTTTACAGTCCCTTCTGGGCGCCGGTTTTAAAAGTCCCTTCTGGGCGCCGGCATTAAAAGTCCCTTCTGGGCGCCGGCATTAAAAGTCCCTTCTGGGCACCGGCTTTAAAAGTCCCTTCTGGGCGCCGGCTTTAATTGTCACTCATGGATGCCGGTTTTAAAAGTCCCTTCTGGGCGCCGGTTTTAATTGTCACTCATGGATACCGGTTTTAAAAGTCCCTGCTGTGCGCCGGTTTTAATAGTCACTCATGGATGCCGGTTTTAAAAGTCCTTTCTGGGCGCCGGCTTTAATTGTCACTCATGGATACCGGTTTTAAAAGTCCCTTCTGGGCGCCGGTTTTAATTGTCACTCATGGATACCGGTTTTAAAAGTCCCTTCTGGGCGCCGGTTTTAATTGTCACTTATGGATACCGGTTTTAAAAGTCCCTGCTGGGCGCCGGTTTTAATAGTCACTCATGGATGCCGGTTTTAAAAGTCCCTTCTGGGCGCCGGCTTTAATAGTCCTTTCTGGGCGCCGGCTTTAATTGTCACTCATGGATACCGGTTTTAAAAGTCCCTTCTGGGCGCCGGTTTTAATTGTCACTCATGGATACCGGTTTTAAAAGTCCCTTCTGGGCGCCGGTTTTAATTGTCACTCATGGATACCGGTTTAAAAGTCCCTGCTGGGCGCCGGTTTTAATAGTCACTCATGGATACCGGTTTTAAAAGTCCCTTCTGGGCGCCGGCTTTAAAAGTCCCTTCTGGGCGCCGCCTTTAATTGTCACTCATGGATACCGGTTTTAAAAGTCCCTGCTGGGCGCCGGTTTTAATAGTCACTCATGGATGCCGGTTTTAAAAGTCCCTGCTGGGCGCCGGCTTTAAAAGTCCCTTGTGGGCGCCGGTTTTAAAAGTCCCTTGTGGGCGCCGGTTTTAAAAGTCCCTTCTGGGCGCCGGCTTTAAAAGTCCCTTCTGGGCGCCGGCTTTAAAAGTCCCTTCTGGGCGCCGGCTTTAAAAGTCCCTTCTGGGCGCCGGCTTTAATTGTCACTCATGGATGCCGGTTTTAAAAGTCCCTGCTGGGCGCCGGTTTTAATAGTCACTCATGGATGCCGGTTTTAAAAGTCCCTGCTGGGCGCCGGCTTTAAAAGTCCCTTCTGGGCGCCAGCTTTAAAAGTCCCTTCTGGGCGCCGGCTTTAAAAGTCCCTTCTGGGTGCCGGCTTTAAAAGTCCCTTCTGGGCGCCGGCTTTAAAAGTCCCTTCGGGGCGAAGGCTTTAAAAGTCCATTCTGGGCGCCGGCTTTAATTGTCACTCATGGATACCGGTTTTAAAAGTCCCTTCTGGGCGCCGGTTTTAATTGTCACTCATGGATGCCGGTTTTAAAAGTCCCTGCTGGGCGCCGGTTTTAATAGTCACTCATGGATGCCGGCTTTAAAAGTCCCTTCTGGGCGCCGGCTTTAATTGTCACTCATGGATACCGGTTTTAAAAGTCCCTTCTGGGCGCCGGTTTTAATTGTCACTCATGGATACCGGTTTTAAAAGTCCCTTCTGGGCGCCGGTTTTAATTGTCACTCATGGATACCGGTTTTAAAAGTCCCTGCTGGGCGCCGGTTTTAATAGTCACTCATGGATGCCGGCATTAAAAGTCCCTTCTGGGCGCCGGCTTTAAAAGTCCCTTCTGGGCGCCGGCTTTAATTGTCACTCATGGATACCGGTTTTAAAAGTCCCTTCTGGGCGCCGGTTTTAATTGTCACTCATGGATACCGGTTTTAAAAATCCCTTCTGGGCGCCGGTTTTAATTGTCACTCATGGATACCGGTTTTAAAAGTCCCTGCTGGGCGCCGGTTTTAATAGTCACTCATGGATGCCGGTTTTAAAGGTCCCTTCTGGGCGCCGGCTTTAAAAGTCCCTTCTGGGCGCCGGCTTTAATTGTCACTCATGGATACCGGTTTTAAAAGTCCCTTCTGGGCGCCGGTTTTAATTGTCACTTATGGATACCGGTTTTAAAAGTCCCTTCTGGGCGCCGTTTTTAATTGTCACTCATGGATGCCGGTAAAAGTCTCTGCTGGGCGCCGGTTTTAAAAGTCACTCATGGATGCCGGTTTTAAAGGTCCCTTCTGGGCGCCGGCTTTAAAAGTCCCTTCTGGGCGCCGGCTTTAATTGTCACTCATGGATACCGGTTTTAAAAGTCCCTTCTGGGCGCCGGTTTTAATTGTCACTCATGGATACCGGTTTTAAAAGTCCCTGCTGGGCGCCGGTTTTAATAGTCACTCATGGATGCCGGCATTAAAAGTCCCTTCTGGGCGCCGGCTTTAAAAGTCCCTTCTGGGCGCCGGCTTTAATTGTCACTCATGGATACCGGTTTTAAAAGTCCCTTCTGGGCGCCGGTTTTAATTGTCACTCATGGATACCGGTTTTAAAAGTCCCTTCTGGGCGCCGGTTTTAATTGTCACTCATGGATACCGGTTTTAAAAGTCCCTTCTGGGCGCCGGTTTTAATTGTCACTCATGGATACCGGTTTTAAAAGTCCCTGCTGGGCGCCGGTTTTAATAGTCACTCATGGATGCCGGCATTAAAAGTCCCTTCTGGGCGCCGGCTTTAAAAGTCCCTTCTGGGCGCCGGCTTTAATTGTCACTCATGGATACCGGTTTTAAAAGTCCCTTCTGGGCGCCGGTTTTAATTGTCACTCATGGATACCGGTTTTAAAAATCCCTTCTGGGCGCCGGTTTTAATTGTCACTCATGGATACCGGTTTTAAAAGTCCCTGCTGGGCGCCGGTTTTAATAGTCACTCATGGATGCCGGTTTTAAAGGTCCCTTCTGGGCGCCGGCTTTAAAAGTCCCTTCTGGGCGCCGGCTTTAATTGTCACTCATGGATACCGGTTTTAAAAGTCCCTTCTGGGCGCCGGTTTTAATTGTCACTTATGGATACCGGTTTTAAAAGTCCCTTCTGGGCGCCGTTTTTAATTGTCACTCATGGATGCCGGTAAAAGTCTCTGCTGGGCGCCGGTTTTAAAAGTCACTCATGGATGCCGGTTTTAAAGGTCCCTTCTGGGCGCCGGCTTTAAAAGTCCCTTCTGGGCGCCGGCTTTAATTGTCACTCATGGATACCGGTTTTAAAAGTCCCTTCTGGGCGCCGGTTTTAATTGTCACTCATGGATACCGGTTTTAAAAGTCCCTGCTGGGCGCCGGTTTTAATAGTCACTCATGGATGCCGGCATTAAAAGTCCCTTCTGGGCGCCGGCTTTAAAAGTCCCTTCTGGGCGCCGGCTTTAATTGTCACTCATGGATACCGGTTTTAAAAGTCCCTTCTGGGCGCCGGTTTTAATTGTCACTCATGGATACCGGTTTTAAAAATCCCTTCTGGGCGCCGGTTTTAATTGTCACTCATGGATACCGGTTTTAAAAGTCCCTGCTGGGTGCCGGTTTTAATAGTCACTCATGGATGCCGGTTTTAAAGGTCCCTTCTGGGCGCCGGCTTTAAAAGTCCCTTCTGGGCGCCGGCTTTAATTGTCACTCATGGATACCGGTTTTAAAAGTCCCTTCTGGGCGCCGGTTTTAATTGTCACTCATGGATACCGGTTTTAAAAGTCCCTTCTGGGCGCCGTTTTTAATTGTCACTCATGGATGCCGGTAAAAGTCTCTGCTGGGCGCCGGTTTTAAAAGTCACTCATGGATGCCGGTTTTAAAAGTCCCTGCTGGGCGCCGGCTTTAAAAGTCCCTTGTGGGCGCCGGTTTTAAAAGTCCCTTCTGGGCGCCGGCTTTAAAAGTCCCTTCTGGGCGCCGGCATTAAAAGTCCCTTCTGGGCGCCGGCTTTAAAAGTCCCTTCTGGGCGCCGGCTTTAAAAGTCCCTTCTGGGCGCCGGCATTAAAAGTCCCTTCTGGGCGCCGGCATTAAAAGTCCCTTCTGGGCGCCGGCATTAAAAGTCCCTTCTGGGCGCCGGCTTTAAAAGTCCCTTCTGGGCGCCGGCTTTAAAAGTCCCTTCTGGGCGCCGGCTTTAAAAGTCCCTTCTGGGCGCCGGCTTTAAAAGTCCCTTCTGGGCGCCGGCTTTAAAAGTCCCTTCTGGGCGCCGGCTTTAAAAATCCCTTCTGGGCGCCGGCTTTAAAAGTCCCTTCTGGGCGCCGGCTTTAAAATTCACTCATGGATACCGGTTTTAAGGCGCCGGCTTTAATTGTCACTCATGGATGCCGGCTTTAAAAGTCCCTTCTGGGCGCCGGCTTTAATTGTCACTCATGGATACCGGTTTTAAAAGTCCCTTCTGGGCGCCGGTTTTAATTGTCACTCATGGATACCGGTTTTAAAAGTCCCTTCTGGGCGCCGGTTTTAATTGTCACTCATGGATACCGGTTTTAAAAGTCCCTGCTGGGCGCCGGTTTTAATAGTCACTCATGGATGCCGGCATTAAAAGTCCCTTCTGGGCGCCGGCTTTAATTGTCACTCATGGATACCGGTTTTAAAAGTCCCTTCTGGGCGCCGGTTTTAATTGTCACTCATGGATACCGGTTTTAAAAATCCCTTCTGGGCGCCGGTTTTAATTGTCACTCATGGATACCGGTTTTAAAAGTCCCTGCTGGGCGCCGGTTTTAATAGTCACTCATGGATGCCGGTTTTAAAGGTCCCTTCTGGGCGCCGGCTTTAAAAGTCCCTTCTGGGCGCCGGCTTTAATTGTCACTCATGGATACCGGTTTTAAAAGTCCCTTCTGGGCGCCGGTTTTAATTGTCACTCATGGATACCGGTTTTAAAAGTCCCTTCTGGGCGCCGTTTTTAATTGTCACTCATGGATGCCGGTAAAAGTCTCTGCTGGGCGCCGGTTTTAAAAGTCACTCATGGATGCCGGTTTTAAAAGTCCCTGCTGGGCGCCGGCTTTAAAAGTCCCTTGTGGGCGCCGGCTTTAAAAGTCCCTTCTGGGCGCCGGCTTTAAAAGTCCCTTCTAGGCGCCGGCTTTAAAAGTCCCTTCTGGGCGCCGGTTTTAATTGTCACTCATGGATGCCGGTTTTTACAGTCCCTTCTGGGCGCCGGCATTAAAAGTCCCTTCTGGGCGCCGGCATTAAAAGTCCCTTCTGGGCACCGGCTTTAAAAGTCCCTTCTGGGCGCCGGCTTTAATTGTCACTCATGGATGCCGGTTTTAAAAGTCCCTTCTGGGCGCCGGTTTTAATTGTCACTCATGGATACCGGTTTTAAAAGTCCCTGCTGTGCGCCGGTTTTAATAGTCACTCATGGATGCCGGTTTTAAAAGTCCTTTCTGGGCGCCGGCTTTAATTGTCACTCATGGATACCGGTTTTAAAAGTCCCTTCTGGGCGCCGGTTTTAATTGTCACTCATGGATACCGGTTTTAAAAGTCCCTTCTGGGCGCCGGTTTTAATTGTCACTCATGGATACCGGTTTTAAAAGTCCCTGCTGGGCGCCGGTTTTAATAGTCACTCATGGATGCCGGTTTTAAAAGTCCCTTCTGGGCGCCGGCTTTAATAGTCCTTTCTGGGCGCCGGCTTTAATTGTCACTCATGGATACCGGTTTTAAAAGTCCCTTCTGGGCGCCGGTTTTAATTGTCACTCATGGATACCGGTTTTAAAAGTCCCTTCTGGGCGCCGGTTTTAATTGTCACTCATGGATACCGGTTTAAAAGTCCCTGCTGGGCGCCGGTTTTAATAGTCACTCATGGATACCGGTTTTAAAAGTCCCTTCTGGGCGCCGGCTTTAAAAGTCCCTTCTGGGCGCCGCCTTTAATTGTCACTCATGGATACCGGTTTTAAAAGTCCCTGCTGGGCGCCGGTTTTAATAGTCACTCATGGATGCCGGTTTTAAAAGTCCCTGCTGGGCGCCGGCTTTAAAAGTCCCTTGTGGGCGCCGGTTTTAAAAGTCCCTTGTGGGCGCCGGTTTTAAAAGTCCCTTCTGGGCGCCGGCTTTAAAAGTCCCTTCTGGGCGCCGGCTTTAAAAGTCCCTTCTGGGCGCCGGCTTTAAAAGTCCCTTCTGGGCGCCGGCTTTAATTGTCACTCATGGATGCCGGTTTTAAAAGTCCCTGCTGGGCGCCGGTTTTAATAGTCACTCATGGATGCCGGTTTTAAAAGTCCCTGCTGGGCGCCGGCTTTAAAAGTCCCTTCTGGGCGCCAGCTTTAAAAGTCCCTTCTGGGCGCCGGCTTTAAAAGTCCCTTCTGGGTGCCGGCTTTAATTGTCACTCATGGATACCGGTTTTAAAAGTCCCTTCTGGGCGCCGGTTTTAATTGTCACTCATGGATGCCGGTTTTAAAAGTCCCTGCTGGGCGCCGGTTTTAATAGTCACTCATGGATGCCGGCTTTAAAAGTCCCTTCTGGGCGCCGGCTTTAATTGTCACTCATGGATACCGGTTTTAAAAGTCCCTTCTGGGCGCCGGTTTTAATTGTCACTCATGGATACCGGTTTTAAAAGTCCCTTCTGGGCGCCGGTTTTAATTGTCACTCATGGATACCGGTTTTAAAAGTCCCTGCTGGGCGCCGGTTTTAATAGTCACTCATGGATGCCGGCATTAAAAGTCCCTTCTGGGCGCCGGCTTTAAAAGTCCCTTCTGGGCGCCGGCTTTAATTGTCACTCATGGATACCGGTTTTAAAAGTCCCTTCTGGGCGCCGGTTTTAATTGTCACTCATGGATACCGGTTTTAAAAATCCCTTCTGGGCGCCGGTTTTAATTGTCACTCATGGATACCGGTTTTAAAAGTCCCTGCTGGGCGCCGGTTTTAATAGTCACTCATGGATGCCGGTTTTAAAGGTCCCTTCTGGGCGCCGGCTTTAAAAGTCCCTTCTGGGCGCCGGCTTTAATTGTCACTCATGGATACCGGTTTTAAAAGTCCCTTCTGGGCGCCGGTTTTAATTGTCACTTATGGATACCGGTTTTAAAAGTCCCTTCTGGGCGCCGTTTTTAATTGTCACTCATGGATGCCGGTAAAAGTCTCTGCTGGGCGCCGGTTTTAAAAGTCACTCATGGATGCCGGTTTTAAAGGTCCCTTCTGGGCGCCGGCTTTAAAAGTCCCTTCTGGGCGCCGGCTTTAATTGTCACTCATGGATACCGGTTTTAAAAGTCCCTTCTGGGCGCCGGTTTTAATTGTCACTCATGGATACCGGTTTTAAAAGTCCCTGCTGGGCGCCGGTTTTAATAGTCACTCATGGATGCCGGCATTAAAAGTCCCTTCTGGGCGCCGGCTTTAAAAGTCCCTTCTGGGCGCCGGCTTTAATTGTCACTCATGGATACCGGTTTTAAAAGTCCCTTCTGGGCGCCGGTTTTAATTGTCACTCATGGATACCGGTTTTAAAAATCCCTTCTGGGCGCCGGTTTTAATTGTCACTCATGGATACCGGTTTTAAAAGTCCCTGCTGGGCGCCGGTTTTAATAGTCACTCATGGATGCCGGTTTTAAAGGTCCCTTCTGGGCGCCGGCTTTAAAAGTCCCTTCTGGGCGCCGGCTTTAATTGTCACTCATGGATACCGGTTTTAAAAGTCCCTTCTGGGCGCCGGTTTTAATTGTCACTCATGGATACCGGTTTTAAAAGTCCCTTCTGGGCGCCATTTTTAATTGTCACTTATGGATGCCGGTAAAAGTCTCTGCTGGGCGCCGGTTTTAAAAGTCACTCATGGATGCCGGTTTTAAAAGTCCCTGCTGGGCGCCGGCTTTAAAAGTCCCTTGTGGGCGCCGGTTTTAAAAGTCCCTTCTGGGCGCCGGCTTTAAAAGTCCCTTCTGGGCGCCGGCATTAAAAGTCCCTTCTGGGCGCCGGCTTTAAAAGTCCCTTCTGGGCGCCGGCTTTAAAAGTCCCTTCTGGGCGCCGGCATTAAAAGTCCCTTCTGGGCGCCGGCATTAAAAGTCCCTTCTGGGCGCCGGCATTAAAAGTCCCTTCTGGGCGCCGGCTTTAAAAGTCCCTTCTGGGCGCCGGCTTTAAAAGTCCCTTCTGGGCGCCGGCTTTAAAAGTCCCTTCTGGGCGCCGGCTTTAAAAGTCCCTTCTGGGCGCCGGCTTTAAAAGTCCCTTCTGGGCGCCGGCTTTAAAAGTCCCTTCTGGGCGCCGGCTTTAAAAGTCCCTTCTGGGCGCCGGCTTTAAAAGTCCCTTCTGGGCGCCGGCTTTAAAAGTCCCTTCTGGGCGCCGGCTTTAAAAGTCCCTTCTGGGCGCCGGCTTTAAAAGTTCCTTCTGGGCGCCGGCTTTAAAATTCACTCATGGATACCGGTTTTAAGGCGCCGGCTTTAATTGTCACTCATGGATGCCGGCTTTAAAAGTCCCTTCTGGGCGCCGGCTTTAATTGTCACTCATGGATACCGGTTTTAAAAGTCCCTTCTGGGCGCCGGTTTTAATTGTCACTCATGGATACCGGTTTTAAAAGTCCCTTCTGGGCGCCGGTTTTAATTGTCACTCATGGATACCGGTTTTAAAAGTCCCTGCTGGGCGCCGGTTTTAATAGTCACTCATGGATGCCGGCATTAAAAGTCCCTTCTGGGCGCCGGCTTTAAAAGTCCCTTCTGGGCGCCGGCTTTAATTGTCACTCATGGATACCGGTTTTAAAAGTCCCTTCTGGGCGCCGGTTTTAATTGTCACTCATGGATACCGGTTTTAAAAATCCCTTCTGGGCGCCGGTTTTAATTGTCACTCATGGATACCGGTTTTAAAAGTCCCTGCTGGGCGCCGGTTTTAATAGTCACTCATGGATGCCGGTTTTAAAGGTCCCTTCTGGGCGCCGGCTTTAAAAGTCCCTTCTGGGCGCCGGCTTTAATTGTCACTCATGGATACCGGTTTTAAAAGTCCCTTCTGGGCGCCGGTTTTAATTGTCACTTATGGATACCGGTTTTAAAAGTCCCTTCTGGGCGCCGTTTTTAATTGTCACTCATGGATGCCGGTAAAAGTCTCTGCTGTGCGCCGGTTTTAAAAGTCACTCATGGATGCCGGTTTTAAAGGTCCCTTCTGGGCGCCGGCTTTAAAAGTCCCTTCTGGGCGCCGGCTTTAATTGTCACTCATGGATACCGGTTTTAAAAGTCCCTTCTGGGCGCCGGTTTTAATTGTCACTCATGGATACCGGTTTTAAAAGTCCCTGCTGGGCGCCGGTTTTAATAGTCACTCATGGATGCCGGCATTAAAAGTCCCTTCTGGGCGCCGGCTTTAAAAGTCCCTTCTGGGTGCCGGCTTTAATTGTCACTCATGGATACCGGTTTTAAAAGTCCCTTCTGGGCGCCGGTTTTAATTGTCACTCATGGATACCGGTTTTAAAAATCCCTTCTGGGCGCCGGTTTTAATTGTCACTCATGGATACCGGTTTTAAAAGTCCCTGCTGGGCGCCGGTTTTAATAGTCACTCATGGATGCCGGTTTTAAAGGTCCCTTCTGGGCGCCGGCTTTAAAAGTCCCTTCTGGGCGCCGGCTTTAATTGTCACTCATGGATACCGGTTTTAAAAGTCCCTTCTGGGCGCCGGTTTTAATTGTCACTCATGGATACCGGTTTTAAAAGTCCCTTCTGGGCGCCGTTTTTAATTGTCACTCATGGATGCCGGTAAAAGTCTCTGCTGGGCGCCGGTTTTAAAAGTCACTCATGGATGCCGGTTTTAAAAGTCCCTGCTGGGCGCCGGCTTTAAAAGTCCCTTGTGGGCGCCGGTTTTAAAAGTCCCTTCTGGGCGCCGGCTTTAAAAGTCCCTTCTGGGCGCCGGCATTAAAAGTCCCTTCTGGGCGCCGGCTTTAAAGGTCCCTTCTGGGCGCCGGCATTAAAAGTCCCTTATGGGCGCCGGCTTTAAAAGTCCCTTCTGGGCGCCGGCTTTAAAAGTCCCTTCTGGGCGCCGGCTTTAAAAGTCCCTTCTGGGCGCCGGCTTTAAAAGTCCCTTCTGGGCGCCGGCTTTAAAAGTCCCTTCTGGGCGCCGGCTTTAAAAGTCCCTTCTGGGCGCCGGCTTTAAAAGTCCCTTCTGGGCGCCGGCTTTAAAATTCACTCATGAATACCGGTTTTAAGGCGCCGGCTTTAATTGTCACTCATGGATGCCGGTTTTAAAAGTCCCTGCTGGCCGCCGGTTTTAATAGTTACTCATGGATGCCGGCTTTAAAAGTCCCTTCTGGGCGCCGGCTTTAAAAGTCCCTTCTGGGCACCGGCTTTAAAAGTCCCTTCTGGGCGCCGGCTTTAATTGTCACTCATGGATGCCGGTTTTAAAAGTCCCTGCTGGGCGCCGGTTTTAATAGTCACTCATGGATGCCGGTTTTAAAAGTCCCTGCTGGGCGCCGGCTTTAAAAGTCCCTTGTGGGCGCCGGTTTTAAAAGTCCCTTCTTGGCGCCGGCTTTAAAAGTCCCTTCTTGGCGCCGGCTTTAAAAGTCCCTTCTGGGCTCCGGCTTTAAAAGTCGCTTCTGGGCTCCGGCTTTAAAAGTCCCTTCTGGGCGCCGGCTTTAAAAGTCCCTTCTTGGCGCCGGCTTTAAAAGTCCCTTCTTGGCGCCGGTTTTAAAAGTCCCTTCTTGGCGCCGGCTTTAAAAGTCCCTTCTGGGCGCCGGCTTTAAAAGTCCCTTCTGGGCGCCGGCTTTAAAATTCACTCATGGATACCGGTTTTAAGGCGCCGGCTTTAATTGTCACTCATGGATGCCGGTTTTAAAAGTCCCTGCTGGCCGCCGGTTTTAATAGTTACTCATGGATGCCGGCTTTAAAAGTCCCTTCTGGGCGCCGGCTTTAAAAGTCCCTTCTGGGCGCCGGCTTTAAAAGTCCCTTCTGGGCGCCGGCTTTAATTGTCACTCATGGATACCGGTTTTAAAAGTCCCTGCTGGGCGCCGGTTTTAATAGTCACTCATGGATGCCGGTTTTAAAAATCCCTTCTGGGCGCCGGTTTTAATTGTCACTCATGGATACCGGTTTTAAAAGTCCCTGCTGGGCGCCGGTTTTAATAGTCACTCATGGATGCCGGTTTTAAAGGTCCCTTCTGGGCGCCGGCTTTAAAAGTCCCTTCTGGGCGCCGGCTTTAATTGTCACTCATGGATACCGGTTTTAAAAGTCCCTTCTGGGCGCCGGTTTTAATTGTCACTTATGGATACCGGTTTTAAAAGTCCCTTCTGGGCGCCGTTTTTAATTGTCACTCATGGATGCCGGTAAAAGTCTCTGCTGTGCGCCGGTTTTAAAAGTCACTCATGGATGCCGGTTTTAAAGGTCCCTTCTGGGCGCCGGCTTTAAAAGTCCCTTCTGGGCGCCGGCTTTAATTGTCACTCATGGATACCGGTTTTAAAAGTCCCTTCTGGGCGCCGGTTTTAATTGTCACTCATGGATACCGGTTTTAAAAGTCCCTGCTGGGCGCCGGTTTTAATAGTCACTCATGGATGCCGGCATTAAAAGTCCCTTCTGGGCGCCGGCTTTAAAAGTCCCTTCTGGGTGCCGGCTTTAATTGTCACTCATGGATACCGGTTTTAAAAGTCCCTTCTGGGCGCCGGTTTTAATTGTCACTCATGGATACCGGTTTTAAAAATCCCTTCTGGGCGCCGGTTTTAATTGTCACTCATGGATACCGGTTTTAAAAGTCCCTGCTGGGCGCCGGTTTTAATAGTCACTCATGGATGCCGGTTTTAAAGGTCCCTTCTGGGCGCCGGCTTTAAAAGTCCCTTCTGGGCGCCGGCTTTAATTGTCACTCATGGATACCGGTTTTAAAAGTCCCTTCTGGGCGCCGGTTTTAATTGTCACTCATGGATACCGGTTTTAAAAGTCCCTTCTGGGCGCCGTTTTTAATTGTCACTCATGGATGCCGGTAAAAGTCTCTGCTGGGCGCCGGTTTTAAAAGTCACTCATGGATGCCGGTTTTAAAAGTCCCTGCTGGGCGCCGGCTTTAAAAGTCCCTTGTGGGCGCCGGTTTTAAAAGTCCCTTCTGGGCGCCGGCTTTAAAAGTCCCTTCTGGGCGCCGGCATTAAAAGTCCCTTCTGGGCGCCGGCTTTAAAGGTCCCTTCTGGGCGCCGGCATTAAAAGTCCCTTATGGGCGCCGGCTTTAAAAGTCCCTTCTGGGCGCCGGCTTTAAAAGTCCCTTCTGGGCGCCGGCTTTAAAAGTCCCTTCTGGGCGCCGGCTTTAAAAGTCCCTTCTGGGCGCCGGCTTTAAAAGTCCCTTCTGGGCGCCGGCTTTAAAAGTCCCTTCTGGGCGCCGGCTTTAAAAGTCCCTTCTGGGCGCCGGCTTTAAAATTCACTCATGAATACCGGTTTTAAGGCGCCGGCTTTAATTGTCACTCATGGATGCCGGTTTTAAAAGTCCCTGCTGGCCGCCGGTTTTAATAGTTACTCATGGATGCCGGCTTTAAAAGTCCCTTCTGGGCGCCGGCTTTAAAAGTCCCTTCTGGGCACCGGCTTTAAAAGTCCCTTCTGGGCGCCGGCTTTAATTGTCACTCATGGATGCCGGTTTTAAAAGTCCCTGCTGGGCGCCGGTTTTAATAGTCACTCATGGATGCCGGTTTTAAAAGTCCCTGCTGGGCGCCGGCTTTAAAAGTCCCTTGTGGGCGCCGGTTTTAAAAGTCCCTTCTTGGCGCCGGCTTTAAAAGTCCCTTCTTGGCGCCGGCTTTAAAAGTCCCTTCTGGGCTCCGGCTTTAAAAGTCGCTTCTGGGCTCCGGCTTTAAAAGTCCCTTCTGGGCGCCGGCTTTAAAAGTCCCTTCTTGGCGCCGGCTTTAAAAGTCCCTTCTTGGCGCCGGTTTTAAAAGTCCCTTCTTGGCGCCGGCTTTAAAAGTCCCTTCTGGGCGCCGGCTTTAAAAGTCCCTTCTGGGCGCCGGCTTTAAAATTCACTCATGGATACCGGTTTTAAGGCGCCGGCTTTAATTGTCACTCATGGATGCCGGTTTTAAAAGTCCCTGCTGGCCGCCGGTTTTAATAGTTACTCATGGATGCCGGCTTTAAAAGTCCCTTCTGGGCGCCGGCTTTAAAAGTCCCTTCTGGGCGCCGGCTTTAAAAGTCCCTTCTGGGCGCCGGCTTTAATTGTCACTCATGGATACCGGTTTTAAAAGTCCCTGCTGGGCGCCGGTTTTAATAGTCACTCATGGATGCCGGTTTTAAAAGTCCCTTCTGGGCGCCGGTTTTAATTGTCACTCATGGATACCGGTTTTAAAAGTCCCTGCTGGGCGCCGGTTTTAATAGTCACTCATGGATGCCGGTTTTAAAAGTCCCTTCTGGGCGTCGGCTTAAAAGTCCTTTCTGGGCGCCGGCTTTAATTGTCACTCATGGATACCGGTTTTAAAAGTCCCTTCTGGGCGCCGGTTTTAATTGTCACTCATGGATGCCGGTTTTTACAGTCCCTTCTGGGCGCCGGTTTTAAAAGTCCCTTCTGGGTGCCGGCATTAAAAGTCCCTTCTGGGCGCCGGCATTAAAAGTCCCTTCTGGGCACCGGCTTTAAAAGTCCCTTCTGGGCGCCGGCTTTAATTGTCACTCATGGATGCCGGTTTTAAAAGTCCCTTCTGGGCGCCGGTTTTAATTGTCACTCATGGATACCGGTTTTAAAAGTCCCTTCTGGGCGCCGGTTTTAATTGTCACTCATGGATACCGGTTTTAAAAGTCCCTTCTGGGCGCCGGTTTTAATTGTCACTCATGGATACCGGTTTTAAAAGTCCCTGCTGGGCGCCGGTTTTAATAGTCACTCATGGATGCCGGTTTTAAAAGTCCCTTCTGGGCGCCGGCTTTAATAGTCCTTTCTGGGCGCCGGCTTTAATTGTCACTCATGGATACCGGTTTTAAAAGTCCCTTCTGGGCGCCGGTTTTAATTGTCACTCATGGATACCGGTTTTAAAAGTCCCTTCTGGGCGCCGGTTTTAATTGTCACTCATGGATACCGGTTTTAAAAGTCCCTGCTGGGCGCCGGTTTTAATAGTCACTCATGGATGCCGGTTTTAAAAGTCCCTTCTGGGCGCCGGCTTTAAAAGTCCCTTCTGGGCGCCGCCTTTAATTGTCACTCATGGATACCGGTTTTAAAAGTCCCTGCTGGGCGCCGGTTTTAATAGTCACTCATGGATGCCGGTTTTAAAAGTCCCTGCTGGGCGCCGGCTTTAAAAGTCCCTTGTGGGCGCCGGTTTTAAAAGTACCTTGTGGGCGCCGGTTTTAAAAGTCCCTTCTGGGCGCCGGCTTTAAAAGTCCCTTCTGGGCGCCGGCTTTAAAAGTCCCTTCTGGGCGCCGGCTTTAAAAGTCCCTTCTGGGCGCCGGCTTTAAAAGTCCCTTCTGGGCGCCGGCTTTAATTGTCACTCATGGATGCCGGTTTTAAAAGTCCCTGCAGGGCGCCGGTTTTAATAGTCACTCATGGATGCCGGTTTTAAAAGTCCCTGCTGGGCGCCGGCTTTAAAAGTCCCTTCTGGGCGCCAGCTTTAAAAGTCCCTTCTGGGCGCCGGCTTTAAAAGTCCCTTCTGGGTGCCGGCTTTAAAAGTCCCTTCTGGGCGCCGGCTTTAAAAGTCCCTTCTGGGCGAAGGCTTTAAAAGTCCATTCTGGGCGCCGGCTTTAATTGTCACTCATGGATACCGGTTTTAAAAGTCCCTTCTGGGCGCCGGTTTTAATTGTCACTCATGGATGCCGGTTTTAAAAGTCCCTGCTGGGCGCCGGTTTTAATAGTCACTCATGGATGCCGGCTTTAAAAGTCCCTTCTGGGCGCCGGCTTTAATTGTCACTCATGGATACCGGTTTTAAAAGTCCTTTCTGGGCGCCGGTTTTAATTGTCACTCATGGATACCGGTTTTAAAAGTCCCTTCTGGGCGCCGGTTTTAATTGTCACTCATGGATACCGGTTTTAAAAGTCCCTGCTGGGCGCCGGTTTTAATAGTCACTCATGGATGCCGGCATTAAAAGTCCCTTCTGGGCGCCGGCTTTAAAAGTCCCTTCTGGGCGCCGGCTTTAATTGTCACTCATGGATACCGGTTTTAAAAGTCCCTTCTGGGCGCTGGTTTTAATTGTCACTCATGGATACCGGTTTTAAAAATCCCTTCTGGGCGCCGGTTTTAATTGTCACTCATGGATACCGGTTTTAAAAGTCCCTGCTGGGCGCCGGTTTTAATAGTCACTCATGGATGCCGGTTTTAAAGGTCCCTTCTGGGCGCCGGCTTTAAAAGTCCCTTCTGGGCGCCGGCTTTAATTGTCACTCATGGATACCGGTTTTAAAAGTCCCTTCTGGGCGCCGGTTTTAATTGTCACTTATGGATACCGGTTTTAAAAGTCCCTTCTGGGCGCCGTTTTTAATTGTCACTCATGGATGCCGGTAAAAGTCTCTGCTGGGCGCCGGTTTTAAAAGTCACTCATGGATGCCGGTTTTAAAGGTCCCTTCTGGGCGCCGGCTTTAAAAGTCCCTTCTGGGCGCCGGCTTTAATTGTCACTCATGGATACCGGTTTTAAAAGTCCCTTCTGGGCGCCGGTTTTAATTGTCACTCATGGATACCGGTTTTAAAAGTCCCTGCTGGGCGCCGGTTTTAATAGTCACTCATGGATGCCGGCATTAAAAGTCCCTTCTGGGCGCCGGCTTTAATTGTCACTCATGGATACCGGTTTTAAAAGTCCCTTCTGGGCGCCGGTTTTAATTGTCACTCATGGATACCGGTTTTAAAAATCCCTTCTGGGCGCCGGTTTTAATTGTCACTCATGGATACCGGTTTTAAAAGTCCCTGCTGGGCGCCGGTTTTAATAGTCACTCATTGATGCCGGTTTTAAAGGTCCCTTCTGGGCGCCGGCTTTAAAAGTCCCTTCTGGGCGCCGGCTTTAATTGTCACTCATGGATACCGGTTTTAAAAGTCCCTTCTGGGCGCCGGTTTTAATTGTCACTCATGGATACCGGTTTTAAAAGTCCCTTCTGGGCGCCGTTTTTAATTGTCACTCATGGATGCCGGTAAAAGTCTCTGCTGGGCGCCGGTTTTAAAAGTCACTCATGGATGCCGGTTTTAAAAGTCCCTGCTGGGCGCCGGCTTTAAAAGTCCCTTGTGGGCGCCGGCTTTAAAAGTCCCTTCTGGGCGCCGGCTTTAAAAGTCCCTTCTAGGCGCCGGCTTTAAAAGTCCCTTCTGGGCGCCGGTTTTAATTGTCACTCATGGATGCCGGTTTTTACAGTCCCTTCTGGGCGCCGGTTTTAAAAGTCCCTTCTGGGCGCCGGCATTAAAAGTCCCTTCTGGGCGCCGGCATTAAAAGTCCCTTCTGGGCACCGGCTTTAAAAGTCCCTTCTGGGCGCCGGCTTTAATTGTCACTCATGGATGCCGGTTTTAAAAGTCCCTTCTGGGCGCCGGTTTTAATTGTCACTCATGGATACCGGTTTTAAAAGTCCCTGCTGTGCGCCGGTTTTAATAGTCACTCATGGATGCCGGTTTTAAAAGTCCTTTCTGGGCGCCGGCTTTAATTGTCACTCATGGATACCGGTTTTAAAAGTCCCTTCTGGGCGCCGGTTTTAATTGTCACTCATGGATACCGGTTTTAAAAGTCCCTTCTGGGCGCCGGTTTTAATTGTCACTCATGGATACCGGTTTTAAAAGTCCCTTCTGGGCGCCGGTTTTAATTGTCACTCATGGATACCGGTTTTAAAAGTCCCTGCTGGGCGCCGGTTTTAATAGTCACTCATGGATGCCGGTTTTAAAAGTCCCTTCTGGGCGCCGGCTTTAATAGTCCTTTCTGGGCGCCGGCTTTAATTGTCACTCATGGATACCGGTTTTAAAAGTCCCTTCTGGGCGCCGGTTTTAATTGTCACTCATGGATACCGGTTTTAAAAGTCCCTTCTGGGCGCCGGTTTTAATTGTCACTCATGGATACCGGTTTAAAAGTCCCTGCTGGGCGCCGGTTTTAATAGTCACTCATGGATACCGGTTTTAAAAGTCCCTTCTGGGCGCCGGCTTTAAAAGTCCCTTCTGGGCGCCGCCTTTAATTGTCACTCATGGATACCGGTTTTAAAAGTCCCTGCTGGGCGCCGGTTTTAATAGTCACTCATGGATGCCGGTTTTAAAAGTCCCTGCTGGGCGCCGGCTTTAAAAGTCCCTTGTGGGCGCCGGTTTTAAAAGTCCCTTGTGGGCGCCGGTTTTAAAAGTCCCTTCTGGGCGCCGGCTTTAAAAGTCCCTTCTGGGCGCCGGCTTTAAAAGTCCCTTCTGGGCGCCGGCTTTAAAAGTCCCTTCTGGGCGCCGGCTTTAATTGTCACTCATGGATGCCGGTTTTAAAAGTCCCTGCTGGGCGCCGGTTTTAATAGTCACTCATGGATGCCGGTTTTAAAAGTCCCTGCTGGGCGCCGGCTTTAAAAGTCCCTTCTGGGCGCCAGCTTTAAAAGTCCCTTCTGGGCGCCGGCTTTAAAAGTCCCTTCTGGGTGCCGGCTTTAAAAGTCCCTTCTGGGCGCCGGCTTTAAAAGTCCCTTCGGGGCGAAGGCTTTAAAAGTCCATTCTGGGCGCCGGCTTTAATTGTCACTCATGGATACCGGTTTTAAAAGTCCCTTCTGGGCGCCGGTTTTAATTGTCACTCATGGATGCCGGTTTTAAAAGTCCCTGCTGGGCGCCGGTTTTAATAGTCACTCATGGATGCCGGCTTTAAAAGTCCCTTCTGGGCGCCGGCTTTAATTGTCACTCATGGATACCGGTTTTAAAAGTCCCTTCTGGGCGCCGGTTTTAATTGTCACTCATGGATACCGGTTTTAAAAGTCCCTTCTGGGCGCCGGTTTTAATTGTCACTCATGGATACCGGTTTAAAAGTCCCTGCTGGGCGCCGGTTTTAATAGTCACTCATGGATACCGGTTTTAAAAGTCCCTTCTGGGCGCCGGCTTTAAAAGTCCCTTCTGGGCGCCGCCTTTAATTGTCACTCATGGATACCGGTTTTAAAAGTCCCTGCTGGGCGCCGGTTTTAATAGTCACTCATGGATGCCGGTTTTAAAAGTCCCTGCTGGGCGCCGGCTTTAAAAGTCCCTTGTTTGGCGCCGGTTTTAAAAGTCCCTTGTGGGCGCCGGTTTTAAAAGTCCCTTCTGGGCGCCGGCTTTAAAAGTCCCTTCTGGGCGCCGGCTTTAAAAGTCCCTTCTGGGCGCCGGCTTTAAAAGTCCCTTCTGGGCGCCGGCTTTAATTGTCACTCATGGATGCCGGTTTTAAAAGTCCCTGCTGGGCGCCGGTTTTAATAGTCACTCATGGATGCCGGTTTTAAAAGTCCCTGCTGGGCGCCGGCTTTAAAAGTCCCTTCTGGGCGCCAGCTTTAAAAGTCCCTTCTGGGCGCCGGCTTTAAAAGTCCCTTCTGGGTGCCGGCTTTAAAAGTCCCTTCTGGGCGCCGGCTTTAAAAGTCCCTTCGGGGCGAAGGCTTTAAAAGTCCATTCTGGGCGCCGGCTTTAATTGTCACTCATGGATACCGGTTTTAAAAGTCCCTTCTGGGCGCCGGTTTTAATTGTCACTCATGGATGCCGGTTTTAAAAGTCCCTGCTGGGCGCCGGTTTTAATAGTCACTCATGGATGCCGGCTTTAAAAGTCCCTTCTGGGCGCCGGCTTTAATTGTCACTCATGGATACCGGTTTTAAAAGTCCCTTCTGGGCGCCGGTTTTAATTGTCACTCATGGATACCGGTTTTAAAAGTCCCTTCTGGGCGCCGGTTTTAATTGTCACTCATGGATACCGGTTTTAAAAGTCCCTGCTGGGCGCCGGTTTTAATAGTCACTCATGGATGCCGGCATTAAAAGTCCCTTCTGGGCGCCGGCTTTAAAAGTCCCTTCTGGGCGCCGGCTTTAATTGTCACTCATGGATACCGGTTTTAAAAGTCCCTTCTGGGCGCCGGTTTTAATTGTCACTCATGGATACCGGTTTTAAAAATCCCTTCTGGGCGCCGGTTTTAATTGTCACTCATGGATACCGGTTTTAAAAGTCCCTGCTGGGCGCCGGTTTTAATAGTCACTCATGGATGCCGGTTTTAAAGGTCCCTTCTGGGCGCCGGCTTTAAAAGTCCCTTCTGGGCGCCGGCTTTAATTGTCACTCATGGATACCGGTTTTAAAAGTCCCTTCTGGGCGCCGGTTTTAATTGTCACTTATGGATACCGGTTTTAAAAGTCCCTTCTGGGCGCCGTTTTTAATTGTCACTCATGGATGCCGGTAAAAGTCTCTGCTGGGCGCCGGTTTTAAAAGTCACTCATGGATGCCGGTTTTAAAGGTCCCTTCTGGGCGCCGGCTTTAAAAGTCCCTTCTGGGCGCCGGCTTTAATTGTCACTCATGGATACCGGTTTTAAAAGTCCCTTCTGGGCGCCGGTTTTAATTGTCACTCATGGATACCGGTTTTAAAAGTCCCTGCTGGGCGCCGGTTTTAATAGTCACTCATGGATGCCGGCATTAAAAGTCCCTTCTGGGCGCCGGCTTTAAAAGTCCCTTCTGGGCGCCGGCTTTAATTGTCACTCATGGATACCGGTTTTAAAAGTCCCTTCTGGGCGCCGGTTTTAATTGTCACTCATGGATACCGGTTTTAAAAATCCCTTCTGGGCGCCGGTTTTAATTGTCACTCATGGATACCGGTTTTAAAAGTCCCTGCTGGGCGCCGGTTTTAATAGTCACTCATGGATGCCGGTTTTAAAGGTCCCTTCTGGGCGCCGGCTTTAAAAGTCCCTTCTGGGCGCCGGCTTTAATTGTCACTCATGGATACCGGTTTTAAAAGTCCCTTCTGGGCGCCGGTTTTAATTGTCACTCATGGATACCGGTTTTAAAAGTCCCTTCTGGGCGCCGTTTTTAATTGTCACTCATGGATGCCGGTAAAAGTCTCTGCTGGGCGCCGGTTTTAAAAGTCACTCATGGATGCCGGTTTTAAAAGTCCCTGCTGGGCGCCGGCTTTAAAAGTCCCTTGTGGGCGCCGGTTTTAAAAGTCCCTTCTGGGCGCCGGCTTTAAAAGTCCCTTCTGGGCGCCGGCATTAAAAGTCCCTTCTGGGCGCCGGCTTTAAAAGTCCCTTCTGGGCGCCGGCTTTAAAAGTCCCTTCTGGGCGCCGGCATTAAAAGTCCCTTCTGGGCGCCGGCATTAAAAGTCCCTTCTGGGCGCCGGCATTAAAAGTCCCTTCTGGGCGCCGGCTTTAAAAGTCCCTTCTGGGCGCCGGCTTTAAAAGTCCCTTCTGGGCGCCGGCTTTAAAAGTCCCTTCTGGGCGCCGGCTTTAAAAGTCCCTTCTGGGCGTCGGCTTTAAAAGTCCCTTCTGGGCGCCGGCTTTAAAAGTCCCTTCTGGGCGCCGGCTTTAAAAGTCCCTTCTGGGCGCCGGCTTTAAAAGTCCCTTCTGGGCGCCGGCTTTAAAATTCACTCATGGATACCGGTTTTAAGGCGCCGGCTTTAATTGTCACTCATGGATGCCGGCTTTAAAAGTCCCTTCTGGGCGCCGGCTTTAATTGTCACTCATGGATACCGGTTTTAAAAGTCCCTTCTGGGCGCCGGTTTTAATTGTCACTCATGGATACCGGTTTTAAAAGTCCCTTCTGGGCGCCGGTTTTAATTGTCACTCATGGATACCGGTTTTAAAAGTCCCTGCTGGGCGCCGGTTTTAATAGTCACTCATGGATGCCGGCATTAAAAGTCCCTTCTGGGCGCCGGCTTTAAAAGTCCCTTCTGGGCGCCGGTTTTAATTGTCACTCATGGATACCGGTTTTAAAAGTCCCTTCTGGGCGCCGTTTTTAATTGTCACTCATGGATGCCGGTAAAAGTCTCTGCTGGGCGCCGGTTTTAAAAGTCACTCATGGATGCCGGTTTTAAAAGTCCCTGCTGGGCGCCGGCTTTAAAAGTCCCTTGTGGGCGCCGGTTTTAAAAGTCCCTTCTGGGCGCCGGCTTTAAAAGTCCCTTCTGGGCGCCGGCATTAAAAGTCCCTTCTGGGCGCCGGCTTTAAAAGTCCCTTCTGGGCGCCGGCTTTAAAAGTCCCTTCTGGGCGCCGGCATTAAAAGTCCCTTCTGGGCGCCGGCATTAAAAGTCCCTTCTGGGCGCCGGCATTAAAAGTCCCTTCTGGGCGCCGGCTTTAAAAGTCCCTTCTGGGCGCCGGCTTTAAAAGTCCCTTCTGGGCGCCGGCTTTAAAAGTCCCTTCTGGGCGCCGGCTTTAAAAGTCCCTTCTGGGCGTCGGCTTTAAAAGTCCCTTCTGGGCGCCGGCTTTAAAAGTCCCTTCTGGGCGCCGGCTTTAAAAGTCCCTTCTGGGCGCCGGCTTTAAAAGTCCCTTCTGGGCGCCGGCTTTAAAAGTCCCTTCTGGGCGCCGGCTTTAAAATTCACTCATGGATACCGGTTTTAAGGCGCCGGCTTTAATTGTCACTCATGGATGCCGGCTTTAAAAGTCCCTTCTGGGCGCCGGCTTTAATTGTCACTCATGGATACCGGTTTTAAAAGTCCCTTCTGGGCGCCGGTTTTAATTGTCACTCATGGATACCGGTTTTAAAAGTCCCTTCTGGGCGCCGGTTTTAATTGTCACTCATGGATACCGGTTTTAAAAGTCCCTGCTGGGCGCCGGTTTTAATAGTCACTCATGGATGCCGGCATTAAAAGTCCCTTCTGGGCGCCGGCTTTAAAAGTCCCTTCTGGGCGCCGGCTTTAATTGTCACTCATGGATACCGGTTTTAAAAGTCCCTTCTGGGCGCCGGTTTTAATTGTCACTCATGGATACCGGTTTTAAAAATCCCTTCTGGGCGCCGGTTTTAATTGTCACTCATGGATACCGGTTTTAAAAGTCCCTGCTGGGCGCCGGTTTTAATAGTCACTCATGGATGCCGGTTTTAAAGGTCCCTTCTGGGCGCCGGCTTTAAAAGTCCCTTCTGGGCGCCGGCTTTAATTGTCACTCATGGATACCGGTTTTAAAAGTCCCTTCTGGGCGCCGTTTTTAATTGTCACTCATGGATGCCGGTAAAAGTCTCTGCTGTGCGCCGGTTTTAAAAGTCACTCATGGATGCCGGTTTTAAAGGTCCCTTCTGGGCGCCGGCTTTAAAAGTCCCTTCTGGGCGCCGGCTTTAATTGTCACTCATGGATACCGGTTTTAAAAGTCCCTTCTGGGCGCCGGTTTTAATTGTCACTCATGGATACCGGTTTTAAAAGTCCCTGCTGGGCGCCGGTTTTAATAGTCACTCATGGATGCCGGCATTAAAAGTCCCTTCTGGGCGCCGGCTTTAAAAGTCCCTTCTGGGCGCCGGCTTTAATTGTCACTCATGGATACCGGTTTTAAAAGTCCCTTCTGGGCGCCGGTTTTAATTGTCACTCATGGATACCGGTTTTAAAAATCCCTTCTGGGCGCCGGTTTTAATTGTCACTCATGGATACCGGTTTTAAAAGTCCCTGCTGGGCGCCGGTTTTAATAGTCACTCATGGATGCCGGTTTTAAAGGTCCCTTCTGGGCGCCGGCTTTAAAAGTCCCTTCTGGGCGCCGGCTTTAATTGTCACTCATGGATACCGGTTTTAAAAGTCCCTTCTGGGCGCCGGTTTTAATTGTCACTCATGGATACCGGTTTTAAAAGTCCCTTCTGGGCGCCGTTTTTAATTGTCACTCATGGATGCCGGTAAAAGTCTCTGCTGGGCGCCGGTTTTAAAAGTCACTCATGGATGCCGGTTTTAAAAGTCCCTGCTGGGCGCCGGCTTTAAAAGTCCCTTGTGGGCGCCGGTTTTAAAAGTCCCTTCTGGGCGCCGGCTTTAAAAGTCCCTTCTGGGCGCCGGCATTAAAAGTCCCTTCTGGGCGCCGGCTTTAAAAGTCCCTTCTGGGCGCCGGCTTTAAAAGTCCCTTCTGGGCGCCGGCATTAAAAGTCCCTTCTGGGCGCCGGCATTAAAAGTCCCTTCTGGGCGCCGGCATTAAAAGTCCCTTCTGGGCGCCGGCTTTAAAAGTCCCTTCTGGGCGCCGGCTTTAAAAGTCCCTTCTGGGCGCCGGCTTTAAAAGTCCCTTCTGGGCGCCGGCTTTAAAAGTCCCTTCTGGGCGCCGGCTTTAAAAGTCCCTTCTGGGCGCCGGCTTTAAAAGTCCCTTCTGGGCGCCGGTTTTAATTGTCACTCATGGATACCGGTTTTAAAAGTCCCTTCTGGGCGCCGTTTTTAATTGTCACTCATGGATGCCGGTAAAAGTCTCTGCTGGGCGCCGGTTTTAAAAGTCACTCATGGATGCCGGTTTTAAAAGTCCCTGCTGGGCGCCGGCTTTAAAAGTCCCTTGTGGGCGCCGGTTTTAAAAGTCCCTTCTGGGCGCCGGCTTTAAAAGTCCCTTCTGGGCGCCGGCATTAAAAGTCCCTTCTGGGCGCCGGCTTTAAAAGTCCCTTCTGGGCGCCGGCTTTAAAAGTCCCTTCTGGGCGCCGGCATTAAAAGTCCCTTCTGGGCGCCGGCATTAAAAGTCCCTTCTGGGCGCCGGCATTAAAAGTCCCTTCTGGGCGCCGGCTTTAAAAGTCCCTTCTGGGCGCCGGCTTTAAAAGTCCCTTCTGGGCGCCGGCTTTAAAAGTCCCTTCTGGGCGCCGGCTTTAAAAGTCCCTTCTGGGCGTCGGCTTTAAAAGTCCCTTCTGGGCGCCGGCTTTAAAAGTCCCTTCTGGGCGCCGGCTTTAAAAGTCCCTTCTGGGCGCCGGCTTTAAAAGTCCCTTCTGGGCGCCGGCTTTAAAAGTCCCTTCTGGGCGCCGGCTTTAAAATTCACTCATGGATACCGGTTTTAAGGCGCCGGCTTTAATTGTCACTCATGGATGCCGGCTTTAAAAGTCCCTTCTGGGCGCCGGCTTTAATTGTCACTCATGGATACCGGTTTTAAAAGTCCCTTCTGGGCGCCGGTTTTAATTGTCACTCATGGATACCGGTTTTAAAAGTCCCTTCTGGGCGCCGGTTTTAATTGTCACTCATGGATACCGGTTTTAAAAGTCCCTGCTGGGCGCCGGTTTTAATAGTCACTCATGGATGCCGGCATTAAAAGTCCCTTCTGGGCGCCGGCTTTAAAAGTCCCTTCTGGGCGCCGGCTTTAATTGTCACTCATGGATACCGGTTTTAAAAGTCCCTTCTGGGCGCCGGTTTTAATTGTCACTCATGGATACCGGTTTTAAAAATCCCTTCTGGGCGCCGGTTTTAATTGTCACTCATGGATACCGGTTTTAAAAGTCCCTGCTGGGCGCCGGTTTTAATAGTCACTCATGGATGCCGGTTTTAAAGGTCCCTTCTGGGCGCCGGCTTTAAAAGTCCCTTCTGGGCGCCGGCTTTAATTGTCACTCATGGATACCGGTTTTAAAAGTCCCTTCTGGGCGCCGTTTTTAATTGTCACTCATGGATGCCGGTAAAAGTCTCTGCTGTGCGCCGGTTTTAAAAGTCACTCATGGATGCCGGTTTTAAAGGTCCCTTCTGGGCGCCGGCTTTAAAAGTCCCTTCTGGGCGCCGGCTTTAATTGTCACTCATGGATACCGGTTTTAAAAGTCCCTTCTGGGCGCCGGTTTTAATTGTCACTCATGGATACCGGTTTTAAAAGTCCCTGCTGGGCGCCGGTTTTAATAGTCACTCATGGATGCCGGCATTAAAAGTCCCTTCTGGGCGCCGGCTTTAAAAGTCCCTTCTGGGCGCCGGCTTTAATTGTCACTCATGGATACCGGTTTTAAAAGTCCCTTCTGGGCGCCAGTTTTAATTGTCACTCATGGATACCGGTTTTAAAAATCCCTTCTGGGCGCCGGTTTTAATTGTCACTCATGGATACCGGTTTTAAAAGTCCCTGCTGGGCGCCGGTTTTAATAGTCACTCATGGATGCCGGTTTTAAAGGTCCCTTCTGGGCGCCGGCTTTAAAAGTCCCTTCTGGGCGCCGGCTTTAATTGTCACTCATGGATACCGGTTTTAAAAGTCCCTTCTGGGCGCCGGTTTTAATTGTCACTCATGGATACCGGTTTTAAAAGTCCCTTCTGGGCGCCGTTTTTAATTGTCACTCATGGATGCCGGTAAAAGTCTCTGCTGGGCGCCGGTTTTAAAAGTCACTCATGGATGCCGGTTTTAAAAGTCCCTGCTGGGCGCCGGCTTTAAAAGTCCCTTGTGGGCGCCGGTTTTAAAAGTCCCTTCTGGGCGCCGGCTTTAAAAGTCCCTTCTGGGCGCCGGCATTAAAAGTCCCTTCTGGGCGCCGGCTTTAAAAGTCCCTTCTGGGCGCCGGCTTTAAAAGTCCCTTCTGGGCGCCGGCATTAAAAGTCCCTTCTGGGCGCCGGCATTAAAAGTCCCTTCTGGGCGCCGGCATTAAAAGTCCCTTCTGGGCGCCGGCTTTAAAAGTCCCTTCTGGGCGCCGGCTTTAAAAGTCCCTTCTGGGCGCCGGCTTTAAAAGTCCCTTCTGGGCGCCGGCTTTAAAAGTCCCTTCTGGGCGCCGGCTTTAAAAGTCCCTTCTGGGCGCCGGCTTTAAAAGTCCCTTCTGGGCGCCGGCTTTAAAAGTCCCTTCTGGGCGCCGGCTTTAAAAGTCCCTTCTGGGCGCCGGCTTTAAAATTCACTCATGGATACCGGTTTTAAGGCGCCGGCTTTAATTGTCACTCATGGATGCCGGCTTTAAAAGTCCCTTCTGGGCGCCGGCTTTAATTGTCACTCATGGATACCGGTTTTAAAAGTCCCTTCTGGGCGCCGGTTTTAATTGTCACTCATGGATACCGGTTTTAAAAGTCCCTTCTGGGCGCCGGTTTTAATTGTCACTCATGGATACCGGTTTTAAAAGTCCCTGCTGGGCGCCGGTTTTAATAGTCACTCATGGATGCCGGCATTAAAAGTCCCTTCTGGGCGCCGGCTTTAAAAGTCCCTTCTGGGCGCCGGCTTTAATTGTCACTCATGGATACCGGTTTTAAAAGTCCCTTCTGGGCGCCGGTTTTAATTGTCACTCATGGATACCGGTTTTAAAAATCCCTTCTGGGCGCCGGTTTTAATTGTCACTCATGGATACCGGTTTTAAAAGTCCCTGCTGGGCGCCGGTTTTAATAGTCACTCATGGATGCCGGTTTTAAAGGTCCCTTCTGGGCGCCGGCTTTAAAAGTCCCTTCTGGGCGCCGGCTTTAATTGTCACTCATGGATACCGGTTTTAAAAGTCCCTTCTGGGCGCCGGTTTTAATTGTCACTTATGGATACCGGTTTTAAAAGTCCCTTCTGGGCGCCGTTTTTAATTGTCACTCATGGATGCCGGTAAAAGTCTCTGCTGTGCGCCGGTTTTAAAAGTCACTCATGGATGCCGGTTTTAAAGGTCCCTTCTGGGCGCCGGCTTTAAAAGTCCCTTCTGGGCGCCGGCTTTAATTGTCACTCATGGATACCGGTTTTAAAAGTCCCTTCTGGGCGCCGGTTTTAATTGTCACTCATGGATACCGGTTTTAAAAGTCCCTGCTGGGCGCCGGTTTTAATAGTCACTCATGGATGCCGGCATTAAAAGTCCCTTCTGGGCGCCGGCTTTAAAAGTCCCTTCTGGGTGCCGGCTTTAATTGTCACTCATGGATACCGGTTTTAAAAGTCCCTTCTGGGCGCCGGTTTTAATTGTCACTCATGGATACCGGTTTTAAAAATCCCTTCTGGGCGCCGGTTTTAATTGTCACTCATGGATACCGGTTTTAAAAGTCCCTGCTGGGCGCCGGTTTTAATAGTCACTCATGGATGCCGGTTTTAAAGGTCCCTTCTGGGCGCCGGCTTTAAAAGTCCCTTCTGGGCGCCGGCTTTAATTGTCACTCATGGATACCGGTTTTAAAAGTCCCTTCTGGGCGCCGGTTTTAATTGTCACTCATGGATACCGGTTTTAAAAGTCCCTTCTGGGCGCCGTTTTTAATTGTCACTCATGGATGCCGGTAAAAGTCTCTGCTGGGCGCCGGTTTTAAAAGTCACTCATGGATGCCGGTTTTAAAAGTCCCTGCTGGGCGCCGGCTTTAAAAGTCCCTTGTGGGCGCCGGTTTTAAAAGTCCCTTCTGGGCGCCGGCTTTAAAAGTCCCTTCTGGGCGCCGGCATTAAAAGTCCCTTCTGGGCGCCGGCATTAAAAGTCCCTTCTGGGCGCCGGCTTTAAAGGTCCCTTCTGGGCGCCGGCATTAAAAGTCCCTTATGGGCGCCGGCTTTAAAAGTCCCTTCTGGGCGCCGGCTTTAAAAGTCCCTTCTGGGCGCCGGCTTTAAAAGTCCCTTCTGGGCGCCGGCTTTAAAAGTCCCTTCTGGGCGCCGGCTTTAAAAGTCCCTTCTGGGCGCCGGCTTTAAAAGTCCCTTCTGGGCGCCGGCTTTAAAAGTCCCTTCTGGGCGCCGGCTTTAAAAGTCCCTTCTGGGCGCCGGCTTTAAAATTCACTCATGGATACCGGTTTTAAGGCGCCGGCTTTAATTGTCACTCATGGATGCCGGTTTTAAAAGTCCCTGCTGGCCGCCGGTTTTAATAGTTACTCATGGATGCCGGCTTTAAAAGTCCCTTCTGGGCGCCGGCTTTAAAAGTCCCTTCTGGGCACCGGCTTTAAAAGTCCCTTCTGGGCGCCGGCTTTAATTGTCACTCATGGATGCCGGTTTTAAAAGTCCCTGCTGGGCGCCGGTTTTAATAGTCACTCATGGATGCCGGTTTTAAAAGTCCCTGCTGGGCGCCGGCTTTAAAAGTCCCTTGTGGGCGCCGGTTTTAAAAGTCCCTTCTTGGCGCCGGCTTTAAAAGTCCCTTCTTGGCGCCGGCTTTAAAAGTCCCTTCTGGGCTCCGGCTTTAAAAGTCGCTTCTGGGCTCCGGCTTTAAAAGTCCCTTCTGGGCGCCGGCTTTAAAAGTCCCTTCTGGGCGCCGGCTTTAAAAGTCCCTTCTTGGCGCCGGCTTTAAAAGTCCCTTCTTGGCGCCGGTTTTAAAAGTCCCTTCTTGGCGCCGGCTTTAAAAGTCCCTTCTGGGCGCCGGCTTTAAAAGTCCCTTCTGGGCGCCGGCTTTAAAATTCACTCATGGATACCGGTTTTAAGGCGCCGGCTTTAATTGTCACTCATGGATGCCGGTTTTAAAAGTCCCTGCTGGCCGCCGGTTTTAATAGTTACTCATGGATGCCGGCTTTAAAAGTCCCTTCTGGGCGCCGGCTTTAAAAGTCCCTTCTGGGCGCCGGCTTTAAAAGTCCCTTCTGGGCGCCGGCTTTAATTGTCACTCATGGATACCGGTTTTAAAAGTCCCTGCTGGGCGCCGGTTTTAATAGTCACTCATGGATGCCGGTTTTAAAAGTCCCTTCTGGGCGCCGGTTTTAATTGTCACTCATGGATACCGGTTTTAAAAGTCCCTGCTGGGCGCCGGTTTTAATAGTCACTCATGGATGCCGGTTTTAAAAGTCCCTTCTGGGCGTCGGCTTTAAAAGTCCTTTCTGGGCGCCGGCTTTAATTGTCACTCATGGATACCGGTTTTAAAAGTCCCTTCTGGGCGCCGGTTTTAATTGTCACTCATGGATGCCGGTTTTTACAGTCCCTTCTGGGCGCCGGTTTTAAAAGTCCCTTCTGGGTGCCGGCATTAAAAGTCCCTTCTGGGCGCCGGCATTAAAAGTCCCTTCTGGGCACCGGCTTTAAAAGTCCCTTCTGGGCGCCGGCTTTAATTGTCACTCATGGATGCCGGTTTTAAAAGTCCCTTCTGGGCGCCGGTTTTAATTGTCACTCATGGATACCGGTTTTAAAAGTCCCTTCTGGGCGCCGGTTTTAATTGTCACTCATGGATACCGGTTTTAAAAGTCCCTTCTGGGCGCCGGTTTTAATTGTCACTCATGGATACCGGTTTTAAAAGTCCCTGCTGGGCGCCGGTTTTAATAGTCACTCATGGATGCCGGTTTTAAAAGTCCCTTCTGGGCGCCGGCTTTAAAAGTCCCTTCTGGGCGCCGCCTTTAATTGTCACTCATGGATACCGGTTTTAAAAGTCCCTGCTGGGCGCCGGTTTTAATAGTCACTCATGGATGCCGGTTTTAAAAGTCCCTGCTGGGCGCCGGCTTTAAAAGTCCCTTGTGGGCGCCGGTTTTAAAAGTACCTTGTGGGCGCCGGTTTTAAAAGTCCCTTCTGGGCGCCGGCTTTAAAAGTCCCTTCTGGGCGCCGGCTTTAAAAGTCCCTTCTGGGCGCCGGCTTTAAAAGTCCCTTCTGGGCGCCGGCTTTAATTGTCACTCATGGATGCCGGTTTTAAAAGTCCCTGCAGGGCGCCGGTTTTAATAGTCACTCATGGATGCCGGTTTTAAAAGTCCCTGCTGGGCGCCGGCTTTAAAAGTCCCTTCTGGGCGCCAGCTTTAAAAGTCCCTTCTGGGCGCCGGCTTTAAAAGTCCCTTCTGGGTGCCGGCTTTAAAAGTCCCTTCTGGGCGCCGGCTTTAAAAGTCCCTTCTGGGCGAAGGCTTTAAAAGTCCATTCTGGGCGCCGGCTTTAATTGTCACTCATGGATACCGGTTTTAAAAGTCCCTTCTGGGCGCCGGTTTTAATTGTCACTCACGGATGCCGGTTTTAAAAGTCCCTGCTGGGCGCCGGTTTTAATAGTCACTCATGGATGCCGGCTTTAAAAGTCCCTTCTGGGCGCCGGCTTTAATTGTCACTCATGGATACCGGTTTTAAAAGTCCCTTCTGGGCGCCGGTTTTAATTGTCACTCATGGATACCGGTTTTAAAAGTCCCTTCTGGGCGCCGGTTTTAATTGTCACTCATGGATACCGGTTTTAAAAGTCCCTGCTGGGCGCCGGTTTTAATAGTCACTCATGGATGCCGGCATTAAAAGTCCCTTCTGGGCGCCGGCTTTAAAAGTCCCTTCTGGGCGCCGGCTTTAATTGTCACTCATGGATACCGGTTTTAAAAGTCCCTTCTGGGCGCCGGTTTTAATTGTCACTCATGGATACCGGTTTTAAAAATCCCTTCTGGGCGCCGGTTTTAATTGTCACTCATGGATACCGGTTTTAAAAGTCCCTGCTGGGCGCCGGTTTTAATAGTCACTCATGGATGCCGGTTTTAAAGGTCCCTTCTGGGCGCCGGCTTTAAAAGTCCCTTCTGGGCGCCGGCTTTAATTGTCACTCATGGATACCGGTTTTAAAAGTCCCTTCTGGGCGCCGGTTTTAATTGTCACTTATGGATACCGGTTTTAAAAGTCCCTTCTGGGCGCCGTTTTTAATTGTCACTCATGGATGCCGGTAAAAGTCTCTGCTGGGCGCCGGTTTTAAAAGTCACTTATGGATGCCGGTTTTAAAGGTCCCTTCTGGGCGCCGGCTTTAAAAGTCCCTTCTGGGCGCCGGCTTTAATTGTCACTCATGGATACCGGTTTTAAAAGTCCCTTCTGGGCGCCGGTTTTAATTGTCACTCATGGATACCGGTTTTAAAAGTCCCTGCTGGGCGCCGGTTTTAATAGTCACTCATGGATGCCGGCATTAAAAGTCCCTTCTGGGCGCCGGCTTTAAAAGTCCCTTCTGGGCGCCGGCTTTAATTGTCACTCATGGATACCGGTTTTAAAAGTCCCTTCTGGGCGCCGGTTTTAATTGTCACTCATGGATACCGGTTTTAAAAATCCCTTCTGGGCGCCGGTTTTAATTGTCACTCATGGATACCGGTTTTAAAAGTCCCTGCTGGGCGCCGGTTTTAATAGTCACTCATGGATGCCGGTTTTAAAGGTCCCTTCTGGGCGCCGGCTTTAAAAGTCCCTTCTGGGCGCCGGCTTTAATTGTCACTCATGGATACCGGTTTTAAAAGTCCCTTCTGGGCGCCGGTTTTAATTGTCACTCATGGATACCGGTTTTAAAAGTCCCTTCTGGGCGCCGTTTTTAATTGTCACTCATGGATGCCGGTAAAAGTCTCTGCTGGGCGCCGGTTTTAAAAGTCACTCATGGATGCCGGTTTTAAAAGTCCCTGCTGGGCGCCGGCTTTAAAAGTCCCTTGTGGGCGCCGGTTTTAAAAGTCCCTTCTGGGCGCCGGCTTTAAAAGTCCCTTCTGGGCGCCGGCATTAAAAGTCCCTTCTGGGCGCCGGCTTTAAAAGTCCCTTCTGGGCGCCGGCATTAAAAGTCCCTTCTGGGCGCCGGCTTTAAAAGTCCCTTCTGGGCGCCGGCTTTAAAAGTCCCTTCTGGGCGCCGGCTTTAAAAGTCCCTTCTGGGCGCCGGCTTTAAAAGTCCCTTCTGGGCGCCGGCTTTAAAAGTCCCTTCTGGGCGCCGGCTTTAAAAGTCCCTTCTGGGCGCCGGCTTTAAAAGTCCCTTCTGGGCGCCGGCTTTAAAAGTCCCTTCTGGGCGCCGGCTTTAAAATTCACTCATGGATACCGGTTTTAAGGCGCCGGCTTTAATTGTCACTCATGGATGCCGGCTTTAAAAGTCCCTTCTGGGCGCCGGCTTTAATTGTCACTCATGGATACCGGTTTTAAAAGTCCCTTCTGGGCGCCGGTTTTAATTGTCACTCATGGATACCGGTTTTAAAAGTCCCTTCTGGGCGCCGGTTTTAATTGTCACTCATGGATACCGGTTTTAAAAGTCCCTGCTGGGCGCCGGTTTTAATAGTCACTCATGGATGCCGGCATTAAAAGTCCCTTCTGGGCGCCGGCTTTAAAAGTCCCTTCTGGGCGCCGGCTTTAATTGTCACTCATGGATACCGGTTTTAAAAGTCCCTTCTGGGCGCCGGTTTTAATTGTCACTCATGGATACCGGTTTTAAAAATCCCTTCTGGGCGCCGGTTTTAATTGTCACTCATGGATACCGGTTTTAAAAGTCCCTGCTGGGCGCCGGTTTTAATAGTCACTCATGGATGCCGGTTTTAAAGGTCCCTTCTGGGCGCCAGCTTTAAAAGTCCCTTCTGGGCGCCGGCTTTAATTGTCACTCATGGATACCGGTTTTAAAAGTCCCTTCTGGGCGCCGTTTTTAATTGTCACTCATGGATGCCGGTAAAAGTCTCTGCTGGGCGCCGGTTTTAATAGTCACTCATGGATGCCGGTTTTAAAAGTCCCTGCTGGGCGCCGGCTTTAAAAGTCCCTTCTGGGCGCCGGCTTTAAAAGTCCCTTCTGGGCGCCGGTTTCAATAGTCACTCATGGATGCCGGTTTTAAAAGTCCCTTCTAGGCGCCGGTTTTAATACTCACTTATGGATGCCGGTTTGAAAAGTCCCTTCTGGGCGCCGGTTTTAGTTGTCACTCATGGATGCCGGTTTTAATTGTCACTCATGGATGCCGGTTTTTAAAGTCCCTGCTGGGCGCCGGTTTTAATAGTCACTCATGGATGCCGGTTTTAAAAGTCCCTTGTGGGCGCCGGCTTTCAAAGTCACTCATGGATACCGGTTTTAAAAGTCCCTGCTGGGCGCCAGTTTTAATAGTCACTCATGGATGCCGGTTTTGAAAGTCCCTGCTGGGCGCCGGCTTTAAAAGTCCCTTGTGGGCGCCGGCTTTAAAAGTCCCTTGTGGGCGCCGGCTTTAAAAGTCCCTTGTGGGCGCCGGCTTTAAAAGTCCCTTGTGGGCGCCGGCTTTAAAAGTCCCTTGTGGGCGCCGGCTTTAAAAGTCCCTTCTGGGCGCCGGCTTTAAAAGTCCCTTCTGGGCGCCGGCTTTAAAATTCACTCATGGATACCGGTTTTAAAAGTCCCTGCTGGGCGCCGGTTTTAATAGTTACTCATGGATGCCGGTTTTAAAAGTCCCTGCTGGGCGCCGGTTTTAATAGTTACTCATGGATGCCGGTTTTAAAAGTCCCTGCTGGGCGCCGGTTTTAATAGTTACCCATGGATGCCGGCTTTAAAAGTCCCTTCTGAGCGCCGGCTTTAAAAGTCCCTTCTGGGCACCGGCTTTAAAAGTCCCTTCTGGGCGCCGGCTTTAATTGTCACTCATGGATACCGGTTTTAAAAGTCCCTTCTGGGCGCCGGTTTTAATTGTCACTCATGGATGCCGGTTTTAAAAGTCCCTGCTGGGCGCCGGTTTTAATAGTCACTCATGGATGCCGGTTTTAAAAGTCCCTTCTGGGCGCCGGCTTTAAAAGTCCCTTCTGGGCGCCGGCTTTAATTGTCACTCATGGATACCGGTTTTAAAAGTCCCTTCTGGGCGCCGGTTTTAATTGTCACTCATGGATACCGGTTTTAAAAGTCCCTTCTGGGCGCCGGTTTTAATTGTCACTCATGGATACCGGTTTTAAAAGTCCCTTCTGGGCGCCGGTATTAATTGTCACTCATGGATACCGGTTTTAAAAGTCCCTGCTGGGCGCCGGTTTTAATAGTCACTCATGGATGCCGGCATTAAAAGTCCCTTCTGGGCGCCGGCTTTAAAAGTCCCTTTTGGGCGCCGGCTTTAATTGTCACTCATGGATACCGGTTTTTAAAGTCCCTTCTGGGCGCCGGTTTTAATTGTCACTCATGGATACCGGTTTTAAAAGTCCCTGCTGGGCGCCGGTTTTAATAGTCACTCATGGATGCCGGTTTTAAAGGTCCCTTCTGGGCGCCGGCTTTAAAAGTCCCTTCTGGGCGCCGGCTTTAATTGTCACTCATGGATACCGGTTTTAAAAGTCCCTTCTGGGCGCCGGTTTTAATTGTCACTCATGGATACCGGTTTTAAAAGTCCCTTCTGGGCGCCGGCTTTAAAAGTCCCTTCTGGGCACCGGCTTTAAAAGTCCCTTCTGGGCGCCGGCTTTAATTGTCACTCATGGATACCGGTTTTAAAAGTCCCTTCTGGGCGCCGGTTTTAATTGTCACTCATGGATGCCGGTTTTAAAAGTCCCTGCTGGGCGCCGGTTTTAATAGTCACTCATGGATGCCGGCTTTAAAAGTCCCTTCTGGGCGCCGGCTTTAAAAGTCCCTTCTGGGCGCCGGCTTTAAAATTCACTCATGGATACCGGTTTTAAAAGTCCCTGCTGGGCGCCGGTTTTAATAGTTACTCATGGATGCCGGTTTTAAAAGTCCCTGCTGGGCGCCGGTTTTAATAGTTACTCATGGATGCCGGTTTTAAAAGTCCCTGCTGGGCGCCGGTTTTAATAGTTACCCATGGATGCCGGCTTTAAAAGTCCCTTCTGAGCGCCGGCTTTAAAAGTCCCTTCTGGGCACCGGCTTTAAAAGTCCCTTCTGGGCGCCGGCTTTAATTGTCACTCATGGATACCGGTTTTAAAAGTCCCTTCTGGGCGCCGGTTTTAATTGTCACTCATGGATGCCGGTTTTAAAAGTCCCTGCTGGGCGCCGGTTTTAATAGTCACTCATGGATGCCGGTTTTAAAAGTCCCTTCTGGGCGCCGGCTTTAAAAGTCCCTTCTGGGCGCCGGCTTTAATTGTCACTCATGGATACCGGTTTTAAAAGTCCCTTCTGGGCGCCGGTTTTAATTGTCACTCATGGATACCGGTTTTAAAAGTCCCTTCTGGGCGCCGGTTTTAATTGTCACTCATGGATACCGGTTTTAAAAGTCCCTTCTGGGCGCCGGTATTAATTGTCACTCATGGATACCGGTTTTAAAAGTCCCTGCTGGGCGCCGGTTTTAATAGTCACTCATGGATGCCGGCATTAAAAGTCCCTTCTGGGCGCCGGCTTTAAAAGTCCCTTTTGGGCGCCGGCTTTAATTGTCACTCATGGATACCGGTTTTTAAAGTCCCTTCTGGGCGCCGGTTTTAATTGTCACTCATGGATACCGGTTTTAAAAGTCCCTGCTGGGCGCCGGTTTTAATAGTCACTCATGGATGCCGGTTTTAAAGGTCCCTTCTGGGCGCCGGCTTTAAAAGTCCCTTCTGGGCGCCGGCTTTAATTGTCACTCATGGATACCGGTTTTAAAAGTCCCTTCTGGGCGCCGGTTTTAATTGTCACTCATGGATACCGGTTTTAAAAGTCCCTTCTGGGCGCCGGTTTTAATTGTCACTCATGGATGCCGGTAAAAGTCTCTGCTGGGCGCCGGTTTTAATAGTCACTCATGGATGCCGGTTTTAAAAGTCCCTGCTGGGCGCCGGCTTTAAAAGTCCCTTGTGGGCGCCGGTTTTAAAAGTCCCTTCTGGGCGCCGGCTTTAAAAGTCCCTTCTGGGCGCCGGCTTTAAAAGTCCCTTCTGGGCGCCGGCTTTAAAAGTCCCTTCTGGGCGCCGGCTTTAAAAGTCCCTTCTGGGCGCCGGCTTTAAAAGTCCCTTCTGGGCGCCGGCTTTAAAAGTCCCTTCTGGGCGCCGGCTTTAATTTTCACTCATGGATACCGGTTTTAAAAGTCCCTTCTGGGCGCCGGTTTTAATTGTCACTCATGGATGCCGGTTTTAAAAGTCCCTGCTGGGCGCCGGTTTTAATAGTCACTCATGGATGCCGGCTTTAAAAGTCCCTTCTGGGCGCCGGTTTTAAAAGTCCCTTCTGGGCGCCGGTTTTAATTGTCACTCATGGATACCGGTAAAAGTCCCTGCTGGGCGCCGGTTTTAATAGTCACTCATGGATGCCGGCATTAAAAGTCCCTTCTGGGCGCCGGCTTTAAAAGTCCCTTTTGGGCGCCGGCTTTAATTGTCACAAATGGATACCGGTTTTAAAAGTCCCTGCTGGGCGCCGGTTTTAATAGTCACTCATGGATGCCGGCATTAAAAGTCCCTTCTGGGCGCCGGCTTTAAAAGTCCCTTCTGGGCGCCGGCTTTAATTGTCACTCATGGATACCGGTTTTAAAAGTCCCTTCTGGGCGCCGGTTTTAATTGTCACTCATGGATACCGGTTTTAAAAGTCCCTTCTGGGCGCCGGTTTTAAAAGTCCCTTCTGGGCGCCGGTTTTAATTGTCACTCATGGATACCGGTAAAAGTCCCTGCTGGGCGCCGGTTTTAATAGTCACTCATGGATGCCGGCATTAAAAGTCCCTTCTGGGCGCCGGCTTTAAAAGTCCCTTTTGGGCGCCGGCTTTAATTGTCACAAATGGATACCGGTTTTAAAAGTCCCTGCTGGGCGCCGGTTTTAATAGTCACTCATGGATGCCGGCATTAAAAGTCCCTTCTGGGCGCCGGCTTTAAAAGTCCCTTCTGGGCGCCGGCTTTAATTGTCACTCATGGATACCGGTTTTAAAAGTCCCTTCTGGGCGCCGGTTTTAATTGTCACTCATGGATACCGGTTTTAAAAGTCCCTTCTGGGCGCCGGTTTTAATTGTCACTCATGGATGCCGGTAAAAGTCTCTGCTGGGCGCCGGTTTTAATAGTCACTCATGGATGCCGGTTTTAAAAGTCCCTGCTGGGCGCCGGCTTTAAAAGTCCCTTGTGGGCGCCGGTTTTAAAAGTCCCTTCTGGGCGCCGGCTTTAAAAGTCCCTTCTGGGCGCCGGCTTTAAAAGTCCCTTCTGGGCGCCGGCTTTAAAAGTCCCTTCTGGGCGCCGGCTTTAAAAGTCCCTTCTGGGCGCCGGCTTTAAAAGTCCCTTCTGGGCGCCGGCTTTAAAAGTCCCTTCTGGGCGCCGGCTTTAATTTTCACTCATGGATACCGGTTTTAAAAGTCCCTTCTGGGCGCCGGTTTTAATTGTCACTCATGGATGCCGGTTTTAAAAGTCCCTGCTGGGCGCCGGTTTTAATAGTCACTCATGGATGCCGGCTTTAAAAGTCCCTTCTGGGCGCCGGTTTTAAAAGTCCCTTCTGGGCGCCGGTTTTAATTGTCACTCATGGATACCGGTAAAAGTCCCTGCTGGGCGCCGGTTTTAATAGTCACTCATGGATGCCGGCATTAAAAGTCCCTTCTGGGCGCCGGCTTTAAAAGTCCCTTTTGGGCGCCGGCTTTAATTGTCACTCATGGATACCGGTTTTAAAAGTCCCTTCTGGGCGCCGGTTTTAATTGTCACTCATGGATACCGGTTTTAAAAGTCCCTGCTGGGCGCCGGTTTTAATAGTCACTCATGGATGCCGGCATTAAAAGTCCCTTCTGGGCGCCGGCTTTAAAAGTCCCTTGTGGGCGCCGGTTTTAAAAGTCCCTTCTGGGCGCCGGCTTTAAAAGTCCCTTCTGGGCGCCGGCTTTAAAAGTCCCTTCTGGGCGCCGGCTTTAAAAGTCCCTTCTGGGCGCCGGCTTTAAAAGTCCCTTCTGGGCGCCGGCTTTAAAAGTCCCTTCTGGGCGCCGGCTTTAATTGTCACTCATGGATACCGGTTTTAAAAGTCCCTTCTGGGCGCCGGTTTTAATTGTCACTCATGGATACCGGTTTTAAAAGTCCCTGTTGGGCGCCGGTTTTAATAGTCACTCATGGATGCCGGCTTTAAAAGTCCCTTCTGGGCGCCGGCGTTAAAAGTCCCTTCTGGGCGCCGGCTTTAATTGTCACTCATGGATACCGGTTTTAAAAGTCCCTTCTGGGCGCCGGTTTTAATTGTCACTCATGGATACCGGTTTTAAAAGTCCCTGCTGGGCGCCGGTTTTAATAGTCACTCATGGATGCCGGCATTAAAAGTCCCTTCTGGGCGCCGGCTTTAAAAGTCCCTTTTGGGCGCCGGCTTTAATTGTCACTCATGGATACCGGTTTTAAAAGTCCCTTCTGGGTGCCGGTTTTAATTGTCACTCATGGATACCGGTTTTAAAAGTCCCTTCTGGGCGCCGGTTTTAATTGTCACTCATGCATACCGGTTTTAAAAGTCCCTGCTGGGCGCCGGTTTTAATAGTCACTCATGGATGCCGGCTTTAAAAGTCCCTTCTGGGCGCCGGCTTTAAAAGTCCCTTCTGGGCGCCGGCTTTAATTGTCACTCATGGATGCCGGTAAAAGTCTCTGCTGGGCGCCGGTTTTAATAGTCACTCATGGATGCCGGTTTTAAAAGTCCCTACTGGGCGCCGGCTTTAAAAGTCCCTTGTGGGCGCCGGTTTTAAAAGTCCCTTCTGGGCGCCGGCTTTAAAAGTCCCTTCTGGGCGCCGGCTTTAAAAGTCCCTTCTGGGCGCCGGCTTTAAAAGTCCCTTCTGGGCGCCGGCTTTAAAAGTCCCTTCTGGGCGCCGGCTTTAAAAGTCCCTTCTGGGCGCCGGCTTTAAAAGTCCCTTCTGGGCGCCGGTTTTAATTGTCACTCATGGATGCCGGTTTTAAAAGTCCCTGCTGGGCGCCGGTTTTAATAGTCACTCATGGATGCCGGCTTTAAAAGTCCCTTCTGGGCGCCGGCTTTAAAAGTCCCTTCTGGGCGCCGGCTTTAATTGTCACTCATGGATACCGGTTTTAAAAGTCCCTTCTGGGCGCCGGTTTTAATTGTCACTCATGGATACCGGTTTTAAAAGTCCCTGCTGGGCGCCGGTTTTAATAGTCACTCATGGATGCCGGCATTAAAAGTCCCTTCTGGGCGCCGGCTTTAAAAGTCCCTTTTGGGCGCCGGCTTTAATTGTCACTCATGGATACCGGTTTTAAAAGTCCCTTCTGGGCGCCGGTTTTAATTGTCACTCATGGATACCGGTTTTAAAAGTCCCTTCTGGGCGCCGGTTTTAATTGTCACTCATGGATACCGGTTTTAAAAGTCCCTGCTGGGCGCCGGTTTTAATAGTCACTCATGGATGCCGGCTTTAAAAGTCCCTTCTGGGCGCCGGCTTTAAAAGTCCCTTCTGGGCTCCGGCTTTAATTGTCACTCATGGATACCGGTTTTAAATGTCCCTTCTGGGCGCCGGTTTTAATTGTCACTCATGGATACCGGTTTTAAAAGTCCCTTCTGGGCGCCGGTTTTAATTGTCACTCATGGATACCGGTTTTAAAAGTCCCTGCTGGGCGCCGGTTTAATAATAGTCACTCATGGATGCCGGCATTAAAAGTCCCTTCTGGGCGCCGGCTTTAAAAGTCCCTTTTGGGCGCCGGCTTTAATTGTCACTCATGGATACCGGTTTTAAAAGTCCCTTCTGGGCGCCGGTTTTAATTGTCACTCATGGATACCGGTTTTAAAAGTCCCTGCTGGGCTCCGGTTTTAATTGTCACTCATGGATACCGGTTTTAAAAGTCCCTGCTGGGCGCCGGCTTTAAAAGTCCCTGCTGGGCGCCGGTTTTAAAAGTCCCTGCTGGGCGCCGGCTTTAAAAGTCCCTTGTGGGCGCCGGTTTTAAAAGTCCCTTCTGGGCGCCGGCTTTAAAAGTCCCTTCTGGGCGCCGGCTTTAAAAGTCCCTTCTGGGCGCCGGCTTTAAAAGTCCCTTCTGGGCGCCGGCTTTAATTTTCACTCATGGATACCGGTTTTAAAAGTCCCTTCTGGGCGCCGGTTTTAATTGTCACTCATGGATGCCGGTTTTAAAAGTCCCTGTTGGGCGCCGGTTTTAATAGTCACTCATGGATGCCGGCTTTAAAAGTCCCTTCTGGGCGCCGGCTTTAAAAGTCCCTTCTGGGCGCCGGCTTTAATTGTCACTCATGGATACCGGTTTTAAAAGTCCCTTCTGGGCGCCGGTTTTAATAGTCACTCATGGATGCCGGCATTAAAAGTCCCTTCTGGGCGCCGGCTTTAAAAGTCCCTTTTGGGCGCCGGCTTTAATTGTCACTCATGGATACCGGTTTTAAAAGTCCCTTCTGGGCGACGGTTTTAATTGTCACTCATGGATACCGGTTTTAAAAGTCCCTTCTGGGCGCCGGTTTTAATTGTCACTCATGGATACCGGTTTTAAAAGTCCCTGCTGGGTGCCGGTTTTAATAGTCACTCATGGATGCCGGCTTTAAAAGTCCCTTCTGGGCGCCGGCTTTAAAAGTCCCTTCTGGGCGCCGGTTTTAATTGTCACTCATGGATGCCGGTTTTAAAAGTCCCTGCTGGGCGCCGGTTTTAATAGTCACTCATGGATGCCGGCTTTAAAAGTCCCTTCTGGGCGCCGGCTTTAAAAGTCCCTTCTGGGCGCCGGCTTTAATTGTCACTCATGGATACCGGTTTTAAAAGTCCCTTCTGGGCGCCGGTTTTAATTGTCACTCATGGATACCGGTTTTAAAAGTCCCTGCTGGGCGCCGGTTTTAATAGTCACTCATGGATGCCGGCATTAAAAGTCCCTTCTGGGCGCCGGCTTTAAAAGTCCCTTTTGGGCGCCGGCTTTAATTGTCACTCATGGATACCGGTTTTAAAAGTCCCTTCTGGGCGCCGGTTTTAATTGTCACTCATGGATACCGGTTTTAAAAGTCCCTTCTGGGAGCCGTTTTTAATTGTCACTCATGGATGCCGGTAAAAGTCTCTGCTGGGCGCCGGTTTTAAAAGTCACTCATGGATGCCGGTTTTAAAAGTCCCTGCTGGGCGCCGGCTTTAAAAGTCCCTTGTGGGCGCCGGTTTTAAAAGTCCCTTCTGGGCGCCGGCATTAAAAGTCCCTTCTGGGCGCCGGCATTAAAAGTCCCTTCTGGGCGCCGGCATTAAAAGTCCCTTCTGGGCGCCGGCTTTAAAAGTCCCTTCTGGGCGCCGGCATTAAAAGTCCCTTCTGGGCGCCGGCATTAAAAGTCCCTTCTGGGCGCCGGCTTTAAAAGTCCCTTCTGGGCGCCGGCTTTAAAAGTCCCTTCTGGGCGCCGGCTTTAAAAGTCCCTTCTGGGCGCCGGCTTTAAAAGTCCCTTCTGGGCGCCGGCTTTAAAAGTCCCTTCTGGGCGCCGGCTTTAAAAGTCCCTTCTGGGCGCCGGCTTTAAAAGTCCCTTCTGGGCGCCGGCTTTAAAAGTCCCTTCTGGGCGCCGGCTTTAAAAGTCCCTTCTGGGCGCCGGCTTTAAAAGTCACTCATGGATACCGGTTTTAAGGCGCCGGCTTTAATTGTCACTCATGGATGCCGGTTTTAAAAGTCCCTGCTGGCCGCCGGTTTTAATAGTTACTCATGGATGCCGGCTTTAAAAGTCCCTTCTGGGCGCCGGCTTTAAAAGTCCCTTCTGGGCACCGGCTTTAAAAGTCCCTTCTGGGCGCCGGCTTTAATTGTCACTCATGGATGCCGGTTTTAAAAGTCCCTGCTGGGCGCCGGTTTTAATAGTCACTCATGGATACCGGTTTTAAAAGTCCCTTCTGGGCGCCGGTTTTAATTGTCACTCATGGATACCGGTTTTAAAAATCCCTTCTGGGCGCCGGTTTTAATTGTCACTCATGGATACCGGTTTTAAAAGTCCCTGCTGGGCGCCGGTTTTAATAGTCACTCATGGATGCCGGTTTTAAAGGTCCCTTCTGGGCGCCAGCTTTAAAAGTCCCTTCTGGGCGCCGGCTTTAATTGTCACTCATGGATACCGGTTTTAAAAGTCCCTTCTGGGCGCCGTTTTTAATTGTCACTCATGGATGCCGGTAAAAGTCTCTGCTGGGCGCCGGTTTTAATAGTCACTCATGGATGCCGGTTTTAAAAGTCCCTGCTGGGCGCCGGCTTTAAAAGTCCCTTCTGGGCGCCGGCTTTAAAAGTCCCTTCTGGGCGCCGGTTTCAATAGTCACTCATGGATGCCGGTTTTAAAAGTCCCTTCTAGGCGCCGGTTTTAATACTCACTTATGGATGCCGGTTTGAAAAGTCCCTTCTGGGCGCCGGTTTTAGTTGTCACTCATGGATGCCGGTTTTAATTGTCACTCATGGATGCCGGTTTTTAAAGTCCCTGCTGGGCGCCGGTTTTAATAGTCACTCATGGATGCCGGTTTTAAAAGTCCCTTGTGGGCGCCGGCTTTCAAAGTCACTCATGGATACCGGTTTTAAAAGTCCCTGCTGGGCGCCAGTTTTAATAGTCACTCATGGATGCCGGTTTTGAAAGTCCCTGCTGGGCGCCGGCTTTAAAAGTCCCTTGTGGGCGCCGGCTTTAAAAGTCCCTTGTGGGCGCCGGCTTTAAAAGTCCCTTGTGGGCGCCGGCTTTAAAAGTCCCTTGTGGGCGCCGGCTTTAAAAGTCCCTTCTGGGCGCCGGCTTTAAAAGTCCCTTCTGGGCGCCGGCTTTAAAATTCACTCATGGATACCGGTTTTAAAAGTCCCTGCTGGGCGCCGGTTTTAATAGTTACTCATGGATGCCGGTTTTAAAAGTCCCTGCTGGGCGCCGGTTTTAATAGTTACTCATGGATGCCGGTTTTAAAAGTCCCTGCTGGGCGCCGGTTTTAATAGTTACCCATGGATGCCGGCTTTAAAAGTCCCTTCTGAGCGCCGGCTTTAAAAGTCCCTTCTGGGCACCGGCTTTAAAAGTCCCTTCTGGGCGCCGGCTTTAAAATTCACTCATGGATACCGGTTTTAAAAGTCCCTTCTGGGCGCCGGTTTTAATTGTCACTCATGGATGCCGGTTTTAAAAGTCCCTGCTGGGCGCCGGTTTTAATAGTCACTCATGGATGCCGGTTTTAAAAGTCCCTTCTGGGCGCCGGCTTTAAAAGTCCCTTCTGGGCGCCGGCTTTAATTGTCACTCATGGATACCGGTTTTAAAAGTCCCTTCTGGGCGCCGGTTTTAATTGTCACTCATGGATACCGGTTTTAAAAGTCCCTTCTGGGCGCCGGTTTTAATTGTCACTCATGGATACCGGTTTTAAAAGTCCCTTCTGGGCGCCGGTATTAATTGTCACTCATGGATACCGGTTTTAAAAGTCCCTGCTGGGCGCCGGTTTTAATAGTCACTCATGGATGCCGGCATTAAAAGTCCCTTCTGGGCGCCGGCTTTAAAAGTCCCTTTTGGGCGCCGGCTTTAATTGTCACTCATGGATACCGGTTTTTAAAGTCCCTTCTGGGCGCCGGTTTTAATTGTCACTCATGGATACCGGTTTTAAAAGTCCCTGCTGGGCGCCGGTTTTAATAGTCACTCATGGATGCCGGTTTTAAAGGTCCCTTCTGGGCGCCGGCTTTAAAAGTCCCTTCTGGGCGCCGGCTTTAATTGTCACTCATGGATACCGGTTTTAAAAGTCCCTTCTGGGCGCCGGTTTTAATTGTCACTCATGGATACCGGTTTTAAAAGTCCCTTCTGGGCGCCGGTTTTAATAGTCACTCATGGATGCCGGTTTTAAAGGTCCCTTCTGGGCGCCGGCTTTAAAAGTCCCTTCTGGGCGCCGGCTTTAATTGTCACTCATGGATACCGGTTTTAAAAGTCCCTTCTGGGCGCCGGTTTTAATTGTCACTCATGGATACCGGTTTTAAAAGTCCCTTCTGGGCGCCGGTTTTAATTGTCACTCATGGATGCCGGTAAAAGTCTCTGCTGGGCGCCGGTTTTAATAGTCACTCATGGATGCCGGTTTTAAAAGTCCCTGCTGGGCGCCGGCTTTAAAAGTCCCTTGTGGGCGCCGGTTTTAAAAGTCCCTTCTGGGCGCCGGCTTTAAAAGTCCCTTCTGGGCGCCGGCTTTAAAAGTCCCTTCTGGGCGCCGGCTTTAAAAGTCCCTTCTGGGCGCCGGCTTTAAAAGTCCCTTCTGGGCGCCGGCTTTAAAAGTCCCTTCTGGGCGCCGGCTTTAAAAGTCCCTTCTGGGCGCCGGCTTTAATTTTCACTCATGGATACCGGTTTTAAAAGTCCCTTCTGGGCGCCGGTTTTAATTGTCACTCATGGATGCCGGTTTTAAAAGTCCCTGCTGGGCGCCGGTTTTAATAGTCACTCATGGATGCCGGCTTTAAAAGTCCCTTCTGGGCGCCGGTTTTAAAAGTCCCTTCTGGGCGCCGGTTTTAATTGTCACTCATGGATACCGGTAAAAGTCCCTGCTGGGCGCCGGTTTTAATAGTCACTCATGGATGCCGGCATTAAAAGTCCCTTCTGGGCGCCGGCTTTAAAAGTCCCTTTTGGGCGCCGGCTTTAATTGTCACAAATGGATACCGGTTTTAAAAGTCCCTGCTGGGCGCCGGTTTTAATAGTCACTCATGGATGCCGGCATTAAAAGTCCCTTCTGGGCGCCGGCTTTAAAAGTCCCTTCTGGGCGCCGGCTTTAATTGTCACTCATGGATACCGGTTTTAAAAGTCCCTTCTGGGCGCCGGTTTTAATTGTCACTCATGGATACCGGTTTTAAAAGTCCCTTCTGGGCGCCGGTTTTAATTGTCACTCATGGATGCCGGTAAAAGTCTCTGCTGGGCGCCGGTTTTAATAGTCACTCATGGATGCCGGTTTTAAAAGTCCCTGCTGGGCGCCGGCTTTAAAAGTCCCTTGTGGGCGCCGGTTTTAAAAGTCCCTTCTGGGCGCCGGCTTTAAAAGTCCCTTCTGGGCGCCGGCTTTAAAAGTCCCTTCTGGGCGCCGGCTTTAAAAGTCCCTTCTGGGCGCCGGCTTTAAAAGTCCCTTCTGGGCGCCGGCTTTAAAAGTCCCTTCTGGGCGCCGGCTTTAAAAGTCCCTTCTGGGCGCCGGCTTTAATTTTCACTCATGGATACCGGTTTTAAAAGTCCCTTCTGGGCGCCGGTTTTAATTGTCACTCATGGATGCCGGTTTTAAAAGTCCCTGCTGGGCGCCGGTTTTAATAGTCACTCATGGATGCCGGCTTTAAAAGTCCCTTCTGGGCGCCGGTTTTAAAAGTCCCTTCTGGGCGCCGGTTTTAATTGTCACTCATGGATACCGGTAAAAGTCCCTGCTGGGCGCCGGTTTTAATAGTCACTCATGGATGCCGGCATTAAAAGTCCCTTCTGGGCGCCGGCTTTAAAAGTCCCTTTTGGGCGCCGGCTTTAATTGTCACAAATGGATACCGGTTTTAAAAGTCCCTGCTGGGCGCCGGTTTTAATAGTCACTCATGGATGCCGGCATTAAAAGTCCCTTCTGGGCGCCGGCTTTAAAAGTCCCTTCTGGGCGCCGGCTTTAATTGTCACTCATGGATACCGGTTTTAAAAGTCCCTTCTGGGCGCCGGTTTTAATTGTCACTCATGGATACCGGTTTTAAAAGTCCCTTCTGGGCGCCGGTTTTAAAAGTCCCTTCTGGGCGCCGGTTTTAATTGTCACTCATGGATACCGGTAAAAGTCCCTGCTGGGCGCCGGTTTTAATAGTCACTCATGGATGCCGGCATTAAAAGTCCCTTCTGGGCGCCGGCTTTAAAAGTCCCTTTTGGGCGCCGGCTTTAATTGTCACAAATGGATACCGGTTTTAAAAGTCCCTGCTGGGCGCCGGTTTTAATAGTCACTCATGGATGCCGGCATTAAAAGTCCCTTCTGGGCGCCGGCTTTAAAAGTCCCTTCTGGGCGCCGGCTTTAATTGTCACTCATGGATACCGGTTTTAAAAGTCCCTTCTGGGCGCCGGTTTTAATTGTCACTCATGGATACCGGTTTTAAAAGTCCCTTCTGGGCGCCGGTTTTAATTGTCACTCATGGATGCCGGTAAAAGTCTCTGCTGGGCGCCGGTTTTAATAGTCACTCATGGATGCCGGTTTTAAAAGTCCCTGCTGGGCGCCGGCTTTAAAAGTCCCTTGTGGGCGCCGGTTTTAAAAGTCCCTTCTGGGCGCCGGCTTTAAAAGTCCCTTCTGGGCGCCGGCTTTAAAAGTCCCTTCTGGGCGCCGGCTTTAAAAGTCCCTTCTGGGCGCCGGCTTTAAAAGTCCCTTCTGGGCGCCGGCTTTAAAAGTCCCTTCTGGGCGCCGGCTTTAAAAGTCCCTTCTGGGCGCCGGCTTTAATTTTCACTCATGGATACCGGTTTTAAAAGTCCCTTCTGGGCGCCGGTTTTAATTGTCACTCATGGATGCCGGTTTTAAAAGTCCCTGCTGGGCGCCGGTTTTAATAGTCACTCATGGATGCCGGCTTTAAAAGTCCCTTCTGGGCGCCGGTTTTAAAAGTCCCTTCTGGGCGCCGGTTTTAATTGTCACTCATGGATACCGGTAAAAGTCCCTGCTGGGCGCCGGTTTTAATAGTCACTCATGGATGCCGGCATTAAAAGTCCCTTCTGGGCGCCGGCTTTAAAAGTCCCTTTTGGGCGCCGGCTTTAATTGTCACTCATGGATACCGGTTTTAAAAGTCCCTTCTGGGCGCCGGTTTTAATTGTCACTCATGGATACCGGTTTTAAAAGTCCCTGCTGGGCGCCGGTTTTAATAGTCACTCATGGATGCCGGCATTAAAAGTCCCTTCTGGGCGCCGGCTTTAAAAGTCCCTTTTGGGCGCCGGCTTTAATTGTCACTCATGGATACCGGTTTTAAAAGTCCCTTCTGGGCGCCGGTTTTAATTGTCACTCATGGATACCGGTTTTAAAAGTCCCTTCTGGGCGCCGGTTTTAATTGTCACTCATGGATACCGGTTTTAAAAGTCCCTGCTGGGCGCCGGTTTTAATAGTCACTCATGGATGCCGGCTTTAAAAGTCCCTTCTGGGCGCCGGCTTTAAAAGTCCCTTCTGGGCGCCGGCTTTAATTGTCACTCATGGATACCGGTAAAAGTCCCTGCTGGGCGCCGGCTTTAATTTTCACTCATGGATACCGGTTTTAAAAGTCCCTTCTGGGCGCCGGTTTTAATTGTCACTCATGGATGCCGGTTTTAAAAGTCCCTGCTGGGCGCCGGTTTTAATAGTCACTCATGGATGCCGGCTTTAAAAGTCCCTTCTGGGCGCCGGTTTTAAAAGTCCCTTCTGGGCGCCGGTTTTAATTGTCACTCATGGATACCGGTAAAAGTCCCTGCTGGGCGCCGGTTTTAATAGTCACTCATGGATGCCGGCATTAAAAGTCCCTTCTGGGCGCCGGCTTTAAAAGTCCCTTTTGGGCGCCGGCTTTAATTGTCACAAATGGATACCGGTTTTAAAAGTCCCTGCTGGGCGCCGGTTTTAATAGTCACTCATGGATGCCGGCATTAAAAGTCCCTTCTGGGCGCCGGCTTTAAAAGTCCCTTCTGGGCGCCGGCTTTAATTGTCACTCATGGATACCGGTTTTAAAAGTCCCTTCTGGGCGCCGGTTTTAATTGTCACTCATGGATACCGGTTTTAAAAGTCCCTTCTGGGCGCCGGTTTTAAAAGTCCCTTCTGGGCGCCGGTTTTAATTGTCACTCATGGATACCGGTAAAAGTCCCTGCTGGGCGCCGGTTTTAATAGTCACTCATGGATGCCGGCATTAAAAGTCCCTTCTGGGCGCCGGCTTTAAAAGTCCCTTTTGGGCGCCGGCTTTAATTGTCACAAATGGATACCGGTTTTAAAAGTCCCTGCTGGGCGCCGGTTTTAATAGTCACTCATGGATGCCGGCATTAAAAGTCCCTTCTGGGCGCCGGCTTTAAAAGTCCCTTCTGGGCGCCGGCTTTAATTGTCACTCATGGATACCGGTTTTAAAAGTCCCTTCTGGGCGCCGGTTTTAATTGTCACTCATGGATACCGGTTTTAAAAGTCCCTTCTGGGCGCCGGTTTTAATTGTCACTCATGGATGCCGGTAAAAGTCTCTGCTGGGCGCCGGTTTTAATAGTCACTCATGGATGCCGGTTTTAAAAGTCCCTGCTGGGCGCCGGCTTTAAAAGTCCCTTGTGGGCGCCGGTTTTAAAAGTCCCTTCTGGGCGCCGGCTTTAAAAGTCCCTTCTGGGCGCCGGCTTTAAAAGTCCCTTCTGGGCGCCGGCTTTAAAAGTCCCTTCTGGGCGCCGGCTTTAAAAGTCCCTTCTGGGCGCCGGCTTTAAAAGTCCCTTCTGGGCGCCGGCTTTAAAAGTCCCTTCTGGGCGCCGGCTTTAATTTTCACTCATGGATACCGGTTTTAAAAGTCCCTTCTGGGCGCCGGTTTTAATTGTCACTCATGGATGCCGGTTTTAAAAGTCCCTGCTGGGCGCCGGTTTTAATAGTCACTCATGGATGCCGGCTTTAAAAGTCCCTTCTGGGCGCCGGTTTTAAAAGTCCCTTCTGGGCGCCGGTTTTAATTGTCACTCATGGATACCGGTAAAAGTCCCTGCTGGGCGCCGGTTTTAATAGTCACTCATGGATGCCGGCATTAAAAGTCCCTTCTGGGCGCCGGCTTTAAAAGTCCCTTTTGGGCGCCGGCTTTAATTGTCACTCATGGATACCGGTTTTAAAAGTCCCTTCTGGGCGCCGGTTTTAATTGTCACTCATGGATACCGGTTTTAAAAGTCCCTGCTGGGCGCCGGTTTTAATAGTCACTCATGGATGCCGGCATTAAAAGTCCCTTCTGGGCGCCGGCTTTAAAAGTCCCTTTTGGGCGCCGGCTTTAATTGTCACTCATGGATACCGGTTTTAAAAGTCCCTTCTGGGCGCCGGTTTTAATTGTCACTCATGGATACCGGTTTTAAAAGTCCCTTCTGGGCGCCGGTTTTAATTGTCACTCATGGATACCGGTTTTAAAAGTCCCTGCTGGGCGCCGGTTTTAATAGTCACTCATGGATGCCGGTTTTAAAAGTCCCTTCTGGGCGCCGGCTTTAAAAGTCCCTTCTGGGCGCCGGCTTTAATTGTCACTCATGGATACCGGTTTTAAAAGTCCCTTCTGGGCGCTGGTTTTAATTGTCACTCATGGATACCGGTTTTAAAAGTCCCTTCTGGGCGCCGGTTTTAATAGTCACTCATGGATGCCGGTTTTAAAAGTCCCTGCTGGGCGCCGGCTTTAAAAGTCCCTTGTGGGCGCCGGTTTTAAAAGTCCCTTCTGGGCGCCGGCTTTAAAAGTCCCTTCTGGGCGCCGGCTTTAAAAGTCCCTTCTGGGCGCCGGCTTTAAAAGTCCCTTCTGGGCGCCGGCTTTAAAAGTCCCTTCTGGGCGCCGGCTTTAATTTTCACTCATGGATACCGGTTTTAAAAGTCCCTTCTGGGCGCCGGTTTTAATTGTCACTCATGGATGCCGGTTTTAAAAGTCCCTGTTGGGCGCCGGTTTTAATAGTCACTCATGGATGCCGGCTTTAAAAGTCCCTTCTGGGCGCCGGCGTTAAAAGTCCCTTCTGGGCGCCGGCTTTAATTGTCACTCATGGATACCGGTTTTAAAAGTCCCTTCTGGGCGCCGGTTTTAATTGTCACTCATGGATACCGGTTTTAAAAGTCCCTGCTGGGCGCCGGTTTTAATAGTCACTCATGGATGCCGGCATTAAAAGTCCCTTCTGGGCGCCGGCTTTAAAAGTCCCTTTTGGGCGCCGGCTTTAATTGTCACTCATGGATACCGGTTTTAAAAGTCCCTTCTGGGCGCCGGTTTTAATTGTCACTCATGGATACCGGTTTTAAAAGTCCCTTCTGGGCGCCGGTTTTAATTGTCACTCATGGATACCGGTTTTAAAAGTCCCTGCTGGGCGCCGGTTTTAATAGTCACTCATGGATGCCGGCTTTAAAAGTCCCTTCTGGGCGCCGGCTTTAAAAGTCCCTTCTGGGCGCCGGCTTTAATTGTCACTCATGGATACCGGTTTTAAATGTCCCTTCTGGGCGCCGGTTTTAATTGTCACTCATGGATACCGGTTTTAAAAGTCCCTTCTGGGCGCCGGTTTTAATTGTCACTCATGGATACCGGTTTTAAAAGTCCCTGCTGGGCGCCGGTTTAATAATAGTCACTCATGGATGCCGGCATTAAAAGTCCCTTCTGGGCGCCGGCTTTAAAAGTCCCTTTTGGGCGCCGGCTTTAATTGTCACTCATGGATACCGGTTTTAAAAGTCCCTTCTGGGCGCCGGTTTTAATTGTCACTCATGGATACCGGTTTTAAAAGTCCCTGCTGGGCTCCGGTTTTAATTGTCACTCATGGATACCGGTTTTAAAAGTCCCTGCTGGGCGCCGGCTTTAAAAGTCCCTGCTGGGCGCCGGTTTTAAAAGTCCCTGCTGGGCGCCGGCTTTAAAAGTCCCTTGTGGGCGCCGGTTTTAAAAGTCCCTTCTGGGCGCCGGCTTTAAAAGTCCCTTCTGGGCGCCGGCTTTAAAAGTCCCTTCTGGGCGCCGGCTTTAAAAGTCCCTTCTGGGCGCCGGCTTTAATTTTCACTCATGGATACCGGTTTTAAAAGTCCCTGTTGGGCGCCGGTTTTAATAGTCACTCATGGATGCCGGCTTTAAAAGTCCCTGCTGGGCGCCGGTTTTAAAAGTCCCTGCTGGGCGCCGGCTTTAAAAGTCCCTTGTGGGCGCCGGTTTTAAAAGTCCCTTCTGGGCGCCGGCTTTAAAAGTCCCTTCTGGGCGCCGGCTTTAAAAGTCCCTTCTGGGCGCCGGCTTTAAAAGTCCCTTCTGGGCGCCGGTTTTAATTGTCACTCATGGATGCCGGTTTTAAAAGTCCCTGTTGGGCGCCGGTTTTAATAGTCACTCATGGATGCCGGCTTTAAAAGTCCCTTCTGGGCGCCGGCTTTAAAAGTCCCTTCTGGGCGCCGGCTTTAATTGTCACTCATGGATACCGGTTTTAAAAGTCCCTTCTGGGCGCCGGTTTTAATAGTCACTCATGGATGCCGGCATTAAAAGTCCCTTCTGGGCGCCGGCTTTAAAAGTCCCTTTTGGGCGCCGGCTTTAATTGTCACTCATGGATACCGGTTTTAAAAGTCCCTTCTGGGCGACGGTTTTAATTGTCACTCATGGATACCGGTTTTAAAAGTCCCTTCTGGGCGCCGGTTTTAATTGTCACTCATGGATACCGGTTTTAAAAGTCCCTGCTGGGTGCCGGTTTTAATAGTCACTCATGGATGCCGGCTTTAAAAGTCCCTTCTGGGCGCCGGCTTTAAAAGTCCCTTCTGGGCGCCGGCTTTAATTGTCACTCATGGATACCGGTTTTAAAAGTCCCTGCTGGGCGCCGGTTTTAATAGTCACTCATGGATGCCGGCATTAAAAGTCCCTTCTGGGCGCCGGCTTTAAAAGTCCCTTCTGGGCGCCGGCTTTAATTGTCGCTCATGGATGCCGGTAAAAGTCTCTGCTGGGCGCCGGTTTTAATAGTCACTCATGGATGCCGGTTTTAAAAGTCCCTACTGGGCGCCGGCTTTAAAAGTCCCTTGTGGGCGCCGGTTTTAAAAGTCCCTTCTGGGCGCCGGCTTTAAAAGTCCCTTCTGGGCGCCGGCTTTAAAAGTCCCTTCTGGGCGCCGGCTTTAAAAGTCCCTTCTGGGCGCCGGCTTTAAAAGTCCCTTCTGGGCGCCGGCTTTAAAAGTCCCTTCTGGGCGCCGGGTTTAAAAGTCCCTTCTGGGCGCCGGTTTTAATTGTCACTCATGGATGCCGGTTTTAAAAGTCCCTGCTGGGCGCCGGTTTTAATAGTCACTCATGGATGCCGGCTTTAAAAGTCCCTTCTGGGCGCCGGCTTTAAAAGTCCCTTCTGGGCGCCGGCTTTAATTGTCACTCATGGATACCGGTTTTAAAAGTCCCTTCTGGGCGCCGGTTTTAATTGTCACTCATGGATACCGGTTTTAAAAGTCCCTGCTGGGCGCCGGTTTTAATAGTCACTCATGGATGCCGGCATTAAAAGTCCCTTCTGGGCGCCGGCTTTAAAAGTCCCTTTTGGGCGCCGGCTTTAATTGTCACTCATGGATACCGGTTTTAAAAGTCCCTTCTGGGCGCCGGTTTTAATTGTCACTCATGGATACCGGTTTTAAAAGTCCCTTCTGGGCGCCGTTTTTAATTGTCACTCATGGATGCCGGTAAAAGTCTCTGCTGGGCGCCGGTTTTAAAAGTCACTCATGGATGCCGGTTTTAAAAGTCCCTGCTGGGCGCCGGCTTTAAAAGTCCCTTGTGGGCGCCGGTTTTAAAAGTCCCTTCTGGGCGCCGGCATTAAAAGTCCCTTCTGGGCGCCGGCATTAAAAGTCCCTTCTGGGCGCCGGCATTAAAAGTCCCTTCTGGGCGCCGGCTTTAAAAGTCCCTTCTGGGCGCCGGCATTAAAAGTCCCTTCTGGGCGCCGGCATTAAAAGTCCCTTCTGGGCGCCGGCTTTAAAAGTCCCTTCTGGGCGCCGGCTTTAAAAGTCCCTTCTGGGCGCCGGCTTTAAAAGTCCCTTCTGGGCGCCGGCTTTAAAAGTCCCTTCTGGGCGCCGGCTTTAAAAGTCCCTTCTGGGCGCCGGCTTTAAAAGTCCCTTCTGGGCGCCGGCTTTAAAAGTCCCTTCTGGGCGCCGGCTTTAAAAGTCACTCATGGATACCGGTTTTAAGGCGCCGGCTTTAATTGTCACTCATGGATGCCGGTTTTAAAAGTCCCTGCTGGCCGCCGGTTTTAATAGTTACTCATGGATGCCGGCTTTAAAAGTCCCTTCTGGGCGCCGGCTTTAAAAGTCCCTTCTGGGCACCGGCTTTAAAAGTCCCTTCTGGGCGCCGGCTTTAATTGTCACTCATGGATGCCGGTTTTAAAAGTCCCTGCTGGGCGCCGGTTTTAATAGTCACTCATGGATGCCGGTTTTAAAAGTCCCTGCTGGGCGCCGGCTTTAAAAGTCCCTTGTGGGCGCCGGTTTTAAAAGTCCCTTCTGGGCGCCGGCTTTAAAAGTCCCTTCTTGGCGCCGGCTTTAAAAGTCCCTTCTGGGCTCCGGCTTTAAAAGTCGCTTCTGGGCTCCGGCTTTAAAAGTCCCTTCTGGGCGCCGGCTTTAAAAGTCCCTTCTGGGCGCCGGCTTTAAATGTCCTTTCTGGGCGCCGGCTTTAATTGTCACTCATGGATACCGGTTTTAAAAGTCCCTTCTGGGCGCCGGTTTTAATAGTCACTCATGGATGCCGGCATTAAAAGTCCCTTCTGGGCGCCGGCTTTAAAAGTCCCTTCTGGGCGCCGGCTTTAATTGTCACTCATGGATACCGGTTTTAAAAGTCTCTTCTGGGCACCGGTTTTAATTGTCACTCATGGATACCGGTTTTAAAAGTCCCTTCTGGGCGCCGGTTTTAATTGTCACTCATGGATACCGGTTTTAAAAGTCCCTGCTGGGCGCCGGTTTTAATAGTCACTCATGGATGCCGGTTTTAAAGGTCCCTTCTGGGCGCCGGCTTTAAAAGTCCCTTCTGGGCGGCGGCTTGAATTGTCACTCATGGATACCGGTTTTAAAAGTCCCTGCTGGGCGCCGGTTTTAATAGTCACTCATGGATGCCGGTTTTAAAAGTCCCTGCTGGGCGCCGGCTTTAAAAGTCCCTTGTGGGCGCCGGTTTTAAAAGTCCCTTCTGGGCGCCGGCTTTAAAAGTCCCTTCTTGGCGCCGGCTTTAAAAGTCCCTTCTGGGCTCCGGCTTTAAAAGTCGCTTCTGGGCTCCGGCTTTAAAAGTCACTTCTGGGCGCCGGCTTTAAAAGTCCCTTCTGGGCGCCGGCTTTAAATGTCCTTTCTGGGCGCCGGCTTTAATTGTCACTCATGGATACCGGTTTTAAAAGTCCCTTCTGGGCGCCGGTTTTAATTGTCACTCATGGATACCGGTTTTAAAAGTCCCTGCTGGGCGCCGGTTTTAATAGTCACTCATGGATGCCGGCATTAAAAGTCCCTTCTGGGCGCCGGCTTTAAAAGTCCCTTCTGGGCGCCGGCTTTAATTGTCACTCATGGATACCGGTTTTAAAAGTCTCTTCTGGGCACCGGTTTTAATTGTCACTCATGGATACCGGTTTTAAAAGTCCCTTCTGGGCGCCGGTTTTAATTGTCACTCATGGATACCGGTTTTAAAAGTCCCTGCTGGGCGCCGGTTTTAATAGTCACTCATGGATGCCGGTTTTAAAGGTCCCTTCTGGGCGCCGGCTTTAAAAGTCCCTTCTGGGCGGCGGCTTGAATTGTCACTCATGGATACCGGTTTTAAAAGTCCCTTCTGGGCGCCGGTTTTAATTGTCACTCATGGATACCGGTTTTAAAAGTCCCTTCTGGGCGCCGTTTTTAATTGTCACTCATGGATGCCGGTAAAAGTCTCTGCTGGGCGCCGGTTTTAATAGTCACTCATGGATGCCGGTTTTAAAAGTCCCTGCTGGGCGCCGGCTTTAAAAGTCCCTTCTGGGCGCCGGTTTCAATAGTCACTCATGGATGCCGGTTTGAAAAGTCCCTTCTGGGCGCCGGTTTTAGTTGTCACTCATGGATGCCGGTTTTAATTGTCACTCATGGATGCCGGTTTTAAAAGTCCCTTGTGGGCGCCGGCTTTCAAAGTCACTCATGGATACCGGTTTTAAAAGTCCCTTCTGGGCGCCGGCTTTAACAGTCCCTTCTGGGCGCCGGCTTTAAAGGTCCCTTCTGGGCGCCGGCTTTAAAGGTCCCTTCTGGGCGCCGGCTTTAAAAGTCCCTTCTGGGCGCCGGCTTTAATTGTCACTCATGGATACCGGTTTTAAAAGTCGCTTCTGGGCGCCGGCTTTAATTGTCACTCAAGGATACCGGTTTTAAAAGTCCCTTCTGGCCGCCGGTTTTAAAAGTCCCTTCTGGGCGCCGGTTTTAAAAGTACCTTCTGGGCGCCGGTTTTAATAGTCACTCATGGATGCCGGTTTTAAAAGTCCCTGCTGGGCGCCGGCTTTAAAAGTCCCTTGTGGGCGCCGGTTTTAAAAGTCCCTTCTGGGCGCCGGCTTTAAAAGTCCCTTCTGGGCGCCGACTTTAAAAGTCCCTTCTAGGCGCCGGCTTTAAAAGTCCCTTCTGGGCGCCGGCTTTAAAAGTCCCTTCTAGGCGCCGGCTTTAAAAGTCCCTTCTGGGCGCCGGTTTTAATTGTCACTCATGGATGCCGGTTTTTACAGTCCCTTCTGGGCGCCGGTTTTAAAAGTCCCTTCTGGGCGCCGGCATTAAAAGTCCCTTCTGGGCACCGGCTTTAAAAGTCCCTTCTGGGCGCCGGCTTTAATTGTCACTCATGGATGCCGGTTTTAAAAGTCCCTTCTGGGCGCCGGTTTTAATTGTCACTCATGGATACCGGTTTTAAAAGTCCCTGCTGTGCGCCGGTTTTAATAGTCACTCATGGATGCCGGTTTTAAAAGTCCCTTCTGGGCGCCGGCTTTAATTGTCACTCATGGATACCGGTTTTAAAAGTCCCTTCTGGGCGCCGGTTTTAATTGTCACTCATGGATACCGGTTTTAAAAGTCCCTTCTGGGCGCCGGTTTTAATTATCACTCATGGATACCGGTTTTAAAAGTCCCTGCTGGGCGCCGGTTTTAATAGTCACTCATGGATGCCGGTTTTAAAAGTCCCTTCTGGGCGCCGGCTTTAATAGTCCTTTCTGGGCGCCGGCTTTAATTGTCACTCATGGATACCGGTTTTAAAAGTCCCTTCTGGGCGTCGGTTTTAATTGTCACTCATGGATACCGGTTTTAAAAGTCCCTTCTGGGCGCCGGTTTTAATTGTCACTCATGGATACCGGTTTTAAAAGTCCCTGCTGGGCGCCGGTTTTAATAGTCACTCATGGATGCCGGTTTTAAAAGTCCCTTCTGGGCGCCGGCTTTAAAAGTCCCTTCTGGGCGCCGCCTTTAATTGTCACTCATGGATACCGGTTTTAAAAGTCCCTGCTGGGCGCCGGTTTTAATAGTCCCTGCTGGGCGCCGGCTTTAAAAGTCCCTGCTGGGCGCCGGCTTTAAAAGTCCCTTGTGGGCGCCGGTTTTAAAAGTCCCTTCTGGGCGCCGGCTTTAAAAGTCCCTTCTGGGCGCCGGCTTTAAAAGTCACTTCTGGGCGCCGGCATTAAAAGTCCCTTCTGGGCGCCGGCTTTAAAAGTCCCTTCTGGGCGCCGGCTTTAAAAGTCCCTTCTGGGCGCCGGCTTTAAAAGTCCCTTCTGGGCGCCGGCTTTAAAAGTCCCTTCTGGGCGCCGGCTTTAAAAGTCCCTTCTGGGCGCCGGCTTTGTCACTCATGGATGCCGGTTTTAAAAGTCCCTGCTGGGCGCCGGTTTTAATAGTCACTCATGGATGCCGGTTTTAAAAGTCCCTGCTGGGCGCCGGCTTTAAAAGTCCCTTGTGGGCGCCGGCATTAAAAGTCCCTTCTGGGCGCCGGCTTTAATTGTCACTCATGGATGCCGGTTTTAAAAGTCCCTTCTGGGCGCCGGTTTTAATTGTCACTCATGGATACCGGTTTTAAAAGTCCCTGCTGGGCGCCGGTTTTAATAGTCACTCATGGATGCCGGTTTTAAAGGTCCCTTCTGGGCGCCGGCTTTAAAAGTCCCTTCTGGGCGCCGGCTTTAATTGTCACTCATGGATACCGGTTTTAAAAGTCCCTTCTGGGCGCCGGTTTTAATTGTCACTTATGGATACCGGTTTTAAAAGTCCCTTCTGGGCGCCGTTTTTAATTGTCACTCATGGATGCCGGTAAAAGTCTCTGCTGGGCGCCGGTTTTAATTGTCACTCATGGATGCCGGTTTTAAAGGTCCCTTCTGGGCGCCGGCTTTAAAAGTCCCTTCTGGGCGCCGGCTTTAATTGTCACTCATGGATACCGGTTTTAAAAGTCCCTTCTGGGCGCCGGTTTTAATTGTCAGTTATGGATACCGGTTTTAAAAGTCCCTTCTGGGCGCCGTTTTTAATTGTCACTCATGGATGCCGGTAAAAGTCTCTGCTGGGCGCCGGTTTTAAAAGTCACTCATGGATGCCGGTTTTAAAAGTCCCTTCTGGGCGCCGGTTTTAATTGTCACTTATGGATACCGGTTTTAAAAGTCCCTTCTGGGCGCCGTTTTTAATTGTCACTCATGGATGCCGGTAAAAGTCTCTGCTGGGCGCCGGTTTTAAAAGTCACTCATGGATGCCGGTTTTAAAGGTCCCTTCTGGGCGCCGGCTTTAAAAGTCCCTTCTGGGCGCCGGCTTTAATTGTCACTCATGGATACCGGTTTTAAAAGTCCCTTCTGGGCGCCGGTTTTAATTGTCACTCATGGATACCGGTTTTAAAAGTCCCTGCTGGGCGCCGGTTTTAATAGTCACTCATGGATGCCGGCATTAAAAGTCCCTTCTGGGCGCCGGCTTTAATTGTCACTCATGGATACCGGTTTTAAAAGTCCCTTCTGGGCGCCGGTTTTAATTGTCACTCATGGATACCGGTTTTAAAAATCCCTTCTGGGCGCCGGTTTTAATTGTCACTCATGGATACCGGTTTTAAAAGTCCCTGCTGGGCGCCGGTTTTAATAGTCACTCATGGATGCCGGTTTTAAAGGTCCCTTCTGGGCGCCGGCTTTAAAAGTCCCTTCTGGGCGCCGGCTTTAATTGTCACTCATGGATACCGGTTTTAAAAGTCCCTTCTGGGCGCCGGTTTTAATTGTCACTCATGGATACCGGTTTTAAAAGTCCCTTCTGGGCGCCGTTTTTAATTGTCACTCATGGATGCCGGTAAAAGTCTCTGCTGGGCGCCGGTTTTAAAAGTCACTAATGGATGCCGGTTTTAAAAGTCCCTGCTGGGCGCCGGCTTTAAAAGTCCCTTGTGGGCGCCGGCTTTAAAAGTCCCTTCTGGGCGCCGGCTTTAAAAGTCCCTTCTAGGCGCCGGCTTTAAAAGTCCCTTCTGGGCGCCGGTTTTAATTGTCACTCATGGATGCCGGTTTTTACAGTCCCTTCTGGGCGCCGGTTTTAAAAGTCCCTTCTGGGCGCCGGCATTAAAAGTCCCTTCTGGGCGCCGGCATTAAAAGTCCCTTCTGGGCACCGGCTTTAAAAGTCCCTTCTGGGCGCCGGCTTTAATTGTCACTCATGGATGCCGGTTTTAAAAGTCCCTTCTGGGCGCCGGTTTTAATTGTCACTCATGGATACCGGTTTTAAAAGTCCCTGCTGTGCGCCGGTTTTAATAGTCACTCATGGATGCCGGTTTTAAAAGTCCTTTCTGGGCGCCGGCTTTAATTGTCACTCATGGATACCGGTTTTAAAAGTCCCTTCTGGGCGCCGGTTTTAATTGTCACTCATGGATACCGGTTTTAAAAGTCCCTTCTGGGCGCCGGTTTTAATTGTCACTCATGGATACCGGTTTTAAAAGTCCCTGCTGGGCGCCGGTTTTAATAGTCACTCATGGATGCCGGTTTTAAAAGTCCCTTCTGGGCGCCGGCTTTAATAGTCCTTTCTGGGCGCCGGCTTTAATTGTCACTCATGGATACCGGTTTTAAAAGTCCCTTCTGGGCGCCGGTTTTAATTGTCACTCATGGATACCGGTTTTAAAAGTCCCTTCTGGGCGCCGGTTTTAATAGTCACTCATGGATACCGGTTTTAAAAGTCCCTTCTGGGCGCCGGCTTTAAAAGTCCCTTCTGGGCGCCGCCTTTAATTGTCACTCATGGATACCGGTTTTAAAAGTCCCTGCTGGGCGCCGGTTTTAATAGTCACTCATGGATGCCGGTTTTAAAAGTCCCTGCTGGGCGCCGGCTTTAAAAGTCCCTTGTGGGCGCCGGTTTTAAAAGTCCCTTGTAGGCGCCGGTTTTAAAAGTCCCTTCTGGGCGCCGGCTTTAAAAGTCCCTTCTGGGCGCCGGCTTTAAAAGTCCCTTCTGGGCGCCGGCTTTAAAAGTCCCTTCTGGGCGCCGGCTTTAATTGTCACTCATGGATGCCGGTTTTAAAAGTCCCTGCTGGGCGCCGGTTTTAATAGTCACTCATGGATGCCGGTTTTAAAAGTCCCTGCTGGGCGCCGGCTTTAAAAGTCCCTTCTGGGCGCCAGCTTTAAAAGTCCCTTCTGGGCGCCGGCTTTAAAAGTCCCTTCTGGGTGCCGGCTTTAAAAGTCCCTTCTGGGCGCCGGCTTTAAAAGTCCCTTCTGGGCGAAGGCTTTAAAAGTCCATTCTGGGCGCCGGCTTTAATTGTCACTCATGGATACCGGTTTTAAAAGTCCCTGCTGGGCGCCGGTTTTAATAGTCACTCATGGATGCCGGCTTTAAAAGTCCCTTCTGGGCGCCGGCTTTAATTGTCACTCATGGATACCGGTTTTAAAAGTCCCTTCTGGGCGCCGGTTTTAATTGTCACTCATGGATACCGGTTTTAAAAGTCCCTTCTGGGCGCCGGTTTTAATTGTCACTCATGGATACCGGTTTTAAAAGTCCCTGCTGGGCGCCGGTTTTAATAGTCACTCATGGATGCCGGCATTAAAAGTCCCTTCTGGGCGCCGGCTTTAAAAGTCCCTTCTGGGCGCCGGCTTTAATTGTCACTCATGGATACCGGTTTTAAAAGTCCCTTCTGGGCGCCGGTTTTAATTGTCACTCATGGATACCGGTTTTAAAAATCCCTTCTGGGCGCCGGTTTTAATTGTCACTCATGGATACCGGTTTTAAAAGTCCCTGCTGGGCGCCGGTTTTAATAGTCACTCATGGATGCCGGTTTTAAAGGTCCCTTCTGGGCGCCGGCTTTAAAAGTCCCTTCTGGGCGCCGGCTTTAATTGTCACTCATGGATACCGGTTTTAAAAGTCCCTTCTGGGCGCCGGTTTTAATTGTCACTTATGGATACCGGTTTTAAAAGTCCCTTCTGGGCGCCGTTTTTAATTGTCACTCATGGATGCCGGTAAAAGTCTCTGCTGGGCGCCGGTTTTAAAAGTCACTCATGTATGCCGGTTTTAAAGGTCCCTTCTGGGCGCCGGCTTTAAAAGTCCCTTCTGGGCGCCGGCTTTAATTGTCACTCATGGATACCGGTTTTAAAAGTCCCTTCTGGGCGCCGGTTTTAATTGTCACTCATGGATACCGGTTTTAAAAGTCCCTGCTGGGCGCCGGTTTTAATAGTCACTCATGGATGCCGGCATTAAAAGTCCCTTCTGGGCGCCGGCTTTAAAAGTCCCTTCTGGGCGCCGGCTTTAATTGTCACTCATGGATACCGGTTTTAAAAGTCCCTTCTGGGCGCCGGTTTTAATTGTCACTCATGGATACCGGTTTTAAAAATCCCTTCTGGGCGCCGGTTTTAATTGTCACTCATGGATACCGGTTTTAAAAGTCCCTGCTGGGCGCCGGTTTTAATAGTCACTCATGGATGCCGGTTTTAAAGGTCCCTTCTGGGCGCCGGCTTTAAAAGTCCCTTCTGGGCGCCGGCTTTAATTGTCACTCATGGATACCGGTTTTAAAAGTCCCTTCTGGGCGCCGGTTTTAATTGTCACTCATGGATACCGGTTTTAAAAGTCCCTTCTGGGCGCCGTTTTTAATTGTCACTCATGGATGCCGGTAAAAGTCTCTGCTGGGCGCCGGTTTTAAAAGTCACTCATGGATGCCGGTTTTAAAAGTCCCTGCTGGGCGCCGGCTTTAAAAGTCCCTTGTGGGCGCCGGTTTTAAAAGTCCCTTCTGGGCGCCGGCTTTAAAAGTCCCTTCTGGGCGCCGGCATTAAAAGTCCCTTCTGGGCGCCGGCATTAAAAGTCCCTTCTGGGCGCCGGCTTTAAAAGTCCCTTCTGGGCGCCGGCTTTAAAAGTCCCTTCTGGGCGCCGGCATTAAAAGTCCCTTCTGGGCGCCGGCATTAAAAGTCCCTTCTGGGCGCCGGCATTAAAAGTCCCTTCTGGGCGCCGGCTTTAAAAGTCCCTTCTGGGCGCCGGCTTTAAAAGTCCCTTCTGGGCGCCGGCTTTAAAAGTCCCTTCTGGGCGCCGGCTTTAAAAGTCCCTTCTGGGCGCCGGCTTTAAAAGTCCCTTCTGGGCGCCGGCTTTAAAAGTCCCTTCTGGGCGCCGGCTTTAAAAGTCCCTTCTGGGCGCCGGCTTTAAAATTCACTCATGGATACCGGTTTTAAGGCGCCGGCTTTAATTGTCACTCATGGATGCCGGCTTTAAAAGTCCCTTCTGGGCGCCGGCTTTAATTGTCACTCATGGATACCGGTTTTAAAAGTCCCTTCTGGGCGCCGGTTTTAATTGTCACTCATGGATACCGGTTTTAAAAGTCCCTTCTGGGCGCCGGTTTTAATTGTCACTCATGGATACCGGTTTTAAAAGTCCCTGCTGGGAGCCGGTTTTAATAGTCACTCATGGATGCCGGCATTAAAAGTCCCTTCTGGGCGCCGGCTTTAAAAGTCCCTTCTGGGCGCCGGCTTTAATTGTCACTCATGGATACCGGTTTTAAAAGTCCCTTCTGGGCGCCGGTTTTAATTGTCACTCATGGATACCGGTTTTAAAAATCCCTTCTGGGCGCCGGTTTTAATTGTCACTCATGGATACCGGTTTTAAAAGTCCCTGCTGGGCGCCGGTTTTAATAGTCACTCATGGATGCCGGTTTTAAAGGTCCCTTCTGGGCGCCGGCTTTAAAAGTCCCTTCTGGGCGCCGGCTTTAATTGTCACTCATGGATACCGGTTTTAAAAGTCCCTTCTGGGCGCCGGTTTTAATTGTCACTTATGGATACCGGTTTTAAAAGTCCCTTCTGGGCGCCGTTTTTAATTGTCACTCATGGATGCCGGTAAAAGTCTCTGCTGGGCGCCGGTTTTAAAAGTCACTCATGGATGCCGGTTTTAAAGGTCCCTTCTGGGCGCCGGCTTTAAAAGTCCCTTCTGGGCGCCGGCTTTAATTGTCACTCATGGATACCGGTTTTAAAAGTCCCTTCTGGGCGCCGGTTTTAATTGTCACTCATGGATACCGGTTTTAAAAGTCCCTGCTGGGCGCCGGTTTTAATAGTCACTCATGGATGCCGGCATTAAAAGTCCCTTCTGGGCGCCGGCTTTAAAAGTCCCTTCTGGGTGCCGGCTTTAATTGTCACTCATGGATACCGGTTTTAAAAGTCCCTTCTGGGCGCCGGTTTTAATTGTCACTCATGGATACCGGTTTTAAAAATCCCTTCTGGGCACCGGTTTTAATTGTCACTCATGGATACCGGTTTTAAAAGTCCCTGCTGGGCGCCGGTTTTAATAGTCACTCATGGATGCCGGTTTTAAAGGTCCCTTCTGGGCGCCGGCTTTAAAAGTCCCTTCTGGGCGCCGGCTTTAATTGTCACTCATGGATACCGGTTTTAAAAGTCCCTTCTGGGCGCCGGTTTTAATTGTCACTCATGGATACCGGTTTTAAAAGTCCCTTCTGGGCGCCGTTTTTAATTGTCACTCATGGATGCCGGTAAAAGTCTCTGCTGGGCGCCGGTTTTAAAAGTCACTCATGGATGCCGGTTTTAAAAGTCCCTGCTGGGCGCCGGCTTTAAAAGTCCCTTGTGGGCGCCGGTTTTAAAAGTCCCTTCTGGGCGCCGGCTTTAAAAGTCCCTTCTGGGCGCCGGCATTAAAAGTCCCTTCTGGGCGCCGGCTTTAAAGGTCCCTTCTGGGCGCCGGCATTAAAAGTCCCTTATGGGCGCCGGCTTTAAAAGTCCCTTCTGGGCGCCGGCTTTAAAAGTCCCTTCTGGGCGCCGGCTTTAAAAGTCCCTTCTGGGCGCCGGCTTTAAAAGTCCCTTCTGGGCGCCGGCTTTAAAAGTCCCTTCTGGGCGCCGGCTTTAAAAGTCCCTTCTGGGCGCCGGCTTTAAAATTCACTCATGGATACCGGTTTTAAGGCGCCGGCTTTAATTGTCACTCATGGATGCCGGTTTTAAAAGTCCCTGCTGGCCGCCGGTTTTGATAGTTACTCATGGATGCCGGCTTTAAAAGTCCCTTCTGGGCGCCGGCTTTAAAAGTCCCTTCTGGGCACCGGCTTTAAAAGTCCCTTCTGGGCGCCGGCTTTAATTGTCACTCATGGATGCCGGTTTTAAAAGTCCCTGCTGGGCGCCGGCTTTAAAAGTCCCTTGTGGGCGCCGGTTTTAAAAGTCCCTTCTTGGCGCCGGCTTTAAAAGTCCCTTCTTGGCGCCGGCTTTAAAAGTCCCTTCTGGGCTCCGGCTTTAAAAGTCGCTTCTGGGTTCCGGCTTTAAAAGTCCCTTCTGGGCGCCGGCTTTAAAAGTCCCTTCTGGGCGCCGGCTTTAAAAGTCCCTTCTGGGCGCCGGCTTTAATTGTCACTCATGGATACCGGTTTTAAAAGTCCCTGCTGGGCGCCGGTTTTAATAGTCACTCATGGATGCCGGTTTTAAAAGTCCCTTCTGGGCGCCGGTTTTAATTGTCACTCATGGATACCGGTTTTAAAAGTCCCTGCTGGGCGCCGGTTTTAATAGTCACTCATGGATGCCGGTTTTAAAAGTCCCTTCTGGGCGTCGGCTTTAAAAGTCCTTTCTGGGCGCCGGCTTTAATTGTCACTCATGGATACCGGTTTTAAAAGTCCCTTCTGGGCGCCGGTTTTAATTGTCACTCATGGATGCCGGTTTTTACAGTCCCTTCTGGGCGCCGGTTTTAAAAGTCCCTTCTGGGCGCCGGCATTAAAAGTCCCTTCTGGGCGCCGGCATTAAAAGTCCCTTCTGGGCACCGGCTTTAAAAGTCCCTTCTGGGCGCCGGCTTTAATTGTCACTCATGGATGCCGGTTTTAAAAGTCCCTTCTGGGCGCCGGTTTTAATTGTCACTCATGGATACCGGTTTTAAAAGTCCCTTCTGGGCGCCGGTTTTAATTGTCACTCATGGATACCGGTTTTAAAAGTCCCTTCTGGGCGCCGGTTTTAATTGTCACTCATGGATACCGGTTTTAAAAGTCCCTGCTGGTCGCCGGTTTTAATAGTCACTCATGGATGCCGGTTTTAAAAGTCCCTTCTGGGCGCCGGCTTTAATAGTCCTTTCTGGGCGCCGGCTTTAATTGTCACTCATGGATACCGGTTTTAAAAGTCCCTTCTGGGCGCCGGTTTTAATTGTCACTCATGGATACCGGTTTTAAAAGTCCCTTCTGGGCGCCGGTTTTAATTGTCACTCATGGATACCGGTTTTAAAAGTCCCTGCTGGGCGCCGGTTTTAATAGTCACTCATGGATGCCGGTTTTAAAAGTCCCTTCTGGGCGCCGGCTTTAAAAGTCCCTTCTGGGCGCCGCCTTTAATTGTCACTCATGGATACCGGTTTTAAAAGTCCCTGCTGGGCGCCGGTTTTAATAGTCACTCATGGATGCCGGTTTTAAAAGTCCCTGCTGGGCGCCGGCTTTAAAAGTCCCTTGTGGGCGCCGGTTTTAAAAGTACCTTGTGTGCGCCGGTTTTAAAAGTCCCTTCTGGGCGCCGGCTTTAAAAGTCCCTTCTGGGCGCCGGCTTTAAAAGTCCCTTCTGGGCGCCGGCTTTAAAAGTCCCTTCTGGGCGCCGGCTTTAATTGTCACTCATGGATGCCGGTTTTAAAAGTCCCTGCTGGGCGCCGGCTTTAAAAGTCCCTTCTGGGCGCCAGCTTTAAAAGTCCCTTCTGGGCGCCAGCTTTAAAAGTCCCTTCTGGGCGCCGGCTTTAAAAGTCCCTTCTGGGTGCCGGCTTTAAAAGTCCCTTCTGGGCGCCGGCTTTAAAAGTCCCTTCTGGGCGAAGGCTTTAAAAGTCCATTCTGGGCGCCGGCTTTAATTGTCACTCATGGATACCGGTTTTAAAAGTCCCTTCTGGGCGCCGGTTTTAATTGTCACTCATGGATGCCGGTTTTAAAAGTCCCTGCTGGGCGCCGGTTTTAATAGTCACTCATGGATGCCGGCTTTAAAAGTCCCTTCTGGGCGCCGGCTTTAATTGTCACTCATGGATACCGGTTTTAAAAGTCCCTTCTGGGCGCCGGTTTTAATTGTCACTCATGGATACCGGTTTTAAAAGTCCCTGCTGGGCGCCGGTTTTAATAGTCACTCATGGATGCCGGCATTAAAAGTCCCTTCTGGGCGCCGGCTTTAAAAGTCCCTTCTGGGCGCCGGCTTTAATTGTCACTCATGGATACCGGTTTTAAAAGTCCCTTCTGGGCGCCGGTTTTAATTGTCACTCATGGATACCGGTTTTAAAAATCCCTTCTGGGCGCCGGTTTTAATTGTCACTCATGGATACCGGTTTTAAAAGTCCCTGCTGGGCGCCGGTTTTAATAGTCACTCATGGATGCCGGTTTTAATAGTCACTCATGGATGCCGGTTTTAAAGGTCCCTTCTGGGCGCCGGCTTTAAAAGTCCCTTCTGGGCGCCGGCTTTAATTGTCACTCATGGATACCGGTTTTAAAAGTCCCTTCTGGGCGCCGGTTTTAATTGTCACTTATGGATACCGGTTTTAAAAGTCCCTTCTGGGCGCCGTTTTTAATTGTCACTCATGGATGCCGGTAAAAGTCTCTGCTGGGCGCCGGTTTTAAAAGTCACTCATGGATGCCGGTTTTAAAGGTCCCATCTGGGCGCCGGCTTTAAAAGTCCCTTCTGGGCGCCGGCTTTAATTGTCACTCATGGATACCGGTTTTAAAAGTCCCTTCTGGGCGCCGGTTTTAATTGACACTCATGGATACCGGTTTTAAAAGTCCCTGCTGGGCGCCGGTTTTAATAGTCACTCATGGATGCCGGCATTAAAAGTCCCTTCTGGGCGCCGGCTTTAAAAGTCCCTTCTGGGTGCCGGCTTTAATTGTCACTCATGGATACCGGTTTTAAAAGTCCCTTCTGGGCGCCGGTTTTAATTGTCACTCATGGATACCGGTTTTAAAAATCCCTTCTGGGCGCCGGTTTTAATTGTCACTCATGGATACCGGTTTTAAAAGTCCCTGCTGGGCGCCGGTTTTAATAGTCACTCATGGATGCCGGTTTTAAAGGTCCCTTCTGGGCGCCGGCTTTAAAAGTCCCTTCTGGGCGCCGGCTTTAATTGTCACTCATGGATACCGGTTTTAAAAGTCCCTTCTGGGCGCCGGTTTTAATTGTCACTCATGGATACCGGTTTTAAAACTCCCTTCTGGGCGCCGTTTTTAATTGTCACTCATGGATGCCGGTAAAAGTCTCTGCTGGGCGCCGGTTTTAAAAGTCACTCATGGATGCCGGTTTTAAAAGTCCCTGCTGGGCGCCGGCTTTAAAAGTCCCTTGTGGGCGCCGGTTTTAAAAGTCCCTTCTGGGCGCCGGCTTTAAAAGTCCCTTCTGGGCGCCGGCTTTAAAAGTCCCTTCTGGGCGCCGGCATTAAAAGTCCCTTCTGGGCGCCGGCTTTAAAGGTCCCTTCTGGGCGCCGGCATTAAAAGTCCCTTATGGGCGCCGGCTTTAAAAGTCCCTTATGGGCGCCGGCTTTAAAAGTCCCTTCTGGGCGCCGGCTTTAAAAGTCCCTTCTGGGCGCCGGCTTTAAAAGTCCCTTCTGGGCGCCGGCTTTAAAAGTCCCTTCTGGGCGCCGGCTTTAAAAGTCCCTTCTGGGCGCCGGCTTTAAAAGTCCCTTCTGGGCGCCGGCTTTAAAAGTCCCTTCTGGGCGCCGGCTTTAAAATTCACTCATGGATACCGGTTTTAAGGCGCCGGCTTTAATTGTCACTCATGGATGCCGGTTTTAAAAGTCCCTGCTGGCCGCCGGTTTTGATAGTTACTCATGGATGCCGGCTTTAAAAGTCCCTTCTGGGCGCCGGCTTTAAAAGTCCCTTCTGGGCACCGGCTTTAAAAGTCCCTTCTGGGCGCCGGCTTTAATTGTCACTCATGGATGCCGGTTTTAAAAGTCCCTGCTGGGCGCCGGTTTTAATAGTCACTCATGGATGCCGGTTTTAAAAGTCCCTGCTGGGCGCCGGCTTTAAAAGTCCCTTGTGGGCGCCGGTTTTAAAAGTCCCTTCTTGGCGCCGGCTTTAAAAGTCCCTTCTTGGCGCCGGCTTTAAAAGTCCCTTCTGGGCTCCGGCTTTAAAAGTCGCTTCTGGGCTCCGGCTTTAAAAGTCCCTTCTGGGCGCCGGCTTTAAAAGTCCCTTCTGGGCGCCGGCTTTAAAAGTCCCTTCTGGGCGCCGGCTTTAATTGTCACTCATGGATACCGGTTTTAAAAGTCCCTGCTGGGCGCCGGTTTTAATAGTCACTCATGGATGCCGGTTTTAAAAGTCCCTTCTGGGCGCCGGTTTTAATTGTCACTCATGGATACCGGTTTTAAAAGTCCCTGCTGGGCGCCGGTTTTAATAGTCACTCATGGATGCCGGTTTTAAAAGTCCCTTCTGGGCGTCGGCTTTAAAAGTCCTTTCTGGGCGCCGGCTTTAATTGTCACTCATGGATACCGGTTTTAAAAGTCCCTTCTGGGCGCCGGTTTTAATTGTCACTCATGGATGCCGGTTTTTACAGTCCCTTCTGGGCGCCGGTTTTAAAAGTCCCTTCTGGGCGCCGGCATTAAAAGTCCCTTCTGGGCGCCGGCATTAAAAGTCCCTTCTGGGCACCGGCTTTAAAAGTCCCTTCTGGGCGCCGGTTTTAATTGTCACTCATGGATACCGGTTTTAAAAGTCCCTTCTGGGCGCCGGTTTTAATTGTCACTCATGGATACCGGTTTTAAAAGTCCCTTCTGGGCGCCGGTTTTAATTGTCACTCATGGATACCGGTTTTAAAAGTCCCTGCTGGGCGCCGGTTTTAATAGTCACTCATGGATGCCGGTTTTAAAAGTCCCTTCTGGGCGCCGGCTTTAATAGTCCTTTCTGGGCGCCGGCTTTAATTGTCACTCATGGATACCGGTTTTAAAAGTCCCTTCTGGGCGCCGGTTTTAATTGTCACTCATGGATACCGGTTTTAAAAGTCCCTTCTGGGCGCCGGTTTTAATTGTCACTCATGGATACCGGTTTTAAAAGTCCCTGCTGGGCGCCGGTTTTAATAGTCACTCATGGATGCCGGTTTTAAAAGTCCCTTCTGGGCGCCGGCTTTAAAAGTCCCTTCTGGGCGCCACCTTTAATTGTCACTCATGGATACCGGTTTTAAAAGTCCCTGCTAGGCGCCGGTTTTAATAGTCACTCATGGATGCCGGTTTTAAAAGTCCCTGCTGGGCGCCGGCTTTAAAAGTCCCTTGTGGGCGCCGGTTTTAAAAGTACCTTGTGGGCGCCGGTTTTAAAAGTCCCTTCTGGGCGCCGGCTTTAAAAGTCCCTTCTGGGCGCCGGCTTTAAAAGTCCCTTCTGGGCGCCGGCTTTAAAAGTCCCTTCTGGGCGCCGGCTTTAATTGTCACTCATGGATGCCGGTTTTAAAAGTCCCTGCTGGGCGCCGGCTTTAAAAGTCCCTTCTGGGCGCCAGCTTTAAAAGTCCCTTCTGGGCGCCGGCTTTAAAAGTCCCTTCTGGGCGCCGGCTTTAAAAGTCCCTTCTGGGTGCCGGCTTTAAAAGTCCCTTCTGGGCGCCGGCTTTAAAAGTCCCTTCTGGGCGAAGGCTTTAAAAGTCCATTCTGGGCGCCGGCTTTAATTGTCACTCATGGATACCGGTTTTAAAAGTCCCTTCTGGGCGCCGGTTTTAATTGTCACTCATGGATGCCGGTTTTAAAAGTCCCTGCTGGGCGCCGGTTTTAATAGTCACTCATGGATGCCGGCTTTAAAAGTCCCTTCTGGGCGCCGGCTTTAATTGTCACTCATGGATACCGGTTTTAAAAGTCCCTTCTGGGCGCCGGTTTTAATTGTCACTCATGGATACCGGTTTTAAAAGTCCCTGCTGGGCGCCGGTTTTAATAGTCACTCATGGATGCCGGCATTAAAAGTCCCTTCTGGGCGCCGGCTTTAAAAGTCCCTTCTGGGTGCCGGCTTTAATTGTCACTCATGGATACCGGTTTTAAAAGTCCCTTCTGGGCGCCGGTTTTAATTGTCACTCATGGATACCGGTTTTAAAAATCCCTTCTGGGCGCCGGTTTTAATTGTCACTCATGGATACCGGTTTTAAAAGTCCCTGCTGGGCGCTGGTTTTAATAGTCACTCATGGATGCCGGTTTTAAAGGTCCCTTCTGGGCGCCGGCTTTAAAAGTCCCTTCTGGGCGCCGGCTTTAATTGTCACTCATGGATACCGGTTTTAAAAGTCCCTTCTGGGCGCCGGTTTTAATTGTCACTCATGGATACCGGTTTTAAAAGTCCCTTCTGGGCGCCGTTTTTAATTGTCACTCATGGATGCCGGTAAAAGTCTCTGCTGGGCGCCGGTTTTAAAAGTCACTCATGGATGCCGGTTTTAAAAGTCCCTGCTGGGCGCCGGCTTTAAAAGTCCCTTGTGGGCGCCGGTTTTAAAAGTCCCTTCTGGGCGCCGGCTTTAAAAGTCCCTTCTGGGCGCCGGCATTAAAAGTCCCTTCTGGGCGCCGGCTTTAAAGGTCCCTTCTGGGCGCCGGCATTAAAAGTCCCTTATGGGCGCCGGCTTTAAAAGTCCCTTCTGGGCGCCGGCTTTAAAAGTCCCTTCTGGGCGCCGGCTTTAAAAGTCCCTTCTGGGCGCCGGCTTTAAAAGTCCCTTCTGGGCGCCGGCTTTAAAAGTCCCTTCTGGGCGCCGGCTTTAAAAGTCCCTTCTGGGCGCCGGCTTTAAAAGTCCCTTCTGGGCGCCGGCTTTAAAATTCACTCATGGATACCGGTTTTAAGGCGCCGGCTTTAATTGTCACTCATGGATGCCGGTTTTAAAAGTCCCTGCTGGCCGCCGGTTTTAATAGTTACTCATGGATGCCGGCTTTAAAAGTCCCTTCTGGGCGCCGGCTTTAAAAGTCCCTTCTGGGCACCGGCTTTAAAAGTCCCTTCTGGGCGCCGGCTTTAATTGTCACTCATGGATGCCGGTTTTAAAAGTCCCTGCTGGGCGCCGGTTTTAATAGTCACTCATGGATGCCGGTTTTAAAAGTCCCTGCTGGGCGCCGGCTTTAAAAGTCCCTTGTGGGCGCCGGTTTTAAAAGTCCCTTCTTGGCGCCGGCTTTAAAAGTCCCTTCTTGGCGCCGGCTTTAAAAGTCCCTTCTGGGCTCCGGCTTTAAAAGTCCCTTCTGGGCTCCGGCTTTAAAAGTCGCTTCTGGGCTCCGGCTTTAAAAGTCCCTTCTGGGCGCCGGCTTTAAAAGTCCCTTCTGGGCGCCGGCTTTAAAAGTCCCTTCTGGGCGCCGGCTTTAATTGTCACTCATGGATACCGGTTTTAAAAGTCCCTGCTGGGCGCCGGTTTTAATAGTCACTCATGGATGCCGGTTTTAAAAGTCCCTTCTGGGCGCCGGTTTTAATTGTCACTCATGGATACCGGTTTTAAAAGTCCCTGCTGGGCGCCGGTTTTAATAGTCACTCATGGATGCCGGTTTTAAAAGTCCCTTCTGGGCGTCGGCTTTAAAAGTCCTTTCTGGGCGCCGGCTTTAATTGTCACTCATGGATACCGGTTTTAAAAGTCCCTTCTGGGCGCCGGTTTTAATTGTCACTCATGGATGCCGGTTTTTACAGTCCCTTCTGGGCGCCGGTTTTAAAAGTCCCTTCTGGGCGCCGGCTTTAATTGTCACTCATGGATACCGGTTTTAAAAGTCCCTTCTGGGCGCCGGTTTTAATTGTCACTCATGGATACCGGTTTTAAAAGTCCCTGCTGGGCGCCGGTTTTAATAGTCACTCATGGATGCCGGCATTAAAAGTCCCTTCTGGGCGCCGGCTTTAAAAGTCCCTTTTGGGCGCCGGCTTTAATTGTCACTCATGGATACCGGTTTTAAAAGTCCCTTCTGGGCGCCGGTTTTAATTGTCACTCATGGATACCGGTTTTAAAAGTCCCTTCTGGGCGCCGGTTTTAATTGTCACTCATGGATACCGGTTTTAAAAGTCCCTGCTGGGCGCCGGTTTTAATAGTCACTCATGGATGCCGGCTTTAAAAGTCCCTTCTGGGCGCCGGCTTTAAAAGTCCCTTCTGGGCTCCGGCTTTAATTGTCACTCATGGATACCGGTTTTAAATGTCCCTTCTGGGCGCCGGTTTTAATTGTCACTCATGGATACCGGTTTTAAAAGTCCCTTCTGGGCGCCGGTTTTAATTGTCACTCATGGATACCGGTTTTAAAAGTCCCTGCTGGGCGCCGGTTTAATAATAGTCACTCATGGATGCCGGCTTTAAAAGTCCCTTCTGGGCGCCGGCTTTAAAAGTCCCTTTTGGGCGCCGGCTTTAATTGTCACTCATGGATACCGGTTTTAAAAGTCCCTTCTGGGCGCCGGTTTTAATTGTCACTCATGGATACCGGTTTTAAAAGTCCCTGCTGGGCTCCGGTTTTAATTGTCACTCATGGATACCGGTTTTAAAAGTCCCTGCTGGGCGCCGGCTTTAAAAGTCCCTGCTGGGCGCCGGTTTTAAAAGTCCCTGCTGGGCGCCGGCTTTAAAAGTCCCTTGTGGGCGCCGGTTTTAAAAGTCCCTTCTGGGCGCCGGCTTTAAAAGTCCCTTCTGGGCGCCGGCTTTAAAAGTCCCTTCTGGGCGCCGGCTTTAAAAGTCCCTTCTGGGCGCCGGCTTTAATTTTCACTCATGGATACCGGTTTTAAAAGTCCCTTCTGGGCGCCGGTTTTAATTGTCACTCATGGATGCCGGTTTTAAAAGTCCCTGTTGGGCGCCGGTTTTAATAGTCACTCATGGATGCCGGCTTTAAAAGTCCCTTCTGGGCGCCGGCTTTAAAAGTCCCTTCTGGGCGCCGGCTTTAATTGTCACTCATGGATACCGGTTTTAAAAGTCCCTTCTGGGCGCCGGTTTTAATTGTCACTCATGGATACCGGTTTTAAAAGTCCCTGCTGGGCGCCGGTTTTAATAGTCACTCATGGATGCCGGCATTAAAAGTCCCTTCTGGGCGCCGGCTTTAAAAGTCCCCTTTGGGCGCCGGCTTTAATTGTCACTCATGGATACCGGTTTTAAAAGTCCCTTCTGGGCGACGGTTTTAATTGTCACTCATGGATACCGGTTTTAAAAGTCCCTTCTGGGCGCCGGTTTTAATTGTCACTCATGGATACCGGTTTTAAAAGTCCCTGCTGGGTGCCGGTTTTAATAGTCACTCATGGATGCCGGCTTTAAAAGTCCCTTCTGGGCGCCGGCTTTAAAAGTCCCTTCTGGGCGCCGGCTTTAATTGTCACTCATGGATACCGGTTTTAAAAGTCCCTGCTGGGCGCCGGTTTTAATAGTCACTCATGGATGCCGGCATTAAAAGTCCCTTCTGGGCGCCGGCTTTAATTGTCACTCATGGATGCCGGTAAAAGTCTCTGCTGGGCGCCGGTTTTAATAGTCACTCATGGATGCCGGTTTTAAAAGTCCCTACTGGGCGCCGGCTTTAAAAGTCCCTTGTGGGCGCCGGTTTTAAAAGTCCCTTCTGGGCGCCGGCTTTAAAAGTCCCTTCTGGGCGCCGGCTTTAAAAGTCCCTTCTGGGCGCCGGCTTTAAAAGTCCCTTCTGGGCGCCGGCTTTAAAAGTCCCTTCTGGGCGCCGGCTTTAAAAGTCCCTTCTGGGCGCCGGCTTTAAAAGTCCCTTCTGGGCGCCGGTTTTAATTGTCACTCATGGATGCCGGTTTTAAAAGTCCCTGCTGGGCGCCGGTTTTAATAGTCACTCATGGATGCCGGCTTTAAAAGTCCCTTCTGGGCGCCGGCTTTAAAAGTCCCTTCTGGGCGCCGGCTTTAATTGTCACTCATGGATACCGGTTTTAAAAGTCCCTTCTGGGCGCCGGTTTTAATTGTCACTCATGGATACCGGTTTTAAAAGTCCCTGCTGGGCGCCGGTTTTAATAGTCACTCATGGATGCCGGCATTAAAAGTCCCTTCTGGGCGCCGGCTTTAAAAGTCCCTTTTGGGCGCCGGCTTTAATTGTCACTCATGGATACCGGTTTTAAAAGTCCCTTCTAGGCGCCGGTTTTAATTGTCACTCATGGATACCGGTTTTAAAAGTCCCTTTTGGGCGCCGGCTTTAATTGTCACTCATGGATACCGGTTTTAAAAGTCCCTTCTGGGCGCCGGTTTTAATTGTCACTCATGGATACCGGTTTTAAAAGTCCCTTCTGGGCGCCGGTTTTAATTGTCACTCATGGATACCGGTTTTAAAAGTCCCTGCTGGGCGCCGGTTTTAATAGTCACTCATGGATGCCGGTTTTAAAAGTCCCTTCTGGGCGCCGGCTTTAATAGTCCTTTCTGGGCGCCGGCTTTAATTGTCACTCATGGATACCGGTTTTAAAAGTCCCTTCTGGGCGCCGGTTTTAATTGTCACTCATGGATACCGGTTTTAAAAGTCCTTTCTGGGCGCCGGTTTTAATAGTCACTCATGGATGCCGGCTTTAAAAGTCCCTTGTGGGCGCCGGTTTTAAAAGTCCCTTCTGGGCGCCGGCTTTAAAAGTCCCTTCTGGGCGCCGGCTTTAAAAGTCCCTTCTGGGCGCCGGCTTTAAAAGTCCCTTCTGGGCGCCGGCTTTAATTTTCACTCATGGATACCGGTTTTAAAAGTCCCTTCTGGGCGCCGGTTTTAATTGTCACTCATGGATGCCGGTTTTAAAAGTCCCTGCTGGGCGCCGGTTTTAATAGTCACTCATGGATGCCGGCTTTAAAAGTCCCTTCTGGGCGCCGGCTTTAATTGTCACTCATGGATACCGGTTTTAAAAGTCCCTTCTGGGCGCCGGTTTTAATTGTCACTCATGGATACCGGTTTTAAAAGTCCCTGCTGGGCGCCGGTTTTAATAGTCACTCATGGATGCCGGCATTAAAAGTCCCTTCTGGGCGCCGGCTTTAAAAGTCCCTTTTGGGCGCCGGCTTTAATTGTCACTCATGGATACTGGTTTTAAAAGTCCCTTCTGGGCGCCGGTTTTAATTGTCACTCATGGATACCGGATTTAAAAGTCCCTTCTGGGCGCCGGTTTTAATTGTCACTCATGGATACCGGTTTTAAAAGTCCCTTCTGGGCGCCGGTTTTAATTGTCACTCATGGATGCCGGTTTTAAAAGTCCCTGCTGGGCGCCGGCTTTAAAAGTCCCTTGTGGGCGCCGGTTTTAAAAGTCCCTTCTGGGCGCCGGCTTTAAAAGTCCCTTCTGGGCGCCGGCTTTAAAAGTCCCTTCTGGGCGCCGGCTTTAAAAGTCCCTTCTGGGCGCCGGTTTTAATTGTCACTCATGGATACCGGTTTTAAAAGTCCCTTCTGGGCGCCGGTTTTAATTGTCACTCATGGATACCGGTTTTAAAAGTCCCTGCTGGGCGCCGGTTTTAATAGTCACTCATGGATGCCGGCATTAAAAGTCCCTTCTGGGCGCCGGCTTTAAAAGTCCCTTTTGGGCGCCGGCTTTAATTGTCACTCATGGATACCGGTTTTAAAAGTCCCTTCTGGGCGCCGGTTTTAATTGTCACTCATGGATACCGGTTTCAAAAGTCCCTGCTGGGCGCCGGTTTTAATAGTCACTCATGGATGCCGGCTTTAAAAGTCCCTTCTGGGCGCCGGCTTTAAAAGTCCCTTCTGGGCGCCGGCTTTAATTGTCACTCATGGATACCGGTTTTAAAAGTCCCTTCTGGGCGCCGGTTTTAATTGTCACTCATGGATACCGGTTTTAAAAATCCCTTCTGGGCGCCGGTTTTAATTGTCACTCATGGATACCGGTTTTAAAAGTCCCTGCTGGGCGCCGGTTTTAATAGTCACTCATGGATGCCGGTTTTAAAGGTCCCTTCTGGGCGCCGGCTTTAAAAGTCCCTTCGGGGCGCCGGTTTTAATTGTCACTCATGGATACCGGTTTTAAAAGTCCCTTGTGGGCGCCGTTTTTAATTGTCACTCATGGATGCCGGTAAAAGTCTCTGCTGGGCGCCGGTTTTAAAAGCCACTCATGGATGCCGGTTTTAAAAGTCCCTGCTGGGCGCCGGCTTTAAAAGTCCCTTCTGGGCGCCGGCATCAAAAGTCCCTTCTGGGCGCCGGCTTTAAAAGTCCCTTCTGGGCGCCGGCTTTAAAAGTCCCTTCTGGGCGCCGGCTTTAAAATTCACTCATGGATACCGGTTTTAAAAGTCCCTGCTGGGCGCCGGTTTTAATAGTTACTCATGGATGCCGGTTTTAAAAGTCCCTGCTGGGCGCCGGTTTTAATAGTTACTCATGGATGCCGGTTTTAAAAGTCCCTGCTGGGCGCCGGTTTTAATAGTTACCCATGGATGCCGGCTTTAAAAGTCCCTTCTGAGCGCCGGCTTTAAAAGTCCCTTCTGGGCACCGGCTTTAAAAGTCCCTTCTGGGCGCCGGCTTTAATTGTCACTCATGGATACCGGTTTTAAAAGTCCCTTCTGGGCGCCGGTTTTAATTGTCACTCATGGATGCCGGTTTTAAAAGTCCCTGCTGGGCGCCGGTTTTAATAGTCACTCATGGATGCCGGTTTTAAAAGTCCCTTCTGGGCGCCGGCTTTAAAAGTCCCTTCTGGGCGCCGGCTTTAATTGTCACTCATGGATACCGGTTTTAAAAGTCCCTTCTGGGCGCCGGTTTTAATTGTCACTCATGGATACCGGTTTTAAAAGTCCCTTCTGGGCGCCGGTTTTAATTGTCACTCATGGATACCGGTTTTAAAAGTCCCTTCTGGGCGCCGGTATTAATTGTCACTCATGGATACCGGTTTTAAAAGTCCCTGCTGGGCGCCGGTTTTAATAGTCACTCATGGATGCCGGCATTAAAAGTCCCTTCTGGGCGCCGGCTTTAAAAGTCCCTTTTGGGCGCCGGCTTTAATTGTCACTCATGGATACCGGTTTTTAAAGTCCCTTCTGGGCGCCGGTTTTAATTGTCACTCATGGATACCGGTTTTAAAAGTCCCTGCTGGGCGCCGGTTTTAATAGTCACTCATGGATGCCGGTTTTAAAGGTCCCTTCTGGGCGCCGGCTTTAAAAGTCCCTTCTGGGCGCCGGCTTTAATTGTCACTCATGGATACCGGTTTTAAAAGTCCCTTCTGGGCGCCGGTTTTAATTGTCACTCATGGATACCGGTTTTAAAAGTCCCTTCTGGGCGCCGGTTTTAATTGTCACTCATGGATGCCGGTAAAAGTCTCTGCTGGGCGCCGGTTTTAATAGTCACTCATGGATGCCGGTTTTAAAAGTCCCTGCTGGGCGCCGGCTTTAAAAGTCCCTTGTGGGTGCCGGTTTTAAAAGTCCCTTCTGGGCGCCGGCTTTAAAAGTCCCTTCTGGGCGCCGGCTTTAAAAGTCCCTTCTGGGCGCCGGCTTTAAAAGTCCCTTCTGGGCGCCGGCTTTAAAAGTCCCTTCTGGGCGCCGGCTTTAAAAGTCCCTTCTGGGCGCCGGCTTTAAAAGTCCCTTCTGGGCGCCGGCTTTAATTTTCACTCATGGATACCGGTTTTAAAAGTCCCTTCTGGGCGCCGGTTTTAATTGTCACTCATGGATGCCGGTTTTAAAAGTCCCTGCTGGGCGCCGGTTTTAATAGTCACTCATGGATGCCGGCTTTAAAAGTCCCTTCTGGGCGCCGGTTTTAAAAGTCCCTTCTGGGCGCCGGTTTTAATTGTCACTCATGGATACCGGTAAAAGTCCCTGCTGGGCGCCGGTTTTAATAGTCACTCATGGATGCCGGCATTAAAAGTCCCTTCTGGGCGCCGGCTTTAAAAGTCCCTTTTGGGCGCCGGCTTTAATTGTCACAAATGGATACCGGTTTTAAAAGTCCCTTCTGGGCGCCGGTTTTAATTGTCACTCATGGATACCGGTTTTAAAAGTCCCTTCTGGGCGCCGGTTTTAATTGTCACTCATGGATGCCGGTAAAAGTCTCTGCTGGGCGCCGGTTTTAATAGTCACTCATGGATGCCGGTTTTAAAAGTCCCTGCTGGGCGCCGGCTTTAAAAGTCCCTTGTGGGCGCCGGTTTTAAAAGTCCCTTCTGGGCGCCGGCTTTAAAAGTCCCTTCTGGGCGCCGGCTTTAAAAGTCCCTTCTGGGCGCCGGCTTTAAAAGTCCCTTCTGGGCGCCGGCTTTAAAAGTCCCTTCTGGGCGCCGGCTTTAAAAGTCCCTTCTGGGCGCCGGCTTTAATTTTCACTCATGGATACCGGTTTTAAAAGTCCCTTCTGGGCGCCGGTTTTAAAAGTCCCTTCTGGGCGCCGGTTTTAATTGTCACTCATGGATACCGGTAAAAGTCCCTGCTGGGCGCCGGTTTTAATAGTCACTCATGGATGCCGGCATTAAAAGTCCCTTCTGGGCGCCGGCTTTAAAAGTCCCTTTTGGGCGCCGGCTTTAATTGTCACAAATGGATACCGGTTTTAAAAGTCCCTGCTGGGCGCCGGTTTTAATAGTCACTCATGGATGCCGGCATTAAAAGTCCCTTCTGGGCGCCGGCTTTAAAAGTCCCTTCTGGGCGCCGGCTTTAATTGTCACTCATGGATACCGGTTTTAAAAGTCCCTTCTGGGCGCCGGTTTTAATTGTCACTCATGGATACCGGTTTTAAAAGTCCCTTCTGGGCGCCGGTTTTAATTGTCACTCATGGATGCCGGTAAAAGTCTCTGCTGGGCGCCGGTTTTAATAGTCACTCATGGATGCCGGTTTTAAAAGTCCCTGCTGGGCGCCGGCTTTAAAAGTCCCTTGTGGGCGCCGGTTTTAAAAGTCCCTTCTGGGCGCCGGCTTTAAAAGTCCCTTCTGGGTGCCGGCTTTAAAAGTCCCTTCTGGGCGCCGGCTTTAAAAGTCCCTTCTGGGCGCCGGCTTTAAAAGTCCCTTCTGGGCGCCGGCTTTAAAAGTCCCTTCTGGGCGCCGGCTTTAAAAGTCCCTTCTGGGCGCCGGCTTTAAAAGTCCCTTCTGGGCGCCGGCTTTAAAAGTCCCTTCTGGGCGCCGGCTTTAAAATTCACTCATGGATACCGGTTTTAAGGCGCCGGCTTTAATTGTCACTCATGGATGCCGGTTTTAAAAGTCCCTGCTGGCCGCCGGTTTTGATAGTTACTCATGGATGCCGGCTTTAAAAGTCCCTTCTGGGCGCCGGCTTTAAAAGTCCCTTCTGGGCACCGGCTTTAAAAGTCCCTTCTGGGCGCCGGCTTTAATTGTCACTCATGGATGCCGGTTTTAAAAGTCCCTGCTGGGCGCCGGTTTTAATAGTCACTCATGGATGCCGGTTTTAAAAGTCCCTGCTGGGCGCCGGCTTTAAAAGTCCCTTGTGGGCGCCGGTTTTAAAAGTCCCTTCTTGGCGCCGGCTTTAAAAGTCCCTTCTTGGCGCCGGCTTTAAAAGTCCCTTCTGGGCTCCGGCTTTAAAAGTCGCTTCTGGGCTCCGGCTTTAAAAGTCCCTTCTGGGCGCCGGCTTTAAAAGTCCCTTCTGGGCGCCGGCTTTAAAAGTCCCTTCTGGGCGCCGGCTTTAATTGTCACTCATGGATACCGGTTTTAAAAGTCCCTGCTGGGCGCCGGTTTTAATAGTCACTCATGGATGCCGGTTTTAAAAGTCCCTTCTGGGCGCCGGTTTTAATTGTCACTCATGGATACCGGTTTTAAAAGTCCCTGCTGGGCGCCGGTTTTAATAGTCACTCATGGATGCCGGTTTTAAAAGTCCCTTCTGGGCGTCGGCTTTAAAAGTCCTTTCTGGGCGCCGGCTTTAATTGTCACTCATGGATACCGGTTTTAAAAGTCCCTTCTGGGCGCCGGTTTTAATTGTCACTCATGGATGCCGGTTTTTACAGTCCCTTCTGGGCGCCGGTTTTAAAAGTCCCTTCTGGGCGCCGGCATTAAAAGTCCCTTCTGGGCGCCGGCATTAAAAGTCCCTTCTGGGCGCCGGCATTAAAAGTCCCTTCTGGGCGCCGGCTTTAAAAGTCCCTTCTGGGCGCCGGTTTTAATTGTCACTCATGGATACCGGTTTTAAAAGTCCCTTCTGGGCGCCGGTTTTAATTGTCACTCATGGATACCGGTTTTAAAAGTCCCTTCTGGGCGCCGGTTTTAATTGTCACTCATGGATACCGGTTTTAAAAGTCCCTGCTGGGCGCCGGTTTTAATAGTCACTCATGGATGCCGGTTTTAAAAGTCCCTTCTGGGCGCCGGCTTTAATAGTCCTTTCTGGGCGCCGGCTTTAATTGTCACTCATGGATACCGGTTTTAAAAGTCCCTTCTGGGCGCCGGTTTTAATTGTCACTCATGGATACCTGTTTTAAAAGTCCCTTCTGGGCGCCGGTTTTAATTGTCACTCATGGATACCGGTTTTAAAAGTCCCTGCTGGGCGCCGGTTTTAATAGTCACTCATGGATGCCGGTTTTAAAAGTCCCTTCTGGGCGCCGGCTTTAAAAGTCCCTTCTGGGCGCCGCCTTTAATTGTCACTCATGGATACCGGTTTTAAAAGTCCCTGCTGGGCGCCGGTTTTAATAGTCACTCATGGATGCCGGTTTTAAAAGTCCCTGCTGGGCGCCGGCTTTAAAAGTCCCTTGTGGGCGCCGGTTTTAAAAGTACCTTGTGGGCGCCGGTTTTAAAAGTCCCTTCTGGGCGCCGGCTTTAAAAGTCCCTTCTGGGCGCCGGCTTTAAAAGTCCCTTCTGGGCGCCGGCTTTAAAAGTCCCTTCTGGGCGCCGGCTTTAATTGTCACTCATGGATGCCGGTTTTAAAAGTCCCTGCTGGGCGCCGGCTTTAAAAGTCCCTTCTGGGCGCCAGCTTTAAAAGTCCCTTCTGGGCGCCGGCTTTAAAAGTCCCTTCTGGGTGCCGGCTTTAAAAGTCCCTTCTGGGCGCCGGCTTTAAAAGTCCCTTCTGGGCGAAGGCTTTAAAAGTCCATTCTGGGCGCCGGCTTTAATTGTCACTCATGGATACCGGTTTTAAAAGTCCCTTCTGGGCGCCGGTTTTAATTGTCACTCATGGATGCCGGTTTTAAAAGTCCCTGCTGGGCGCCGGTTTTAATAGTCACTCATGGATGCCGGCTTTAAAAGTCCCTTCTGGGCGCCGGCTTTAATTGTCACTCATGGATACCGGTTTTAAAAGTCCCTTCTGGGCGCCGGTTTTAATTGTCACTCATGGATACCGGTTTTAAAAGTCCCTGCTGGGCGCCGGTTTTAATAGTCACTCATGGATGCCGGCATTAAAAGTCCCTTCTGGGCGCCGGCTTTAAAAGTCCCTTCTGGGCGCCGGCTTTAATTGTCACTCATGGATACCGGTTTTAAAAGTCCCTTCTGGGCGCCGGTTTTAATTGTCACTCATGGATACCGGTTTTAAAAATCCCTTCTGGGCGCCGGTTTTAATTGTCACTCATGGATACCGGTTTTAAAAGTCCCTGCTGGGCGCCGGTTTTAATAGTCACTCATGGATGCCGGTTTTAAAGGTCCCTTCTGGGCGCCGGCTTTAAAAGTCCCTTCTGGGCGCCGGCTTTAATTGTCACTCATGGATACCGGTTTTAAAAGTCCCTTCTGGGCGCCGGTTTTAATTGTCACTTATGGATACCGGTTTTAAAAGTCCCTTCTGGGCGCCGTTTTTAATTGTCACTCATGGATGCCGGTAAAAGTCTCTGCTGGGCGCCGGTTTTAAAAGTCACTCATGGATGCCGGTTTTAAAGGTCCCTTCTGGGCGCCGGCTTTAAAAGTCCCTTCTGGGCGCCGGCTTTAATTGTCACTCATGGATACCGGTTTTAAAAGTCCCTTCTGGGCGCCGGTTTTAATTGTCACTCATGGATACCGGTTTTAAAAGTCCCTGCTGGGCGCCGGTTTTAATAGTCACTCATGGATGCCGGCATTAAAAGTCCCTTCTGGGCGCCGGCTTTAAAAGTCCCTTCTGGGTGCCGGCTTTAATTGTCACTCATGGATACCGGTTTTAAAAGTCCCTTCTGGGCGCCGGTTTTAATTGTCACTCATGGATACCGGTTTTAAAAATCCCTTCTGGGCGCCGGTTTTAATTGTCACTCATGGATACCGGTTTTAAAAGTCCCTGCTGGGCGCCGGTTTTAATAGTCACTCATGGATGCCGGTTTTAAAGGTCCCTTCTGGGCGCCGGCTTTAAAAGTCCCTTCTGGGCGCCGGCTTTAATTGTCACTCATGGATACCGGTTTTAAAAGTCCCTTCTGGGCGCCGGTTTTAATTGTCACTCATGGATACCGGTTTTAAAAGTCCCTTCTGGGCGCCGTTTTTAATTGTCACTCATGGATGCCGGTAAAAGTCTCTGCTGGGCGCCGGTTTTAAAAGTCACTCATGGATGCCGGTTTTAAAAGTCCCTGCTGGGCGCCGGCTTTAAAAGTCCCTTGTGGGCGCCGGTTTTAAAAGTCCCTTCTGGGCGCCGGCTTTAAAAGTCCCTTCTGGGCGCCGGCATTAAAAGTCCCTTCTGGGCGCCGGCTTTAAAGGTCCCTTCTGGGCGCCGGCATTAAAAGTCCCTTCTGGGCGCCGGCTTTAAAAGTCCCTTCTGGGCGCCGGCTTTAAAAGTCCCTTCTGGGCGCCGGCTTTAAAAGTCCCTTCTGGGCGCCGGCTTTAAAAGTCCCTTCTGGGCGCCGGCTTTAAAAGTCCCTTCTGGGCGCCGGCTTTAAAAGTCCCTTCTGGGCGCCGGCTTTAAAAGTCCCTTCTGGGCGCCGGCTTTAAAATTCACTCATGGATACCGGTTTTAAGGCGCCGGCTTTAATTGTCACTCATGGATGCCGGTTTTAAAAGTCCCTGCTGGCCGCCGGTTTTAATAGTTACTCATGGATGCCGGCTTTAAAAGTCCCTTCTGGGCGCCGGCTTTAAAAGTCCCTTCTGGGCACCCACTTTAAAAGTCCCTTCTGGGCGCCGGCTTTAATTGTCACTCATGGATGCCGGTTTTAAAAGTCCCTGCTGGGCGCCGGTTTTAATAGTCACTCATGGATGCCGGTTTTAAAAGTCCCTGCTGGGCGCCGGCTTTAAAAGTCCCTTGTGGGCGCCGGTTTTAAAAGTCCCTTCTTGGCGCCGGCTTTAAAAGTCCCTTCTTGGCGCCGGCTTTAAAAGTCCCTTCTGGGCTCCGGCTTTAAAAGTCCCTTCTGGGCTCCGGCTTTAAAAGTCGCTTCTGGGCTCCGGCTTTAAAAGTCCCTTCTGGGCGCCGGCTTTAAAAGTCCCTTCTGGGCGCCGGCTTTAAAAGTCCCTTCTGGGCGCCGGCTTTAATTGTCACTCATGGATACCGGTTTTAAAAGTCCCTGCTGGGCGCCGGTTTTAATAGTCACTCATGGATGCCGGTTTTAAAAGTCCCTTCTGGGCGCCGGTTTTAATTGTCACTCATGGATACCGGTTTTAAAAGTCCCTGCTGGGCGCCGGTTTTAATAGTCACTCATGGATGCCGGTTTTAAAAGTCCCTTCTGGGCGTCGGCTTTAAAAGTCCTTTCTGGGCTCCGGCTTTAATTGTCACTCATGGATACCGGTTTTAAAAGTCCCTTCTGGGCGCCGGTTTTAATTGTCACTCATGGATACCGGTTTTAAAAGTCCCTTCTGGGCGCCGGCTTTAATTGTCACTCATGGATACCGGTTTTAAAAGTCCCTTCTGGGCGCCGGTTTTAATTGTCACTCATGGATACCGGTTTTAAAAGTCCCTTCTGGGCGCCGGTTTTAATTGTCACTCATGGATACCGGTTTTAAAAGTCCCTGCTGGGCGCCGGTTTTAATAGTCACTCATGGATGCCGGTTTTAAAAGTCCCTTCTGGGCGCCGGTTTTAATTGTCACTCATGGATACCGGTTTTAAAAGTCCTTTCTGGGCGCCGGTTTTAATAGTCACTCATGGATGCCGGCTTTAAAAGTCCCTTGTGGGCGCCGGTTTTAAAAGTCCCTTCTGGGCGCCGGCTTTAAAAGTCCCTTCTGGGCACCGGCTTTAAAAGTCCCTTCTGGGCGCCGGCTTTAAAAGTCCCTTCTGGGCGCCGGCTTTAAAAGTCCCTTCTGGGCGCCGGCTTTAATTGTCACTCATGGATACCGGTTTTAAAAGTCCCTGCTGGGCGCCGGTTTTAATAGTCACTCATGGATGCCGGTTTTAAAAGTCCCTTCTGGGCGCCGGTTTTAATTGTCACTCATGGATACCGGTTTTAAAAGTCCCTGCTGGGCGCCGGTTTTAATAGTCACTCATGGATGCCGGTTTTAAAAGTCCCTTCTGGGCGTCGGCTTTAAAAGTCCTTTCTGGGCTCCGGCTTTAATTGTCACTCATGGATACCGGTTTTAAAAGTCCCTTCTGGGCGCCGGTTTTAATTGTCACTCATGGATACCGGTTTTAAAAGTCCCTTCTGGGCGCCGGCTTTAATTGTCACTCATGGATACCGGTTTTAAAAGTCCCTTCTGGGCGCCGGTTTTAATTGTCACTCATGGATACCGGTTTTAAAAGTCCCTTCTGGGCGCCGGTTTTAATTGTCACTCATGGATACCGGTTTTAAAAGTCCCTGCTGGGCGCCGGTTTTAATAGTCACTCATGGATGCCGGTTTTAAAAGTCCCTTCTGGGCGCCGGCTTTAATAGTCCTTTCTGGGCGCCGGCTTTAATTGTCACTCATGGATACCGGTTTTAAAAGTCCCTTCTGGGCGCCGGTTTTAATTGTCACTCATGGATACCGGTTTTAAAAGTCCTTTCTGGGCGCCGGTTTTAATAGTCACTCATGAATGCCGGCTTTAAAAGTCCCTTGTGGGCGCCGGTTTTAAAAGTCCCTTCTGGGCGCCGGCTTTAAAAGTCCCTTCTGGGCACCGGCTTTAAAAGTCCCTTCTGGGCGCCGGCTTTAAAAGTCCCTTCTGGGCGCCGGCTTTAATTTTCACTCATGGATACCGGTTTTAAAAGTCCCTTCTGGGCGCCGGTTTTAATTGTCACTCATGGATGCCGGTTTTAAAAGTCCCTGCTGGGCGCCGGTTTTAATAGTCACTCATGGATGCCGGCTTTAAAAGTCCCTTCTGGGCGCCGGCTTTAATTGTCACTCATGGATACCGGTTTTAAAAGTCCCTTCTGGGCGCCGGTTTTAATTGTCACTCATGGATACCGGTTTTAAAAGTCCCTGCTGGGCGCCGGTTTTAATAGTCACTCATGGATGCCGGCATTAAAAGTCCCTTCTGGGCGCCGGCTTTAAAAGTCCCTTTTGGGCGCCGGCTTTAATTGTCACTCATGGATACTGGTTTTAAAAGTCCCTTCTGGGCGCCGGTTTTAATTGTCACTCATGGATACCGGATTTAAAAGTCCCTTCTGGGCGCCGGTTTTAATTGTCACTCATGGATGCCGGTTTTAAAAGTCCCTGCTGGGCGCCGGCTTTAAAAGTCCCTTGTGGGCGCCGGTTTTAAAAGTCCCTTCTGGGCGCCGGCTTTAAAAGTCCCTTCTGGGCGCCGGCTTTAAAAGTCCCTTCTGGGCGCCGGCTTTAAAAGTCCCTTCTGGGCGCCGGCTTTAAAAGTCCATTCTGGGCGCCGGCTTTAATTGTCACAAATGGATACCGGTTTTAAAAGTCCCTGCTGGGCGCCGGTTTTAATAGTCACTCATGGATGCCGGCATTAAAAGTCCCTTCTGGGCGCCGGCTTTAAAAGTCCCTTCTGGGCGCCGGCTTTAATTGTCACTCATGGATACCGGTTTTAAAAGTCCCTTCTGGGCGCCGGTTTTAATTGTCACTCATGGATACCGGTTTCAAAAGTCCCTGCTGGGCGCCGGTTTTAATAGTCACTCATGGATGCCGGCTTTAAAAGTCCCTTCTGGGCGCCGGCTTTAAAAGTCCCTTCTGGGCGCCGGCTTTAATTGTCACTCATGGATACCGGTTTTAAAAGTCCCTTCTGGGCGCCGGTTTTAATTGTCACTCATGGATACCGGTTTTAAAAATCCCTTCTGGGCGCCGGTTTTAATTGTCACTCATGGATACCGGTTTTAAAAGTCCCTGCTGGGCGCCGGTTTTAATAGTCACTCATGGATGCCGGTTTTAAAGGTCCCTTCTGGGCGCCGGCTTTAAAAGTCCCTTCGGGGCGCCGGTTTTAATTGTCACTCATGGATACCGGTTTTAAAAGTCCCTTGTGGGCGCCGTTTTTAATTGTCACTCATGGATGCCGGTAAAAGTCTCTGCTGGGCGCCGGTTTTAAAAGCCACTCATGGATGCCGGTTTTAAAAGTCCCTGCTGGGCGCCGGCTTTAAAAGTCCCTTCTGGGCGCCGGCATCAAAAGTCCCTTCTGGGCGCCGGCTTTAAAAGTCCCTTCTGGGCGCCGGCTTTAAAAGTCCCTTCTGGGCGCCGGCTTTAAAATTCACTCATGGATACCGGTTTTAAAAGTCCCTGCTGGGCGCCGGTTTTAATAGTTACTCATGGATGCCGGTTTTAAAAGTCCCTGCTGGGCGCCGGTTTTAATAGTTACTCATGGATGCCGGTTTTAAAAGTCCCTGCTGGGCGCCGGTTTTAATAGTTACCCATGGATGCCGGCTTTAAAAGTCCCTTCTGAGCGCCGGCTTTAAAAGTCCCTTCTGGGCACCGGCTTTAAAAGTCCCTTCTGGGCGCCGGCTTTAATTGTCACTCATGGATACCGGTTTTAAAAGTCCCTTCTGGGCGCCGGTTTTAATTGTCACTCATGGATGCCGGTTTTAAAAGTCCCTGCTGGGCGCCGGTTTTAATAGTCACTCATGGATGCCGGTTTTAAAAGTCCCTTCTGGGCGCCGGCTTTAAAAGTCCCTTCTGGGCGCCGGCTTTAATTGTCACTCATGGATACCGGTTTTAAAAGTCCCTTCTGGGCGCCGGTTTTAATTGTCACTCATGGATACCGGTTTTAAAAGTCCCTTCTGGGCGCCGGTTTTAATTGTCACTCATGGATACCGGTTTTAAAAGTCCCTTCTGGGCGCCGGTATTAATTGTCACTCATGGATACCGGTTTTAAAAGTCCCTGCTGGGCGCCGGTTTTAATAGTCACTCATGGATGCCGGCATTAAAAGTCCCTTCTGGGCGCCGGCTTTAAAAGTCCCTTTTGGGCGCCGGCTTTAATTGTCACTCATGGATACCGGTTTTTAAAGTCCCTTCTGGGCGCCGGTTTTAATTGTCACTCATGGATACCGGTTTTAAAAGTCCCTGCTGGGCGCCGGTTTTAATAGTCACTCATGGATGCCGGTTTTAAAGGTCCCTTCTGGGCGCCGGCTTTAAAAGTCCCTTCTGGGCGCCGGCTTTAATTGTCACTCATGGATACCGGTTTTAAAAGTCCCTTCTGGGCGCCGGTTTTAATTGTCACTCATGGATACCGGTTTTAAAAGTCCCTTCTGGGCGCCGGTTTTAATTGTCACTCATGGATGCCGGTAAAAGTCTCTGCTGGGCGCCGGTTTTAATAGTCACTCATGGATGCCGGTTTTAAAAGTCCCTGCTGGGCGCCGGCTTTAAAAGTCCCTTGTGGGCGCCGGTTTTAAAAGTCCCTTCTGGGCGCCGGCTTTAAAAGTCCCTTCTGGGCGCCGGCTTTAAAAGTCCCTTCTGGGCGCCGGCTTTAAAAGTCCCTTCTGGGCGCCGGCTTTAAAAGTCCCTTCTGGGCGCCGGCTTTAAAAGTCCCTTCTGGGCGCCGGCTTTAATTTTCACTCATGGATACCGGTTTTAAAAGTCCCTTCTGGGCGCCGGTTTTAATTGTCACTCATGGATGCCGGTTTTAAAAGTCCCTGCTGGGCGCCGGTTTTAATAGTCACTCATGGATGCCGGCTTTAAAAGTCCCTTCTGGGCGCCGGTTTTAAAAGTCCCTTCTGGGCGCCGGTTTTAATTGTCACAAATGGATACCGGTTTTAAAAGTCCCTGCTGGGCGCCGGTTTTAATAGTCACTCATGGATGCCGGCATTAAAAGTCCCTTCTGGGCGCCGGCTTTAAAAGTCCCTTTTGGGCGCCGGCTTTAATTGTCACAAATGGATACCGGTTTTAAAAGTCCCTGCTGGGCGCCGGTTTTAATAGTCACTCATGGATGCCGGCATTAAAAGTCCCTTCTGGGCGCCGGCTTTAAAAGTCCCTTCTGGGCGCCGGCTTTAATTGTCACTCATGGATACCGGTTTTAAAAGTCCCTTCTGGGCGCCGGTTTTAATTGTCACTCATGGATACCGGTTTTAAAAGTCCCTTCTGGGCGCCGGTTTTAATTGTCACTCATGGATGCCGGTAAAAGTCTCTGCTGGGCGCCGGTTTTAATAGTCACTCATGGATGCCGGTTTTAAAAGTCCCTGCTGGGCGCCGGCTTTAAAAGTCCCTTGTGGGCGCCGGTTTTAAAAGTCCCTTCTGGGCGCCGGCTTTAAAAGTCCCTTCTGGGCGCCGGCTTTAAAAGTCCCTTCTGGGCGCCGGCTTTAAAAGTCCCTTCTGGGCGCCGGCTTTAAAAGTCCCTTCTGGGCGCCGGCTTTAATTTTCACTCATGGATACCGGTTTTAAAAGTCCCTTCTGGGCGCCGGTTTTAAAAGTCCCTTCTGGGCGCCGGCTTTAAAAGTCCCTTCTGGGCGCCGGCTTTAAAAGTCCCTTCTGGGCGCCGGCTTTAAAAGTCCCTTCTGGGCGCCGGCTTTAAAAGTCCCTTCTGGGCGCCGGTTTTAATTGTCACTCATGGATACCGGTAAAAGTCCCTGCTGGGCGCCGGTTTTAATAGTCACTCATGGATGCCGGCATTAAAAGTCCCTTCTGGGCGCCGGCTTTAAAAGTCCCTTTTGGGCGCCGGCTTTAATTGTCACAAATGGATACCGGTTTTAAAAGTCCCTGCTGGGCGCCGGTTTTAATAGTCACTCATGGATGCCGGCATTAAAAGTCCCTTCTGGGCGCCGGCTTTAAAAGTCCCTTCTGGGCGCCGGCTTTAATTGTCACTCATGGATACCGGTTTTAAAAGTCCCTTCTGGGCGCCGGTTTTAATTGTCACTCATGGATACCGGTTTTAAAAGTCCCTTCTGGGCGCCGGTTTTAATTGTCACTCATGGATGCCGGTAAAAGTCTCTGCTGGGCGCCGGTTTTAATAGTCACTCATGGATGCCGGTTTTAAAAGTCCCTGCTGGGCGCCGGCTTTAAAAGTCCCTTGTGGGCGCCGGTTTTAAAAGTCCCTTCTGGGCGCCGGCTTTAAAAGTCCCTTCTGGGCGCCGGCTTTAAAAGTCCCTTCTGGGTGCCGGCTTTAAAAGTCCCTTCTGGGCGCCGGCTTTAAAAGTCCCTTCTGGGCGCCGGCTTTAAAAGTCCCTTCTGGGCGCCGGCTTTAAAAGTCCCTTCTGGGCGCCGGCTTTAAAAGTCCCTTCTGGGCGCCGGCTTTAAAAGTCCCTTCTGGGCGCCGGCTTTAAAAGTCCCTTCTGGGCGCCGGCTTTAAAAGTCCCTTCTGGGCGCCGGCTTTAAAATTCACTCATGGATACCGGTTTTAAGGCGCCGGCTTTAATTGTCACTCATGGATGCCGGTTTTAAAAGTCCCTGCTGGCCGCCGGTTTTGATAGTTACTCATGGATGCCGGCTTTAAAAGTCCCTTCTGGGCGCCGGCTTTAAAAGTCCCTTCTGGGCACCGGCTTTAAAAGTCCCTTCTGGGCGCCGGCTTTAATTGTCACTCATGGATGCCGGTTTTAAAAGTCCCTGCTGGGCGCCGGTTTTAATAGTCACTCATGGATGCCGGTTTTAAAAGTCCCTGCTGGGCGCCGGCTTTAAAAGTCCCTTGTGGGCGCCGGTTTTAAAAGTCCCTTCTTGGCGCCGGCTTTAAAAGTCCCTTCTTGGCGCCGGCTTTAAAAGTCCCTTCTGGGCTCCGGCTTTAAAAGTCGCTTCTGGGCTCCGGCTTTAAAAGTCCCTTCTGGGCGCCGGCTTTAAAAGTCCCTTCTGGGCGCCGGCTTTAAAAGTCCCTTCTGGGCGCCGGCTTTAATTGTCACTCATGGATACCGGTTTTAAAAGTCCCTTCTGGGCGCCGGTTTTAATTGTCACTCATGGATGCCGGTTTTTACAGTCCCTTCTGGGCGCCGGTTTTAAAAGTCCCTTCTGGGCGCCGGCATTAAAAGTCCCTTCTGGGCGCCGGCATTAAAAGTCCCTTCTGGGCACCGGCTTTAAAAGTCCCTTCTGGGCGCCGGTTTTAATTGTCACTCATGGATACCGGTTTTAAAAGTCCCTTCTGGGCGCCGGTTTTAATTGTCACTCATGGATACCGGTTTTAAAAGTCCCTTCTGGGCGCCGGTTTTAATTGTCACTCATGGATACCGGTTTTAAAAGTCCCTGCTGGGCGCCGGTTTTAATAGTCACTCATGGATGCCGGTTTTAAAAGTCCCTTCTGGGCGCCGGCTTTAATAGTCCTTTCTGGGCGCCGGCTTTAATTGTCACTCATGGATACCGGTTTTAAAAGTCCCTTCTGGGCGCCGGTTTTAATTGTCACTCATGGATACCGGTTTTAAAAGTCCCTTCTGGGCGCCGGTTTTAATTGTCACTCATGGATACCGGTTTTAAAAGTCCCTGCTGGGCGCCGGTTTTAATAGTCACTCATGGATGCCGGTTTTAAAAGTCCCTTCTGGGCGCCGGCTTTAAAAGTCCCTTCTGGGCGCCGCCTTTAATTGTCACTCATGGATACCGGTTTTAAAAGTCCCTGCTGGGCGCCGGTTTTAATAGTCACTCATGGATGCCGGTTTTAAAAGTCCCTGCTGGGCGCCGGCTTTAAAAGTCCCTTGTGGGCGCCGGTTTTAAAAGTACCTTGTGGGCGCCGGTTTTAAAAGTCCCTTCTGGGCGCCGGCTTTAAAAGTCCCTTCTGGGCGCCGGCTTTAAAAGTCCCTTCTGGGCGCCGGCTTTAAAAGTCCCTTCTGGGCGCCGGCTTTAATTGTCACTCATGGATGCCGGTTTTAAAAGTCCCTGCTGGGCGCCGGCTTTAAAAGTCCCTTCTGGGCGCCAGCTTTAAAAGTCCCTTCTGGGCGCCGGCTTTAAAAGTCCCTTCTGGGTGCCGGCTTTAAAAGTCCCTTCTGGGCGCCGGCTTTAAAAGTCCCTTCTGGGCGAAGGCTTTAAAAGTCCATTCTGGGCGCCGGCTTTAATTGTCACTCATGGATACCGGTTTTAAAAGTCCCTTCTGGGCGCCGGTTTTAATTGTCACTCATGGATGCCGGTTTTAAAAGTCCCTGCTGGGCGCCGGTTTTAATAGTCACTCATGGATGCCGGCTTTAAAAGTCCCTTCTGGGCGCCGGCTTTAATTGTCACTCATGGATACCGGTTTTAAAAGTCCCTTCTGGGCGCCGGTTTTAATTGTCACTCATGGATACCGGTTTTAAAAGTCCCTGCTGGGCGCTGGTTTTAATAGTCACTCATGGATGCCGGCATTAAAAGTCCCTTCTGGGCGCCGGCTTTAAAAGTCCCTTCTGGGCGCCGGCTTTAATTGTCACTCATGGATACCGGTTTTAAAAGTCCCTTCTGGGCGCCGGTTTTAATTGTCACTCATGGATACCGGTTTTAAAAATCCCTTCTGGGCGCCGGTTTTAATTGTCACTCATGGATACCGGTTTTAAAAGTCCCTGCTGGGCGCCGGTTTTAATAGTCACTCATGGATGCCGGTTTTAAAGGTCCCTTCTGGGCGCCGGCTTTAAAAGTCCCTTCTGGGCGCCGGCTTTAATTGTCACTCATGGATACCGGTTTTAAAAGTCCCTTCTGGGCGCCGGTTTTAATTGTCACTTATGGATACCGGTTTTAAAAGTCCCTTCTGGGCGCCGTTTTTAATTGTCACTCATGGATGCCGGTAAAAGTCTCTGCTGGGCGCCGGTTTTAAAAGTCACTCATGGATGCCGGTTTTAAAGGTCCCTTCTGGGCGCCGGCTTTAAAAGTCCCTTCTGGGCGCCGGCTTTAATTGTCACTCATGGATACCGGTTTTAAAAGTCCCTTCTGGGCGCCGGTTTTAATTGTCACTCATGGATACCGGTTTTAAAAGTCCCTGCTGGGCGCCGGTTTTAATAGTCACTCATGGATGCCGGCATTAAAAGTCCCTTCTGGGCGCCGGCTTTAAAAGTCCCTTCTGGGTGCCGGCTTTAATTGTCACTCATGGATACCGGTTTTAAAAGTCCCTTCTGGGCGCCGGTTTTAATTGTCACTCATGGATACCGGTTTTAAAAATCCCTTCTGGGCGCCGGTTTTAATTGTCACTCATGGATACCGGTTTTAAAAGTCCCTGCTGGGCGCCGGTTTTAATAGTCACTCATGGATGCCGGTTTTAAAGGTCCCTTCTGGGCGCCGGCTTTAAAAGTCCCTTCTGGGCGCCGGCTTTAATTGTCACTCATGGATACCGGTTTTAAAAGTCCCTTCTGGGCGCCGGTTTTAATTGTCACTCATGGATACCGGTTTTAAAAGTCCCTTCTGGGCGCCGTTTTTAATTGTCACTCATGGATGCCGGTAAAAGTCTCTGCTGGGCGCCGGTTTTAAAAGTCACTCATGGATGCCGGTTTTAAAAGTCCCTGCTGGGCGCCGGCTTTAAAAGTCCCTTGTGGGCGCCGGTTTTAAAAGTCCCTTCTGGGCGCCGGCTTTAAAAGTCCCTTCTGGGCGCCGGCATTAAAAGTCCCTTCTGGGCGCCGGCTTTAAAGGTCCCTTCTGGGCGCCGGCATTAAAAGTCCCTTATGGGCGCCGGCTTTAAAAGTCCCTTCTGGGCGCCGGCTTTAAAAGTCCCTTCTGGGCGCCGGCTTTAAAAGTCCCTTCTGGGCGCCGGCTTTAAAAGTCCCTTCTGGGCGCCGGCTTTAAAAGTCCCTTCTGGGCGCCGGCTTTAAAATTCACTCATGGATACCGGTTTTAAGGCGCCGGCTTTAATTGTCACTCATGGATGCCGGTTTTAAAAGTCCCTGCTGGCCGCCGGTTTTAATAGTTACTCATGGATGCCGGCTTTAAAAGTCCCTTCTGGGCGCCGGCTTTAAAAGTCCCTTCTGGGCACCCACTTTAAAAGTCCCTTCTGGGCGCCGGCTTTAATTGTCACTCATGGATGCCGGTTTTAAAAGTCCCTGCTGGGCGCCGGTTTTAATAGTCACTCATGGATGCCGGTTTTAAGGCGCCGGCTTTAATTGTCACTCATGGATGCCGGTTTTAAAAGTCCCTGCTGGCCGCCGGTTTTAATAGTTACTCATGGATGCCGGCTTTAAAAGTCCCTTCTGGGCGCCGGCTTTAAAAGTCCCTTCTGGGCACCCACTTTAAAAGTCCCTTCTGGGCGCCGGCTTTAATTGTCACTCATGGATGCCGGTTTTAAAAGTCCCTGCTGGGCGCCGGTTTTAATAGTCACTCATGGATGCCGGTTTTAAAAGTCCCTGCTGGGCGCCGGCTTTAAAAGTCCCTGCTGGGCGCCGGCTTTAAAAGTCCCTTGTGGGCGCCGGTTTTAAAAGTCCCTTCTTGGCGCCGGCTTTAAAAGTCCCTTCTTGGCGCCGGCTTTAAAAGTCCCTTCTGGGCTCCGGCTTTAAAAGTCCCTTCTGGGCTCCGGCTTTAAAAGTCGCTTCTGGGCTCCGGCTTTAAAAGTCCCTTCTGGGCGCCGGCTTTAAAAGTCCCTTCTGGGCGCCGGCTTTAAAAGTCCCTTCTGGGCGCCGGCTTTAATTGTCACTCATGGATACCGGTTTTAAAAGTCCCTGCTGGGCGCCGGTTTTAATAGTCACTCATGGATGCCGGTTTTAAAAGTCCCTTCTGGGCGCCGGTTTTAATTGTCACTCATGGATACCGGTTTTAAAAGTCCCTGCTGGGCGCCGGTTTTAATAGTCACTCATGGATGCCGGTTTTAAAAGTCCCTTCTGGGCGTCGGCTTTAAAAGTCCTTTCTGGGCGCCGGCTTTAATTGTCACTCATGGATACCGGTTTTAAAAGTCCCTTCTGGGCGCCGGTTTTAATTGTCACTCATGGATGCCGGTTTTTACAGTCCCTTCTGGGCGCCGGTTTTAAAAGTCCCTTCTGGGCGCCGGCTTTAATTGTCACTCATGGATACCGGTTTTAAAAGTCCCTTCTGGGCGCCGGTTTTAATTGTCACTCATGGATACCGGTTTTAAAAGTCCCTGCTGGGCGCCGGTTTTAATAGTCACTCATGGATGCCGGCATTAAAAGTCCCTTCTGGGCGCCGGCTTTAAAAGTCCCTTTTGGGCGCCGGCTTTAATTGTCACTCATGGATACCGGTTTTAAAAGTCCCTTCTGGGCGCCGGTTTTAATTGTCACTCATGGATACCGGTTTTAAAAGTCCCTGCTGGGCGCCGGTTTTAATAGTCACTCATGGATACCGGCTTTAAAAGTCCCTTCTGGGCGCCGGCTTTAAAAGTCCCTTCTGGGCTCCGGCTTTAATTGTCACTCATGGATACCGGTTTTAAATGTCCCTTCTGGGCGCCGGTTTTAATTGTCACTCATGGATACCGGTTTTAAAAGTCCCTTCTGGGCGCCGGTTTTAATTGTCACTCATGGATACCGGTTTTAAAAGTCCCTGCTGGGCGCCGGTTTAATAATAGTCACTCATGGATGCCGGCTTTAAAAGTCCCTTCTGGGCGCCGGCTTTAAAAGTCCCTTTTGGGCGCCGGCTTTAATTGTCACTCATGGATACCGGTTTTAAAAGTCCCTTCTGGGCGCCGGTTTTAATTGTCACTCATGGATACCGGTTTTAAAAGTCCCTGCTGGGCTCCGGTTTTAATTGTCACTCATGGATACCGGTTTTAAAAGTCCCTGCTGGGCGCCGGCTTTAAAAGTCCCTGCTGGGCGCCGGTTTTAAAAGTCCCTGCTGGGCGCCGGCTTTAAAAGTCCCTTGTGGGCGCCGGTTTTAAAAGTCCCTTCTGGGCGCCGGCTTTAAAAGTCCCTTCTGGGCGCCGGCTTTAAAAGTCCCTTCTGGGCACCGGCTTTAAAAGTCCCTTCTGGGCGCCGGCTTTAATTTTCACTCATGGATACCGGTTTTAAAAGTCCCTTCTGGGCGCCGGTTTTAATTGTCACTCATGGATGCCGGTTTTAAAAGTCCCTGTTGGGCGCCGGTTTTAATAGTCACTCATGGATGCCGGCTTTAAAAGTCCCTTCTGGGCGCCGGCTTTAAAAGTCCCTTCTGGGCGCCGGCTTTAATTGTCACTCATGGATACCGGTTTTAAAAGTCCCTTCTGGGCGCCGGTTTTAATTGTCACTCATGGATACCGGTTTTAAAAGTCCCTGCTGGGCGCCGGTTTTAATAGTCACTCATGGATGCCGGCATTAAAAGTCCCTTCTGGGCGCCGGCTTTAAAAGTCCCTTTTGGGCGCCGGCTTTAATTGTCACTCATGGATACCGGTTTTAAAAGTCCCTTCTGGGCGACGGTTTTAATTGTCACTCATGGATACCGGTTTTAAAAGTCCCTTCTGGGCGCCGGTTTTAATTGTCACTCATGGATACCGGTTTTAAAAGTCCCTGCTGGGTGCCGGTTTTAATAGTCACTCATGGATGCCGGCTTTAAAAGTCCCTTCTGGGCGCCGGCTTTAAAAGTCCCTTCTGGGCGCCGGCTTTAATTGTCACTCATGGATACCGGTTTTAAAAGTCCCTGCTGGGCGCCGGTTTTAATAGTCACTCATGGATGCCGGCATTAAAAGTCCCTTCTGGGCGCCGGCTTTAAAAGTCCCTTCTGGGCGCCGGCTTTAATTGTCACTCATGGATGCCGGTAAAAGTCTCTGCTGGGCGCCGGTTTTAATAGTCACTCATGGATGCCGGTTTTAAAAGTCCCTACTGGGCGCCGGCTTTAAAAGTCCCTTGTGGGCGCCGGTTTTAAAAGTCCCTTCTGGGCGCCGGCTTTAAAAGTCCCTTCTGGGCGCCGGCTTTAAAAGTCCCTTCTGGGCGCCGGCTTTAAAAGTCCCTTCTGGGCGCCGGCTTTAAAAGTCCCTTCTGGGCGCCGGCTTTAAAAGTCCCTTCTGGGCGCCGGCTTTAAAAGTCCCTTCTGGGCGCCGGTTTTAATTGTCACTCATGGATGCCGGTTTTAAAAGTCCCTGCTGGGCGCCGGTTTTAATAGTCACTCATGGATGCCGGCTTTAAAAGTCCCTTCTGGGCGCCGGCTTTAAAAGTCCCTTCTGGGCGCCGGCTTTAATTGTCACTCATGGATACCGGTTTTAAAAGTCCCTTCTGGGCGCTGGTTTTAATTGTCACACATGGATACCGGTTTTAAAAGTCCCTGCTGGGCGCCGGTTTTAATAGTCACTCATGGATGCCGGCATTAAAAGTCCCTTCTGGGCGCCGGCTTTAAAAGTCCCTTTTGGGCGCCGGCTTTAATTGTCACTCATGGATACCGGTTTTAAAAGTCCCTTCTGGGCGCCGGTTTTAATTGTCACTCATGGATACCGGTTTTAAAAGTCCCTTCTGGGCGCCGGCTTTAATTGTCACTCATGGATACCGGTTTTAAAAGTCCCTTCTGGGCGCCGGTTTTAATTGTCACTCATGGATACCGGTTTTAAAAGTCCCTTCTGGGCGCCGGTTTTAATTGTCACTCATGGATACCGGTTTTAAAAGTCCCTGCTGGGCGCCGGTTTTAATAGTCACTCATGGATGCCGGTTTTAAAAGTCCCTTCTGGGCGCCGGCTTTAATAGTCCTTTCTGGGCGCCGGCTTTAATTGTCACTCATGGATACCGGTTTTAAAAGTCCCTTCTGGGCGCCGGTTTTAATTGTCACTCATGGATACCGGTTTTAAAAGTCCTTTCTGGGCGCCGGTTTTAATAGTCACTCATGGATGCCGGCTTTAAAAGTCCCTTGTGGGCGCCGGTTTTAAAAGTCCCTTCTGGGCGCCGGCTTTAAAAGTCCCTTCTGGGCGCCGGCTTTAATTTTCACTCATGGATACCGGTTTTAAAAGTCCCTTCTGGGCGCCGGTTTTAATTGTCACTCATGGATGCCGGTTTTAAAAGTCCCTGCTGGGCGCCGGTTTTAATAGTCACTCATGGATGCCGGCTTTAAAAGTCCCTTCTGGGCGCCGGCTTTAATTGTCACTCATGGATACCGGTTTTAAAAGTCCCTTCTGGGCGCCGGTTTTAATTGTCACTCATGGATACCGGTTTTAAAAGTCCCTGCTGGGCGCCGGTTTTAATAGTCACTCATGGATGCCGGCATTAAAAGTCCCTTCTGGGCGCCGGCTTTAAAAGTCCCTTTTGGGCGCCGGCTTTAATTGTCACTCATGGATACTGGTTTTAAAAGTCCCTTCTGGGCGCCGGTTTTAATTGTCACTCATGGATACCGGATTTAAAAGTCCCTTCTGGGCGCCGGTTTTAATTGTCACTCATGGATACCGGTTTTAAAAGTCCCTTCTGGGCGCCGGTTTTAATTGTCACTCATGGATACCGGTTTTAAAAGTCCCTGCTGGGCGCCGGCTTTAAAAGTCCCTTGTGGGCGCCGGTTTTAAAAGTCCCTTCTGGGCGCCGGCTTTAAAAGTCCCTTCTGGGCGCCGGCTTTAAAAGTCCCTTCTGGGCGCCGGCTTTAAAAGTCCCTTCTGGGCGCCGGCTTTAAAAGTCCCTTCTGGGCGCCGGCTTTAAAAGTCCATTCTGGGCGCCGGCTTTAATTGTCACAAATGGATACCGGTTTTAAAAGTCCCTGCTGGGCGCCGGTTTTAATAGTCACTCATGGATGCCGGCATTAAAAGTCCCTTCTGGGCGCCGGCTTTAAAAGTCCCTTCTGGGCGCCGGCTTTAATTGTCACTCATGGATACCGGTTTTAAAAGTCCCTTCTGGGCGCCGGTTTTAATTGTCACTCATGGATACCGGTTTCAAAAGTCCCTGCTGGGCGCCGGTTTTAATAGTCACTCATGGATGCCGGCTTTAAAAGTCCCTTCTGGGCGCCGGCTTTAATTGTCACTCATGGATACCGGTTTTAAAAGTCCCTTCTGGGCGCCGGTTTTAATTGTCACTCATGGATACCGGTTTTAAAAATCCCTTCTGGGCGCCGGTTTTAATTGTCACTCATGGATACCGGTTTTAAAAGTCCCTGCTGGGCGCCGGTTTTAATAGTCACTCATGGATGCCGGTTTTAAAGGTCCCTTCTGGGCGCCGGCTTTAAAAGTCCCTTCGGGGCGCCGGTTTTAATTGTCACTCATGGATACCGGTTTTAAAAGTCCCTTGTGGGCGCCGTTTTTAATTGTCACTCATGGATGCCGGTAAAAGTCTCTGCTGGGCGCCGGTTTTAAAAGCCACTCATGGATGCCGGTTTTAAAAGTCCCTGCTGGGCGCCGGCTTTAAAAGTCCCTTCTGGGCGCCGGCATCAAAAGTCCCTTCTGGGCGCCGGCTTTAAAAGTCCCTTCTGGGCGCCGGCTTTAAAAGTCCCTTCTGGGCGCCGGCTTTAAAATTCACTCATGGATACCGGTTTTAAAAGTCCCTGCTGGGCGCCGGTTTTAATAGTTACTCATGGATGCCGGTTTTAAAAGTCCCTGCTGGGCGCCGGTTTTAATAGTTACTCATGGATGCCGGTTTTAAAAGTCCCTGCTGGGCGCCGGTTTTAATAGTTACCCATGGATGCCGGCTTTAAAAGTCCCTTCTGAGCGCCGGCTTTAAAAGTCCCTTCTGGGCACCGGCTTTAAAAGTCCCTTCTGGGCGCCGGCTTTAATTGTCACTCATGGATACCGGTTTTAAAAGTCCCTTCTGGGCGCCGGTTTTAATTGTCACTCATGGATGCCGGTTTTAAAAGTCCCTGCTGGGCGCCGGTTTTAATAGTCACTCATGGATGCCGGTTTTAAAAGTCCCTTCTGGGCGCCGGCTTTAAAAGTCCCTTCTGGGCGCCGGCTTTAATTGTCACTCATGGATACCGGTTTTACAAGTCCCTTCTGGGCGCCGGTTTTAATTGTCACTCATGGATACCGGTTTTAAAAGTCCCTTCTGGGCGCCGGTTTTAATTGTCACTCATGGATACCGGTTTTAAAAGTCCCTTCTGGGCGCCGGTATTAATTGTCACTCATGGATACCGGTTTTAAAAGTCCCTGCTGGGCGCCGGTTTTAATAGTCACTCATGGATGCCGGCATTAAAAGTCCCTTCTGGGCGCCGGCTTTAAAAGTCCCTTTTGGGCGCCGGCTTTAATTGTCACTCATGGATACCGGTTTTTAAAGTCCCTTCTGGGCGCCGGTTTTAATTGTCACTCATGGATACCGGTTTTAAAAGTCCCTGCTGGGCGCCGGTTTTAATAGTCACTCATGGATGCCGGTTTTAAAGGTCCCTTCTGGGCGCCGGCTTTAAAAGTCCCTTCTGGGCGCCGGCTTTAATTGTCACTCATGGATACCGGTTTTAAAAGTCCCTTCTGGGCGCCGGTTTTAATTGTCACTCATGGATACCGGTTTTAAAAGTCCCTTCTGGGCGCCGGTTTTAATTGTCACTCATGGATACCGGTTTTAAAAGTCCCTGCTGGGCGCCGGTTTAATAATAGTCACTCATGGATGCCGGCTTTAAAAGTCCCTTCTGGGCGTCGGCTTTAAAAGTCCTTTCTGGGCGCCGGCTTTAATTGTCACTCATGGATACCGGTTTTAAAAGTCCCTTCTGGGCGCCGGTTTTAATTGTCACTCATGGATGCCGGTTTTTACAGTCCCTTCTGGGCGCCGGTTTTAAAAGTCCCTTCTGGGCGCCGGCTTTAATTGTCACTCATGGATACCGGTTTTAAAAGTCCCTTCTGGGCGCCGGTTTTAATTGTCACTCATGGATACCGGTTTTAAAAGTCCCTGCTGGGCGCCGGTTTTAATAGTCACTCATGGATGCCGGCATTAAAAGTCCCTTCTGGGCGCCGGCTTTAAAAGTCCCTTTTGGGCGCCGGCTTTAATTGTCACTCATGGATACCGGTTTTAAAAGTCCCTTCTGGGCGCCGGTTTTAATTGTCACTCATGGATACCGGTTTTAAAAGTCCCTGCTGGGCGCCGGTTTTAATAGTCACTCATGGATACCGGCTTTAAAAGTCCCTTCTGGGCGCCGGCTTTAAAAGTCCCTTCTGGGCTCCGGCTTTAATTGTCACTCATGGATACCGGTTTTAAATGTCCCTTCTGGGCGCCGGTTTTAATTGTCACTCATGGATACCGGTTTTAAAAGTCCCTTCTGGGCGCCGGTTTTAATTGTCACTCATGGATACCGGTTTTAAAAGTCCCTGCTGGGCGCCGGTTTAATAATAGTCACTCATGGATGCCGGCTTTAAAAGTCCCTTCTGGGCGCCGGCTTTAAAAGTCCCTTTTGGGCGCCGGCTTTAATTGTCACTCATGGATACCGGTTTTAAAAGTCCCTTCTGGGCGCCGGTTTTAATTGTCACTCATGGATACCGGTTTTAAAAGTCCCTGCTGGGCTCCGGTTTTAATTGTCACTCATGGATACCGGTTTTAAAAGTCCCTGCTGGGCGCCGGCTTTAAAAGTCCCTGCTGGGCGCCGGTTTTAAAAGTCCCTGCTGGGCGCCGGCTTTAAAAGTCCCTTGTGGGCGCCGGTTTTAAAAGTCCCTTCTGGGCGCCGGCTTTAAAAGTCCCTTCTGGGCGCCGGCTTTAAAAGTCCCTTCTGGGCGCCGGCTTTAAAAGTCCCTTCTGGGCGCCGGCTTTAATTTTCACTCATGGATACCGGTTTTAAAAGTCCCTTCTGGGCGCCGGTTTTAATTGTCACTCATGGATGCCGGTTTTAAAAGTCCCTGTTGGGCGCCGGTTTTAATAGTCACTCATGGATGCCGGCTTTAAAAGTCCCTTCTGGGCGCCGGCTTTAAAAGTCCCTTCTGGGCGCCGGCTTTAATTGTCACTCATGGATACCGGTTTTAAAAGTCCCTTCTGGGCGCCGGTTTTAATTGTCACTCATGGATACCGGTTTTAAAAGTCCCTGCTGGGCGCCGGTTTTAATAGTCACTCATGGATGCCGGCATTAAAAGTCCCTTCTGGGCGCCGGCTTTAAAAGTCCCTTTTGGGCGCCGGCTTTAATTGTCACTCATGGATACCGGTTTTAAAAGTCCCTTCTGGGCGACGGTTTTAATTGTCACTCATGGATACCGGTTTTAAAAGTCCCTTCTGGGCGCCGGTTTTAATTGTCACTCATGGATACCGGTTTTAAAAGTCCCTGCTGGGTGCCGGTTTTAATAGTCACTCATGGATGCCGGCTTTAAAAGTCCCTTCTGGGCGCCGGCTTTAAAAGTCCCTTCTGGGCGCCGGCTTTAATTGTCACTCATGGATACCGGTTTTAAAAGTCCCTGCTGGGCGCCGGTTTTAATAGTCACTCATGGATGCCGGCATTAAAAGTCCCTTCTGGGCGCCGGCTTTAAAAGTCCCTTCTGGGCGCCGGCTTTAATTGTCACTCATGGATGCCGGTAAAAGTCTCTGCTGGGCGCCGGTTTTAATAGTCACTCATGGATGCCGGTTTTAAAAGTCCCTACTGGGCGCCGGCTTTAAAAGTCCCTTGTGGGCGCCGGTTTTAAAAGTCCCTTCTGGGCGCCGGCTTTAAAAGTCCCTTCTGGGCGCCGGCTTTAAAAGTCCCTTCTGGGCGCCGGCTTTAAAAGTCCCTTCTGGGCGCCGGCTTTAAAAGTCCCTTCTGGGCGCCGGCTTTAAAAGTCCCTTCTGGGCGCCGGCTTTAAAAGTCCCTTCTGGGCGCCGGTTTTAATTGTCACTCATGGATGCCGGTTTTAAAAGTCCCTGCTGGGCGCCGGTTTTAATAGTCACTCATGGATGCCGGCTTTAAAAGTCCCTTCTGGGCGCCGGCTTTAAAAGTCCCTTCTGGGCGCCGGCTTTAATTGTCACTCATGGATACCGGTTTTAAAAGTCCCTGCTGGGCGCCGGTTTTAATAGTCACTCATGGATGCCGGCATTAAAAGTCCCTTCTGGGCGCCGGCTTTAAAAGTCCCTTTTGGGCGCCGGCTTTAATTGTCACTCATGGATACCGGTTTTAAAAGTCCCTTCTGGGCGCCGGTTTTAATTGTCACTCATGGATACCGGTTTTAAAAGTCCCTTCTGGGCGCCGGCTTTAATTGTCACTCATGGATACCGGTTTTAAAAGTCCCTTCTGGACGCCGGTTTTAATTGTCACTCATGGATACCGGTTTTAAAAGTCCCTTCTGGGCGCCGGTTTTAATTGTCACTCATGGATACCGGTTTTAAAAGTCCCTGCTGGGCGCCGGTTTTAATAGTCACTCATGGATGCCGGTTTTAAAAGTCCCTTCTGGGCGCCGGCTTTAATAGTCCTTTCTGGGCGCCGGCTTTAATTGTCACTCATGGATACCGGTTTTAAAAGTCCCTTCTGGGCGCCGGTTTTAATTGTCACTCATGGATACCGGTTTTAAAAGTCCTTTCTGGGCGCCGGTTTTAATAGTCACTCATGGATGCCGGCTTTAAAAGTCCCTTGTGGGCGCCGGTTTTAAAAGTCCCTTCTGGGCGCCGGCTTTAAAAGTCCCTTCTGGGCGCCGGCTTTAATTTTCACTCATGGATACCGGTTTTAAAAGTCCCTTCTGGGCGCCGGTTTTAATTGTCACTCATGGATGCCGGTTTTAAAAGTCCCTGCTGGGCGCCGGTTTTAATAGTCACTCATGGATGCCGGCTTTAAAAGTCCCTTCTGGGCGCCGGCTTTAATTGTCACTCATGGATACCGGTTTTAAAAGTCCCTTCTGGGCGCCGGTTTTAATTGTCACTCATGGATACCGGTTTTAAAAGTCCCTGCTGGGCGCCGGTTTTAATAGTCACTCATGGATGCCGGCATTAAAAGTCCCTTCTGGGCGCCGGCTTTAAAAGTCCCTTTTGGGCGCCGGCTTTAATTGTCACTCATGGATACTGGTTTTAAAAGTCCCTTCTGGGCGCCGGTTTTAATTGTCACTCATGGATACCGGATTTAAAAGTCCCTTCTGGGCGCCGGTTTTAATTGTCACTCATGGATACCGGTTTTAAAAGTCCCTTCTGGGCGCCGGTTTTAATTGTCACTCATGGATACCGGTTTTAAAAGTCCCTGCTGGGCGCCGGCTTTAAAAGTCCCTTGTGGGCGCCGGTTTTAAAAGTCCCTTCTGGGCGCCGGCTTTAAAAGTCCCTTCTGGGCGCCGGCTTTAAAAGTCCCTTCTGGGCGCCGGCTTTAAAAGTCCCTTCTGGGCGCCGGCTTTAAAAGTCCATTCTGGGCGCCGGCTTTAATTGTCACAAATGGATACCGGTTTTAAAAGTCCCTGCTGGGCGCCGGTTTTAATAGTCACTCATGGATGCCGGCATTAAAAGTCCCTTCTGGGCGCCGGCTTTAAAAGTCCCTTCTGGGCGCCGGCTTTAATTGTCACTCATGGATACCGGTTTTAAAAGTCCCTTCTGGGCGCCGGTTTTAATTGTCACTCATGGATACCGGTTTCAAAAGTCCCTGCTGGGCGCCGGTTTTAATAGTCACTCATGGATGCCGGCTTTAAAAGTCCCTTCTGGGCGCCGGCTTTAATTGTCACTCATGGATACCGGTTTTAAAAGTCCCTTCTGGGCGCCGGTTTTAATTGTCACTCATGGATACCGGTTTTAAAAATCCCTTCTGGGCGCCGGTTTTAATTGTCACTCATGGATACCGGTTTTAAAAGTCCCTGCTGGGCGCCGGTTTTAATAGTCACTCATGGATGCCGGTTTTAAAGGTCCCTTCTGGGCGCCGGCTTTAAAAGTCCCTTCGGGGCGCCGGTTTTAATTGTCACTCATGGATACCGGTTTTAAAAGTCCCTTGTGGGCGCCGTTTTTAATTGTCACTCATGGATGCCGGTAAAAGTCTCTGCTGGGCGCCGGTTTTAAAAGCCACTCATGGATGCCGGTTTTAAAAGTCCCTGCTGGGCGCCGGCTTTAAAAGTCCCTTCTGGGCGCCGGCATCAAAAGTCCCTTCTGGGCGCCGGCTTTAAAAGTCCCTTCTGGGCGCCGGCTTTAAAAGTCCCTTCTGGGCGCCGGCTTTAAAATTCACTCATGGATACCGGTTTTAAAAGTCCCTGCTGGGCGCCGGTTTTAATAGTTACTCATGGATGCCGGTTTTAAAAGTCCCTGCTGGGCGCCGGTTTTAATAGTTACTCATGGATGCCGGTTTTAAAAGTCCCTGCTGGGCGCCGGTTTTAATAGTTACCCATGGATGCCGGCTTTAAAAGTCCCTTCTGAGCGCCGGCTTTAAAAGTCCCTTCTGGGCACCGGCTTTAAAAGTCCCTTCTGGGCGCCGGCTTTAATTGTCACTCATGGATACCGGTTTTAAAAGTCCCTTCTGGGCGCCGGTTTTAATTGTCACTCATGGATGCCGGTTTTAAAAGTCCCTGCTGGGCGCCGGTTTTAATAGTCACTCATGGATGCCGGTTTTAAAAGTCCCTTCTGGGCGCCGGCTTTAAAAGTCCCTTCTGGGCGCCGGCTTTAATTGTCACTCATGGATACCGGTTTTACAAGTCCCTTCTGGGCGCCGGTTTTAATTGTCACTCATGGATACCGGTTTTAAAAGTCCCTTCTGGGCGCCGGTTTTAATTGTCACTCATGGATACCGGTTTTAAAAGTCCCTTCTGGGCGCCGGTATTAATTGTCACTCATGGATACCGGTTTTAAAAGTCCCTGCTGGGCGCCGGTTTTAATAGTCACTCATGGATGCCGGCATTAAAAGTCCCTTCTGGGCGCCGGCTTTAAAAGTCCCTTTTGGGCGCCGGCTTTAATTGTCACTCATGGATACCGGTTTTTAAAGTCCCTTCTGGGCGCCGGTTTTAATTGTCACTCATGGATACCGGTTTTAAAAGTCCCTGCTGGGCGCCGGTTTTAATAGTCACTCATGGATGCCGGTTTTAAAGGTCCCTTCTGGGCGCCGGCTTTAAAAGTCCCTTCTGGGCGCCGGCTTTAATTGTCACTCATGGATACCGGTTTTAAAAGTCCCTTCTGGGCGCCGGTTTTAATTGTCACTCATGGATACCGGTTTTAAAAGTCCCTTCTGGGCGCCGGTTTTAATTGTCACTCATGGATGCCGGTAAAAGTCTCTGCTGGGCGCCGGTTTTAATAGTCACTCATGGATGCCGGTTTTAAAAGTCCCTGCTGGGCGCCGGCTTTAAAAGTCCCTTGTGGGCGCCGGTTTTAAAAGTCCCTTCTGGGCGCCGGCTTTAAAAGTCCCTTCTGGGCGCCGGCTTTAAAAGTCCCTTCTGGGCGCCGGCTTTAAAAGTCCCTTCTGGGCGCCGGCTTTAAAAGTCCCTTCTGGGCGCCGGCTTTAAAAGTCCCTTCTGGGCGCCGGCTTTAAAAGTCCCTTCTGGGCGCCGGCTTTAATTTTCACTCATGGATACCGGTTTTAAAAGTCCCTTCTGGGCGCCGGTTTTAATTGTCACTCATGGATGCCGGTTTTAAAAGTCCCTGCTGGGCGCCGGTTTTAATAGTCACTCATGGATGCCGGCTTTAAAAGTCCCTTCTGGGCGCCGGTTTTAAAAGTCCCTTCTGGGCGCCGGTTTTAATTGTCACTCATGGATACCGGTAAAAGTCCCTGCTGGGCGCCGGTTTTAATAGTCACTCATGGATGCCGGCATTAAAAGTCCCTTCTGGGCGCCGGCTTTAAAAGTCCCTTTTGGGCGCCGGCTTTAATTGTCACAAATGGATACCGGTTTTAAAAGTCCCTGCTGGGCGCCGGTTTTAATAGTCACTCATGGATGCCGGCATTAAAAGTCCCTTCTGGGCGCCGGCTTTAAAAGTCCCTTCTGGGCGCCGGCTTTAATTGTCACTCATGGATACCGGTTTTAAAAGTCCCTTCTGGGCGCCGGTTTTAATTGTCACTCATGGATACCGGTTTTAAAAGTCCCTTCTGGGCGCCGGTTTTAATTGTCACTCATGGATGCCGGTAAAAGTCTCTGCTGGGCGCCGGTTTTAATAGTCACTCATGGATGCCGGTTTTAAAAGTCCCTGCTGGGCGCCGGCTTTAAAAGTCCCTTGTGGGCGCCGGTTTTAAAAGTCCCTTGTGGGCGCCGGTTTTAAAAGTCCCTTCTGGGCGCCGGCTTTAAAAGTCCCTTCTGGGCGCCGGCTTTAAAAGTCCCTTCTGGGCGCCGGCTTTAAAAGTCCCTTCTGGGCGCCGGCTTTAAAAGTCCCTTCTGGGCGCCGGCTTTAAAAGTCCCTTCTGGGCGCCGGCTTTAAAAGTCCCTTCTGGGCGCCGGCTTTAATTTTCACTCATGGATACCGGTTTTAAAAGTCCCTTCTGGGCGCCGGTTTTAAAAGTCCCTTCTGGGCGCCGGTTTTAATTGTCACTCATGGATACCGGTAAAAGTCCCTGCTGGGCGCCGGTTTTAATAGTCACTCATGGATGCCGGCATTAAAAGTCCCTTCTGGGCGCCGGCTTTAAAAGTCCCTTTTGGGCGCCGGCTTTAATTGTCACAAATGGATACCGGTTTTAAAAGTCCCTGCTGGGCGCCGGTTTTAATAGTCACTCATGGATGCCGGCATTAAAAGTCCCTTCTGGGCGCCGGCTTTAAAAGTCCCTTCTGGGCGCCGGCTTTAATTGTCACTCATGGATACCGGTTTTAAAAGTCCCTTCTGGGCGCCGGTTTTAATTGTCACTCATGGATACCGGTTTTAAAAGTCCCTTCTGGGCGCCGGTTTTAATTGTCACTCATGGATGCCGGTAAAAGTCTCTGCTGGGCGCCGGTTTTAATAATCACTCATGGATGCCGGTTTTAAAAGTCCCTGCTGGGCGCCGGCTTTAAAAGTCCCTTGTGGGCGCCGGTTTTAAAAGTCCCTTCTGGGCGCCGGCTTTAAAAGTCCCTTCTGGGCGCCGGCTTTAAAAGTCCCTTCTGGGCGCCGGCTTTAAAAGTCCCTTCTGGGCGCCGGCTTTAAAAGTCCCTTCTGGGCGCCGGCTTTAAAAGTCCCTTCTGGGCGCCGGCTTTAAAAGTCCCTTCTGGGCGCCGGCTTTAATTTTCACTCATGGATACCGGTTTTAAAAGTCCCTTCTGGGCGCCGGTTTTAATTGTCACTCATGGATGCCGGTTTTAAAAGTCCCTGCTGGGCGCCGGTTTTAATAGTCACTCATGGATGCCGGCTTTAAAAGTCCCTTCTGGGCGCCGGTTTTAAAAGTCCCTTCTGGGCGCCGGTTTTAATTGTCACTCATGGATACCGGTAAAAGTCCCTGCTGGGCGCCGGTTTTAATAGTCACTCATGGATGCCGGCATTAAAAGTCCCTTCTGGGCGCCGGCTTTAAAAGTCCCTTTTGGGCGCCGGCTTTAATTGTCACAAATGGATACCGGTTTTAAAAGTCCCTGCTGGGCGCCGGTTTTAATAGTCACTCATGGATGCCGGCATTAAAAGTCCCTTCTGGGCGCCGGCTTTAAAAGTCCCTTCTGGGCGCCGGCTTTAATTGTCACTCATGGATACCGGTTTTAAAAGTCCCTTCTGGGCGCCGGTTTTAATTGTCACTCATGGATACCGGTTTTAAAAGTCCCTTCTGGGCGCCGGTTTTAATTGTCACTCATGGATGCCGGTAAAAGTCTCTGCTGGGCGCCGGTTTTAATAGTCACTCATGGATGCCGGTTTTAAAAGTCCCTGCTGGGCGCCGGCTTTAAAAGTCCCTTGTGGGCGCCGGTTTTAAAAGTCCCTTCTGGGCGCCGGCTTTAAAAGTCCCTTCTGGGCGCCGGCTTTAAAAGTCCCTTCTGGGCGCCGGCTTTAAAAGTCCCTTCTGGGCGCCGGCTTTAAAAGTCCCTTCTGGGCGCCGGCTTTAAAAGTCCCTTCTGGGCGCCGGCTTTAAAAGTCCCTTCTGGGCGCCGGCTTTAAAAGTCCCTTCTGGGCGCCGGCTTTAAAAGTCCCTTCTGGGCGCCGGCTTTAAAAGTCCCTTCTGGGCGCCGGCTTTAATTGTCACTCATGGATACCGGTTTTAAAAGTCCCTTCTGGGCGCCGGTTTTAATTGTCACTCATGGATACCGGTTTTAAAAGTCCCTTCTGGGCGCCGGCTTTAAAAGTCCCTTCTGGGCGCCGGCTTTAATTGTCACTCATGGATACCGGTTTTAAAAGTCCCTTCTGGGCGCCGGTTTTAATTGTCACTCATGGATACCGGTTTTAAAAGTCCCTGCTGGGCGCCGGTTTTAATAGTCACTCATGGATGCCGGCATTAAAAGTCCCTTCTGGGCGCCGGCTTTAAAAGTCCCTTTTGGGCGCCGGCTTTAATTGTCACTCATGGATACCGGTTTTAAAAGTCCCTTCTGGGCGCCGGCTTTAATTTTCACTCATGGATACCGGTTTTAAAAGTCCCTTCTGGGCGCCGGTTTTAATTGTCACTCATGGATGCCGGTTTTGAAAGTCCCTGCTGGGCGCCGGTTTTAATAGTCACTCATGGATGCCGGCTTTAAAAGTCCCTTCTGGGCGCCGGCTTTAAAAGTCCCTTCTGGGCGCCGGCTTTAATTGTCACTCATGGATACCGGTTTTAAAAGTCCCTTCTGGGCGCCGGTTTTAATTGTCACTCATGGATACCGGTTTTAAAAGTCCCTGCTGGGCGCCGGTTTTAATAGTCACTCATGGATGCCGGCATTAAAAGTCCCTTCTGGGCGCCGGCTTTAAAAGTCCCTTCTGGGCGCCGGCTTTAATTGTCACTCATGGATGTCGGTAAAAGTCTCTGCTGGGCGCCGGTTTTAATAGTCACTCATAGATGCCGGTTTTAAAAGTCCCTGCTGGGCGCCGGTTTTAATAGTCACTCATGGATGCCGGTTTTAAAAGTCCCTGCTGGGCGCCGGCTTTAAAAGTCCCTTGTGGGCGCCGGTTTTAAAAGTCCCTTCTGGGCGCCGGCTTTAAAAGTCCCTTCTGGGCGCCGGCTTTAAAAGTCCCTTCTGGGCGCCGGCTTTAAAAGTCCCTTCTGGGCGCCGGCTTTAAAAGTCCTTTCTGGGCGCCGGCTTTAATTGTCACTCATGGATACCGGTTTTAAAAGTCCCTTCTGGGCGCCGGTTTTAATTGTCACTCATGGATACCGGTTTTAAAAGTCCCTGCTGGGCGCCGGTTTTAATAGTCACTCATGGATGCCGGCATTAAAAGTCCCTTCTGGGCGCCGGCTTTAAAAGTCCCTTTTGGGCGCCGGCTTTAATTGTCACTCATGGATACCGGTTTTAAAAGTCCCTGCTGGGCGCCGGTTTTAATAGTCACTCATGGATGCCGGCTTTAAAAGTCCCTTCTGGGCGCCGGCTTTAAAAGTCCCTTCTGGGCGCCGGCTTTAAAAGTCCCTTCTGGGCGCCGGCTTTAAAAGTCCCTTCTGGGCGCCGGCTTTAAAAGTCCCTTCTGGGCGCCGGCTTTAATTTTCACTCATGGATACCGGTTTTAAAAGTCCCTTCTGGGCGCCGGTTTTAATTGTCACTCATGGATGCCGGTTTTAAAAGTCCCTGCTGGGCGCCGGTTTTAATAGTCACTCATGGATGCCGGCATTAAAAGTCCCTTCTGGGCGCCGGCTTTAAAAGTCCCTTTTGGGCGCCGGCTTTAATTGTCACTCATGGATACCGGTTTTAAAAGTCCCTGCTGGGCGCCGGTTTTAATAGTCACTCATGGATGCCGGCTTTAAAAGTCCCTTCTGGGCGCCGGCTTTAAAAGTCCCTTCTGGGCGCCGGCTTTAATTGTCACTCATGGATACCGGTTTTAAAAGTCCCTTGTGGGCGCCGGTTTTAATTGTCACTCATGGATACCGGTTTTAAAAGTCCCTTCTGGGCGCCGGTTTTAATTGTCACTCATGGATACCGGTTTTAAAAGTCCCTGCTGGGCGCCGGTTTTAATAGTCACTCATGGATACCGGTTTTAAAAGTCCCTTCTGGGCGCCGGTTTTAATTGTCACTCATGGATGCCGGTTTTAAAAGTCCCTGCTGGGCTCCGGTTTTAATAGTCACTCATGGATGCCGGTTTTAAAAGTCCCTTCTGGGCGCCGGCTTTAATTGTCACTCATGGATACCGGTTTTAAAAGTCCCTTCTGGGCGCCGGTTTTAATTGTCACTCATGGATACCGGTTTTAAAAGTCCCTGCTGGGCGCCGGTTTTAATAGTCACTCATGGATGCCGGCATTAAAAGTCCCTTCTGGGCGCCGGCTTTAAAAGTCCCTTCTGGGCGCCGGCTTTAATTGTCACTCATGGATGCCGGTAAAAGTCTCTGCTGGGCGCCGGTTTTAATAGTCACTCATGGATGCCGGTTTTAAAAGTCCCTGCTGGGCGCCGGCTTTAAAAGTCCCTTGTGGGCGCCGGTTTTAAAAGTCCCTTCTGGGCGCCGGCTTTAAAAGTCCCTTCTGGGCGCCGGCTTTAAAAGTCCCTTCTGGGCGCCGGCTTTAAAAGTCCCTTCTGGGCGCCGGCTTTAAAAGTCCCTTCTGGGCGCCGGCTTTAATTTTCACTCATGGATACCGGTTTTAAAAGTCCCTTCTGGGCGCCGGTTTTAATTGTCACTCATGGATACCGGTTTTAAAAGTCCCTTCTGGGCGCCGGTTTTAATTGTCACTCATGGATACCGGTTTTAAAAGTCCCTGCTGGGCGCCGGTTTTAATAGTCACTCATGGATGCCGGCATTAAAAGTCCCTTCTGGGCGCCGGCTTTAAAAGTCCCTTTTGGGCGCCGGCTTTAATTGTCACTCATGGATACCGGTTTTAAAAGTCCCTTCTGGGCGCCGGTTTTAATTGTCACTCATGGATACCGGTTTTAAAAGTCCCTGCTGGGCGCCGGTTTTAATAGTCACTCATGGATGCCGGCTTTAAAAGTCCCTTCTGGGCGCCGGCTTTAAAAGTCCCTTCTGGGCGCCGGCTTTAATTGTCACTCATGGATACCGGTTTTAAAAGTCCCTTCTGGGCGCCGGTTTTAATTGTCACTCATGGATACCGGTTTTAAAAGTCCCTTCTGGGCGCCGGTTTTAATTGTCACTCATGGATGCCGGTAAAAGTCTCTGCTGGGCGCCGGTTTTAATAGTCACTCATGGATGCCGGTTTTAAAAGTCCCTGCTGGGCGCCGGCTTTAAAAGTCCCTTGTGGGCGCCGGTTTTAAAAGTCCCTTCTGGGCGCCGGCTTTAAAAGTCCCTTCTGGGCGCCGGCTTTAAAAGTCCCTTCTGGGCGCCGGCTTTAAAAGTCCCTTCTGGGCGCCGGCTTTAAAAGTCCCTTCTGGGCGCCGGCTTTAAAAGTCCCTTCTGGGCGCCGGCTTTAAAAGTCCCTTCTGGGCGCCGGCTTTAAAAGTCCCTTCTGGGCGCCGGCTTTAATTTTCACTCATGGATACCGGTTTTAAAAGTCCCTTCTTGGCGCCGGTTTTAATTGTCACTCATGGATGCCGGTTTTAAAAGTCCCTGCTGGGCGCCGGTTTTAATAGTCACTCATGGATGCCGGCTTTAAAAGTCCCTTTTGGGCGCCGGCTTTAATTGTCACTCATGGATACCGGTTTTAAAAGTCCCTTCTGGGCGCCGGCTTTAATTTTCACTCATGGATACCGGTTTTAAAAGTCCCTTCTGGGCGCCGGTTTTAATTGTCACTCATGGATGCCGGTTTTGAAAGTCCCTGCTGGGCGCCGGTTTTAATAGTCACTCATGGATGCCGGCTTTAAAAGTCCCTTCTGGGCGCCGGCTTTAAAAGTCCCTTCTGGGCGCCGGCTTTAATTGTCACTCATGGATACCGGTTTTAAAAGTCCCTTCTGGGCGCCGGTTTTAATTGTCACTCATGGATACCGGTTTTAAAAGTCCCTGCTGGGCGCCGGTTTTAATAGTCACTCATGGATGCCGGCATTAAAAGTCCCTTCTGGGCGCCGGCTTTAAAAGTCCCTTCTGGGCGCCGGCTTTAATTGTCACTCATGGATGCCGGTAAAAGTCTCTGCTGGGCGCCGGTTTTAATAGTCACTCATGGATGCCGGTTTTAAAAGTCCCTGCTGGGCGCCGGCTTTAAAAGTCCCTTGTGGGCGCCGGTTTTAAAAGTCCCTTCTGGGCGCCGGCTTTAAAAGTCCCTTCTGGGCGCCGGCTTTAAAAGTCCCTTCTGGGCGCCGGCTTTAAAAGTCCCTTCTGGGCGCCGGCTTTAATTTTCACTCATGGATACCGGTTTTAAAAGTCCCTTCTGGGCGCCGGTTTTAATTGTCACTCATGGATGCCGGTTTTAAAAGTCCCTGCTGGGCGCCGGTTTTAATAGTCACTCATGGATGCCGGCTTTAAAAGTCCCTTCTGGGCGCCGGCTTTAAAAGTCCTTTCTGGGCGCCGGCTTTAATTGTCACTCATGGATACCGGTTTTAAAAGTCCCTTCTGGGCGCCGGTTTTAATTGTCACTCATGGATACCGGTTTTAAAAGTCCCTGCTGGGCGCCGGTTTTAATAGTCACTCATGGATGCCGGCATTAAAAGTCCCTTCTTGGCGCCGGCTTTAAAAGTCCCTTTTGGGCGCCGGCTTTAATTGTCACTCATGGATACCGGTTTTAAAAGTCCCTTCTGGGCGCCGGTTTTAATTGTCACTCATGGATACCGGTTTTAAAAGTCCCTGCTGGGCGCCGGTTTTAATAGTCACTCATGGATGCCGGCTTTAAAAGTCCCTTCTGGGCGCCGGCTTTAAAAGTCCCTTCTGGGCGCCGGCTTTAATTGTCACTCATGGATACCGGTTTTAAAAGTCCCTTGTGGGCGCCGGTTTTAATTGTCACTCATGGATACCGGTTTTAAAAGTCCCTTCTGTGCGCCGGTTTTAATTGTCACTCATGGATACCGGTTTTAAAAGTCCCTTCTGGGCGCCGGTTTTAATTGTCACTCATGGATACCGGTTTTAAAAGTCCCTGCTGGGCTCCGGTTTTAATAGTCACTCATGGATGCCGGTTTTAAAAGTCCCTTCTGGGCGCCGGCTTTAATTGTCACTCATGGATACCGGTTTTAAAAGTCCCTTCTGGGCGCCGGTTTTAATTGTCACTCATGGATACCGGTTTTAAAAGTCCCTGCTGGGCGCCGGTTTTAATAGTCACTCATGGATGCCGGCATTAAAAGTCCCTTCTGGGCGCCGGCTTTAAAAGTCCCTTCTGGGCGCCGGCTTTAATTGTCACTCATGGATGCCGGTAAAAGTCTCTGCTGGGCGCCGGTTTTAATAGTCACTCATGGATGCCGGTTTTAAAAGTCCCTGCTGGGCGCCGGCTTTAAAAGTCCCTTGTGGGCGCCGGTTTTAAAAGTCCCTTCTGGGCGCCGGCTTTAAAAGTCCCTTCTGGGCGCCGGCTTTAAAAGTCCCTTCTGGGCGCCGGCTTTAAAAGTCCCTTCTGGGCGCCGGCTTTAAAAGTCCCTTCTGGGCGCCGGCTTTAATTTTCACTCATGGATACCGGTTTTAAAAGTCCCTTCTGGGCGCCGGTTTTAATTGTCACTCATGGATGCCGGTTTTAAAAGTCCCTGCTGGGCGCCGGTTTTAATAGTCACTCATGGATGCCGGCTTTAAAAGTCCCTTCTGGGCGCCGGCTTTAAAAGTCCTTTCTGGGCGCCGGCTTTAATTGTCACTCATGGATACCGGTTTTAAAAGTCCCTTCTGGGCGCCGGTTTTAATTGTCACTCATGGATACCGGTTTTAAAAGTCCCTGCTGGGCGCCGGTTTTAATAGTCACTCATGGATGCCGGCATTAAAAGTCCCTTCTGGGCGCCGGCTTTAAAAGTCCCTTTTGGGCGCCGGCTTTAATTGTCACTCATGGATACCGGTTTTAAAAGTCCCTTCTGGGCGCCGGTTTTAATTGTCACTCATGGATACCGGTTTTAAAAGTCCCTGCTGGGCGCCGGTTTTAATAGTCACTCATGGATGCCGGCTTTAAAAGTCCCTTCTGGGCGCCGGCTTTAAAAGTCCCTTCTGGGCGCCGGCTTTAATTGTCACTCATGGATACCGGTTTTAAAAGTCCCTTGTGGGCGCCGGTTTTAATTGTCACTCATGGATACCGGTTTTAAAAGTCCCTTCTGGGCGCCGGTTTTAATTGTCACTCATGGATACCGGTTTTAAAAGTCCCTTCTGGGCGCCGGTTTTAATTGTCACTCATGGATACCGGTTTTAAAAGTCCCTGCTGGGCGCCGGTTTTAATAGTCACTCATGGATACCGGTTTTAAAAGTCCCTTCTGGGCGCCGGTTTTAATTGTCACTCATGGATGCCGGTTTTAAAAGTCCCTGCTGGGCTCCGGTTTTAATAGTCACTCATGGATGCCGGTTTTAAAAGTCCCTTCTGGGCGCCGGCTTTAATTGTCACTCATGGATACCGGTTTTAAAAGTCCCTTCTGGGCGCCGTTTTTAATTGTCACTCATGGATGCCGGTAAAAGTCTCTGCTGGGCGCCGGTTTTTATGGATGCCGGTTTTAAAAGTCCCTGCTGGGCGCCGGCTTTAAAAGTCCCTTGTGGGCGCCGGCTTTAAAAGGCCCTTCTGGGCGCCGGCTTTAAAAGTCCCTTCTGGGCGCCGGCATTAAAAGTCCCTTCTGGGCGCCGGCTTTAAAAGTCCCTTCTGGGCGCCGGTTTTAATTGTCACTCATGGATGCCGGTTTTAAAAGTCCCTGCTGGGCGCCGGTTTTAATAGTCACTCATGGATGCCGGCTTTAAAAGTCCCTTCTGGGCGCCGGCTTTAAAAGTCCCTTCTGGGCGCCGGCTTTAATTGTCACTCATGGATACCGGTTTTAAAAGTCCCTTCTGGGCGCCGGTTTTAATTGTCACTCATGGATACCGGTTTTAAAAGTCCCTGCTGGGCGCCGGTTTTAATAGTCACTCATGGATGCCGGCATTAAAAGTCCCTTCTGGGCGCCGGCTTTAAAAGTCCCTTCTGGGCGCCGGTTTTAATTGTCACTCATGGATACCGGTTTTAAAAGTCCCTTCTGGGCGCCGGTTTTAATTGTCACTCATGGATACCGGTTTTAAAAGTCCCTGCTGGGCGCCGGTTTTAATAGTCACTCATGGATGCCGGTTTTAAAAGTCCCTGTTGGGCGCCGGTTTTAATAGTCACTCATGGATGCCGGCTTTAAAAGTCCCTTCTGGGCGCCGGCTTTAAAAGTCCCTTCTGGGCGCCGGCTTTAATTGTCACTCATGGATACCGGTTTTAAAAGTCCCTTCTGGGCGCCGGTTTTAATTGTCACTCATGGATACCGGTTTTAAAAGTCCCTGCTGGGCGCCGGTTTTAATAGTCACTCATGGATGCCGGCATTAAAAGTCCCTTCTGGGCGCCGGCTTTAAAAGTCCCTTTTGGGCGCCGGCTTTAATTGTCACTCATGGATACCGGTTTTAAAAGTCCCTTCTGGGCGCCGGTTTTAATTGTCACTCATGGATACCGGTTTTAAAAGTCCCTTCTGGGCGCCGGTTTTAATTGTCACTCATGGATACCGGTTTTAAAAGTCCCTTCTGGGCGCCGGTTTTAATTGTCACTCATGGATACCGGTTTTAAAAGTCCCTGCTGGGCGCCGGTTTTAATAGTCACTCATGGATGCCGGCTTTAAAAGTCCCTTCTGGGCGCCGGCTTTAATTGTCACTCATGGATACCGGTTTTAAAAGTCCCTTCTGGGCGCCGGTTTTAATTGTCACTCATGGATACCGGTTTTAAAAGTCCCTTCTGGGCGCCGGTTTTAATTGTCACTCATGGATACCGGTTTTAAAAGTCCCTGCTGGGCGCCGGTTTTAATAGTCACTCATGGATGCCGGCATTAAAAGTCCCTTCTGGGCGCCGGCTTTAAAAGTCCCTTCTGGGCGCCGGCTTTAATTGTCACTCATGGATGCCGGTAAAAGTCTCTGCTGGGCGCCGGTTTTAATAGTCACTCATGGATGCCGGTTTTAAAAGTCCCTGCTGGGCGCCGGCTTTAAAAGTCCCTTGTGGGCGCCGGTTTTAAAAGTCCCTTCTGGGCGCCGGCTTTAAAAGTCCCTTCTGGGCGCCGGCTTTAAAAGTCCCTTCTGGGCGCCGGCTTTAAAAGTCCCTTCTGGGCGCCGGCTTTAAAAGTCCCTTCTGGGCGCCGGCTTTAAAAGTCCCTTCTGGGCGCCGGTTTTAATTGTCACTCATGGATGCCGGTTTTAAAAGTCCCTGCTGGGCGCCGGTTTTAATAGTCACTCATGGATGCCGGCTTTAAAAGTCCCTTCTGGGCGCCGGCTTTAAAAGTCCCTTCTGGGCGCCGGCTTTAATTGTCACTCATGGATACCGGTTTTAAAAGTCCCTTCTGGGCGCCGGTTTTAATTGTCACTCATGGATACCGGTTTTAAAAGTCCCTTCTGGGCGCCTCTTTTAATTGTCACTCATGGATACCGGTTTTAAAAGTCCCTGCTGGGCGCCGGTTTTAATAGTCACTCATGGATGCCGGCATTAAAAGTCCCTTCTGGGCGCCGGCTTTAAAAGTCCCTTCTGGGCGCCGGCTTTAATTGTCACTCATGGATACCGGTTTTAAAAGTCCCTTCTGGGCGCCGGTTTTAATTGTCACTCATGGATACCGGTTTTAAAAATCCCTTCTGGGCGCCGGTTTTAATTGTCACTCATGGATACCGGTTTTAAAAGTCCCTGCTGGGCGCCGGCTTTAAAAGTCCCTTCTGGGCGCCGTTTTTAATTGTCACTCATGGATGCCGGTAAAAGTCTCTGCTGGGCGCCGGTTTTAAAAGTCACTCATGGATGCCGGTTTTAAAAGTCCCTGCTGGGCGCCGGCTTTAAAAGTCCCTTGTGGGCGCCGGTTTTAAAAGTCCCTTCTGGGCGCCGGCTTTAAAAGTCCCTTCTGGGCGCCGGCATTAAAAGTCCCTTCTGGGCGCCAGCTTTAAAAGTCCCTTCTGGGCGCCGGCATTAAAAAGTCCCTTCTGGGCGCCGGTTTTAATTGTCACTCATGGATACCGGTTTTAAAAGTCCCTGCTGGGCTCCGGTTTTAATAGTCACTCATGGATGCCGGTTTTAAAAGTCCCTTCTGGGCGCCGGCTTTAATTGTCACTCATGGATACCGGTTTTAAAAGTCCCTTCTGGGCGCCGGTTTTAATTGTCACTCATGGATACCGGTTTTAAAAGTCCCTGCTGGGCGCCGGTTTTAATAGTCACTCATGGATGCCGGCATTAAAAGTCCCTTCTGGGCGCCGGCTTTAAAAGTCCCTTCTGGGCGCCGGCTTTAATTGTCACTCATGGATGCCGGTAAAAGTCTCTGCTGGGCGCCGGTTTTAATAGTCACTCATGGATGCCGGTTTTAAAAGTCCCTGCTGGGCGCCGGCTTTAAAAGTCCCTTGTGGGCGCCGGTTTTAAAAGTCCCTTCTGGGCGCCGGCTTTAAAAGTCCCTTCTGGGCGCCGGCTTTAAAAGTCCCTTCTGGGCGCCGGCTTTAAAAGTCCCTTCTGGGCGCCGGCTTTAAAAGTCCCTTCTGGGCGCCGGCTTTAAAAGTCCCTTCTGGGCGCCGGCTTTAATTTTCACTCATGGATACCGGTTTTAAAAGTCCCTTCTGGGCGCCGGTTTTAATTGTCACTCATGGATGCCGGTTTTAAAAGTCCCTGCTGGGCGCCGGTTTTAATAGTCACTCATGGATGCCGGCTTTAAAAGTCCCTTCTGGGCGCCGGCTTTAAAAGTCCTTTCTGGGCGCCGGCTTTAATTGTCACTCATGGATACCGGTTTTAAAAGTCCCTTCTGGGCGCCGGTTTTAATTGTCACTCATGGATACCGGTTTTAAAAGTCCCTGCTGGGCGCCGGTTTTAATAGTCACTCATGGATGCCGGCATTAAAAGTCCCTTCTGGGCGCCGGCTTTAAAAGTCCCTTTTGGGCGCCGGCTTTAATTGTCACTCATGGATACCGGTTTTAAAAGTCCCTTCTGGGCGCCGGTTTTAATTGTCACTCATGGATACCGGTTTTAAAAGTCCCTGCTGGGCGCCGGTTTTAATAGTCACTCATGGATGCCGGCTTTAAAAGTCCCTTCTGGGCGCCGGCTTTAAAAGTCCCTTCTGGGCGCCGGCTTTAATTGTCACTCATGGATACCGGTTTTAAAAGTCCCTTGTGGGCGCCGGTTTTAATTGTCACTCATGGATACCGGTTTTAAAAGTCCCTTCTGGGCGCCGGTTTTAATTGTCACTCATGGATACCGGTTTTAAAAGTCCCTTCTGGGCGCCGGTTTTAATTGTCACTCATGGATACCGGTTTTAAAAGTCCCTGCTGGGCGCCGGTTTTAATAGTCACTCATGGATACCGGTTTTAAAAGTCCCTTCTGGGCGCCGGTTTTAATTGTCACTCATGGATGCCGGTTTTAAAAGTCCCTGCTGGGCTCCGGTTTTAATAGTCACTCATGGATGCCGGTTTTAAAAGTCCCTTCTGGGCGCCGGCTTTAATTGTCACTCATGGATACCGGTTTTAAAAGTCCCTTCTGGGCGCCGTTTTTAATTGTCACTCATGGATGCCGGTAAAAGTCTCTGCTGGGCGCCGGGTTTTATGGATGCCGGTTTTAAAAGTCCCTGCTGGGCGCCGGCTTTAAAAGTCCCTTGTGGGCGCCGGCTTTAAAAGGCCCTTCTGGGCGCCGGCTTTAAAAGTCCCTTCTGGGCGCCGGCATTAAAAGTCCCTTCTGGGCGCCGGCTTTAAAAGTCCCTTCTGGGCGCCGGTTTTAATTGTCACTCATGGATGCCGGTTTTAAAAGTCCCTGCTGGGCGCCGGTTTTAATAGTCACTCATGGATGCCGGCTTTAAAAGTCCCTTCTGGGCGCCGGCTTTAAAAGTCCCTTCTGGGCGCCGGCTTTAATTGTCACTCATGGATACCGGTTTTAAAAGTCCCTTCTGGGCGCCGGTTTTAATTGTCACTCATGGATACCGGTTTTAAAAGTCCCTGCTGGGCGCCGGTTTTAATAGTCACTCATGGATGCCGGCATTAAAAGTCCCTTCTGGGCGCCGGCTTTAAAAGTCCCTTGTGGGCGCCGGTTTTAATTGTCACTCATGGATACCGGTTTTAAAAGTCCCTTCTGGGCGCCGGTTTTAATTGTCACTCATGGATACCGGTTTTAAAAGTCCCTGCTGGGCGCCGGTTTTAATAGTCACTCATGGATGCCGGTTTTAAAAGTCCCTGTTGGGCGCCGGTTTTAATAGTCACTCATGGATGCCGGCTTTAAAAGTCCCTTCTGGGCGCCGGCTTTAAAAGTCCCTTCTGGGCGCCGGCTTTAATTGTCACTCATGGATACCGGTTTTAAAAGTCCCTTCTGGGCGCCGGTTTTAATTGTCACTCATGGATACCGGTTTTAAAAGTCCCTGCTGGGCGCCGGTTTTAATAGTCACTCATGGATGCCGGCATTAAAAGTCCCTTCTGGGCGCCGGCTTTAAAAGTCCCTTTTGGGCGCCGGCTTTAATTGTCACTCATGGATACCGGTTTTAAAAGTCCCTTCTGGGCGCCGGTTTTAATTGTCACTCATGGATACCGGTTTTAAAAGTCCCTTCTGGGCGCCGGTTTTAATTGTCACTCATGGATACCGGTTTTAAAAGTCCCTTCTGGGCGCCGGTTTTAATTGTCACTCATGGATACCGGTTTTAAAAGTCCCTGCTGGGCGCCGGTTTTAATAGTCACTCATGGATGCCGGCTTTAAAAGTCCCTTCTGGGCGCCGGCTTTAATTGTCACTCATGGATACCGGTTTTAAAAGTCCCTTCTGGGCGCCGGTTTTAATTGTCACTCATGGATACCGGTTTTAAAAGTCCCTTCTGGGCGCCGGTTTTAATTGTCACTCATGGATACCGGTTTTAAAAGTCCCTGCTGGGCGCCGGTTTTAATAGTCACTCATGGATGCCGGCATTAAAAGTCCCTTCTGGGCGCCGGCTTTAAAAGTCCCTTCTGGGCGCCGGCTTTAATTGTCACTCATGGATGCCGGTAAAAGTCTCTGCTGGGCGCCGGTTTTAATAGTCACTCATGGATGCCGGTTTTAAAAGTCCCTGCTGGGCGCCGGCTTTAAAAGTCCCTTGTGGGCGCCGGTTTTAAAAGTCCCTTCTGGGCGCCGGCTTTAAAAGTCCCTTCTGGGCGCCGGCTTTAAAAGTCCCTTCTGGGCGCCGGCTTTAAAAGTCCCTTCTGGGCGCCGGCTTTAAAAGTCCCTTCTGGGCGCCGGCTTTAAAAGTCCCTTCTGGGCGCCGGTTTTAATTGTCACTCATGGATGCCGGTTTTAAAAGTCCCTGCTGGGCGCCGGTTTTAATAGTCACTCATGGATGCCGGCTTTAAAAGTCCCTTCTGGGCGCCGGCTTTAAAAGTCCCTTCTGGGCGCCGGCTTTAATTGTCACTCATGGATACCGGTTTTAAAAGTCCCTTCTGGGCGCCGGTTTTAATTGTCACTCATGGATACCGGTTTTAAAAGTCCCTTCTGGGCGCCTCTTTTAATTGTCACTCATGGATACCGGTTTTAAAAGTCCCTGCTGGGCGCCGGTTTTAATAGTCACTCATGGATGCCGGCATTAAAAGTCCCTTCTGGGCGCCGGCTTTAAAAGTCCCTTCTGGGCGCCGGCTTTAATTGTCACTCATGGATACCGGTTTTAAAAGTCCCTTCTGGGCGCCGGTTTTAATTGTCACTCATGGATACCGGTTTTAAAAATCCCTTCTGGGCGCCGGTTTTAATTGTCACTCATGGATACCGGTTTTAAAAGTCCCTGCTGGGCGCCGGCTTTAAAAGTCCCTTCTGGGCGCCGTTTTTAATTGTCACTCATGGATGCCGGTAAAAGTCTCTGCTGGGCGCCGGTTTTAAAAGTCACTCATGGATGCCGGTTTTAAAAGTCCCTGCTGGGCGCCGGCTTTAAAAGTCCCTTGTGGGCGCCGGTTTTAAAAGTCCCTTCTGGGCGCCGGCTTTAAAAGTCCCTTCTGGGCGCCGGCATTAAAAGTCCCTTCTGGGCGCCAGCTTTAAAAGTCCCTTCTGGGCGCCGGCATTAAAAAGTCCCTTCTGGGCGCCGGCATTAAAAAGTCCCTTCTGGGCGCCGGCTTTAAAAGTCCCTTCTGGGCGCCGGCATTAAAAGTCCCTTCTGGGCGCCGGCTTTAAAAGTCCCTTCTGGGCGCCGGCTTTAAAAGTCCCTTCTGGGCGCCGGCTTTAAAAGTCCCTTCTGGGCGCCGGCTTTAAAAGTCCCTTCTGGACGCCGGCTTTAAAAGTCCCTTCTGGGCGCCGGCTTTAAAAGTCCCTTCTGGGCGCCGGCTTTAAAATTCACTCATGGATACCGGTTTTAAAAGTCCCTTCTGGGCGCCGGTTTTAATTGTCACTCATGGATGCCGGTTTTAAAAGTCCCTGTTGGGCGCCGGTTTTAATAGTCACTCATGGATGCCGGCTTTAAAAGTCCCTTCTGGGCGCCGGCTTTAAAAGTCCCTTCTGGGCGCCGGCTTTAATTGTCACTCATGGATACCGGTTTTAAAAGTCCCTTCTGGGCGCCGGTTTTAATTGTCACTCATGGATACCGGTTTTAAAAGTCCCTGCTGGGCGCCGGTTTTAATAGTCACTCATGGATGCCGGCATTAAAAGTCCCTTCTGGGCGCCGGCTTTAAAAGTCCCTTTTGGGCGCCGGCTTTAATTGTCACTCATGGATACCGGTTTTAAAAGTCCCTTCTGGGCGACGGTTTTAATTGTCACTCATGGATACCGGTTTTAAAAGTCCCTTCTGGGCGCCGGTTTTAATTGTCACTCATGGATACCGGTTTTAAAAGTCCCTGCTGGGTGCCGGTTTTAATAGTCACTCATGGATGCCGGCTTTAAAAGTCCCTTCTGGGCGCCGGCTTTAAAAGTCCCTTCTGGGCGCCGGCTTTAATTGTCACTCATGGATACCGGTTTTAAAAGTCCCTGCTGGGCGCCGGTTTTAATAGTCACTCATGGATGCCGGCATTAAAAGTCCCTTCTGGGCGCCGGCTTTAAAAGTCCCTTCTGGGCGCCGGCTTTAATTGTCACTCATGGATGCCGGTAAAAGTCTCTGCTGGGCGCCGGTTTTAATAGTCACTCATGGATGCCGGTTTTAAAAGTCCCTACTGGGCGCCGGCTTTAAAAGTCCCTTGTGGGCGCCGGTTTTAAAAGTCCCTTCTGGGCGCCGGCTTTAAAAGTCCCTTCTGGGCGCCGGCTTTAAAAGTCCCTTCTGGGCGCCGGCTTTAAAAGTCCCTTCTGGGCGCCGGCTTTAAAAGTCCCTTCTGGGCGCCGGCTTTAAAAGTCCCTTCTGGGCGCCGGCTTTAAAAGTCCCTTCTGGGCGCCGGTTTTAATTGTCACTCATGGATACCGGTTTTAAAAGTCCCTTCTGGGCGCCGGTTTTAATTGTCACTCATGGATACCGGTTTTAAAAGTCCCTGCTGGGCGCCGGTTTTAATAGTCACTCATGGATGCCGGCATTAAAAGTCCCTTCTGGGCGCCGGCTTTAAAAGTCCCTTTTGGGCGCCGGCTTTAATTGTCACTCATGGATACCGGTTTTAAAAGTCGCTTCTGGGCGCCGGCTTTAATTGTCACTCAAGGATACCGGTTTTAAAAGTCCCTTCTGGGCGCCGGTTTTAAAAGTCCCTTCTGGGCGCCGGTTTTAAAAGTCCCTTCTGGGCGCCGGCTTTAAAAGTCCCTTGTGGGCGCCGGTTTTAAAAGTCCCTTCTGGGCGCCGGCTTTAAAAGTCCCTTCTGGGCGCCGACTTTAAAAGTCCCTTCTAGGCGCCGGCTTTAAAAGTCCCTTCTGGGCGCCGGCTTTAAAAGTCCCTTCTAGGCGCCGGCTTTAAAAGTCCCTTCTGGGCGCCGGTTTTAATTGTCACTCATGGATGCCGGTTTTTACAGTCCCTTCTGGGCGCCGGTTTTAAAAGTCCCTTCTGGGCGCCGGCATTAAAAGTCCCTTCTGGGCACCGGCTTTAAAAGTCCCTTCTGGGCGCCGGCTTTAATTGTCACTCATGGATGCCGGTTTTAAAAGTCCCTTCTGGGCGCCAGTTTTAATTGTCACTCATGGATACCGGTTTTAAAAGTCCCTGCTGTGCGCCGGTTTTAATAGTCACTCATGGATGCCGGTTTTAAAAGTCCCTTCTGGGCGCCGGCTTTAATTGTCACTCATGGATACCGGTTTTAAAAGTCCCTTCTGGGCGCCGGTTTTAATTGTCACTCATGGATACCGGTTTTAAAAGTCCCTTCTGGGCGCCGGTTTTAATTATCACTCATGGATACCGGTTTTAAAAGTCCCTGCTGGGCGCCGGTTTTAATAGTCACTCATGGATGCCGGTTTTAAAAGTCCCTTCTGGGCGCCGGCTTTAATAGTCCTTTCTGGGCGCCGGCTTTAATTGTCACTCATGGATACCGGTTTTAAAAGTCCCTTCTGGGCGCCGGTTTTAATTGTCACTCATGGATACCGGTTTTAAAAGTCCCTTCTGGGCGCCGGTTTTAATTGTCACTCATGGATACCGGTTTTAAAAGTCCCTGCTGGGCGCCGGTTTTAATAGTCACTCATGGATGCCGGTTTTAAAAGTCCCTTCTGGGCGCCGGCTTTAAAAGTCCCTTCTGGGCGCCGCCTTTAATTGTCACTCATGGATACCGGTTTTAAAAGTCCCTGCTGGGCGCCGGTTTTAATAGTCACTCATGGATGCCGGTTTTAAAAGTCCCTGCTGGGCGCCGGCTTTAAAAGTCCCTTGTGGGCGCCGGTTTTAAAAGTCCCTTCTGGGCGCCGGCTTTAAAAGTCCCTTCTGGGCGCCGGCTTTAAAAGTCCCTTCTGGGCGCCGGCATTAAAAGTCCCTTCTGGGCGCCGGCTTTAAAAGTCCCTTCTGGGCGCCGGCTTTAAAAGTCCCTTCTGGGCGCCGGCTTTAAAAGTCCCTTCTGGGCGCCGGCTTTAAAAGTCCCTTCTGGGCGCCGGCTTTAAAAGTCCCTTCTGGGCGCCGGCTTTAAAAGTCCCTTCTGGGCGCCGGCTTTGTCACTCATGGATGCCGGTTTTAAAAGTCCCTGCTGGGCGCCGGTTTTAATAGTCACTCATGGATGCCGGTTTTAAAAGTCCCTGCTGGGCGCCGGCTTTAAAAGTCCCTTGTGGGCGCCGGTTTTAAAAGTCCCTTCTGGGCGCCGGCTTTAATTGTCACTCATGGATGCCGGTTTTAAAAGTCCCTGCTGGGCGCCGGCTTTAAAAGTCCCTTCTGGGCGCCAGCTTTAAAAGTCCCTTCTGGGCGCCGGCTTTAAAAGTCCCTTCTGGGTGCCGGCTTTAAAAGTCCCTTCTGGGTGCCGGCTTTAAAAGTCCCTTCTGGGCGCCGGCTTTAAAAGTCCCTTCTGGGCGAAGGCTTTAAAAGTCCATTCTGGGCGCCGGCTTTAATTGTCACTCATGGATACCGGTTTTAAAAGTCCCTTCTGGGCGCCGGTTTTAATTGTCACTCATGGATGCCGGTTTTAAAAGTCCCTGCTGGGCGCCGGTTTTAATAGTCACTCATGGATGCCGGCTTTAAAAGTCCCTTCTGGGCGCCGGCTTTAATTGTCACTCATGGATACCGGTTTTAAAAGTCCCTTCTGGGCGCCGGTTTTAATTGTCACTCATGGATACCGGTTTTAAAAGTCCCTTCTGGGCGCCGGTTTTAATTGTCACTCATGGATACCGGTTTTAAAAGTCCCTGCTGGGCGCCGGTTTTAATAGTCACTCATGGATGCCGGCATTAAAAGTCCCTTCTGGGCGCCGGCTTTAAAAGTCCCTTCTGGGCGCCGGCTTTAATTGTCACTCATGGATACCGGTTTTAAAAGTCCCTTCTGGGCGCCGGTTTTAATTGTCACTCATGGATACCGGTTTGAAAAATCCCTTCTGGGCGCCGGTTTTAATTGTCACTCATGGATACCGGTTTTAAAAGTCCCTGCTGGGCGCCGGTTTTAATAGTCACTCATGGATGCCGGTTTTAAAGGTCCCTTCTGGGCGCCGGCTTTAAAAGTCCCTTCTGGGCGCCGGCTTTAATTGTCACTCATGGATACCGGTTTTAAAAGTCCCTTCTGGGCGCCGGTTTTAATTGTCACTTATGGATACCGGTTTTAAAAGTCCCTTCTGGGCGCCGTTTTTAATTGTCACTCATGGATGCCGGTAAAAGTCTCTGCTGGGCGCCGGTTTTAAAAGTCACTCATGGATGCCGGTTTTAAAAGTCCCTGCTGGGCGCCGGCTTTAAAAGTCCCTTGTGGGCGCCGGTTTTAAAAGTCCCTTCTGGGCGCCGGCTTTAAAAGTCCCTTCTGGGCGCCGGCATTAAAAGTCCCTTCTGGGCGCCGGCATTAAAAGTCCCTTCTGGGCGCCGGCTTTAAAAGTCCCTTCTGGGCGCCGGCTTTAAAAGTCCCTTCTGGGCGCCGGCTTTAAAAGTCCCTTCTGGGCGCCGGCTTTAAAAGTCCCTTCTGGGCGCCGGCTTTAAAAGTCCCTTCTGGGCGCCGGCTTTAAAAGTCCCTTCTGGGCGCCGGTTTTAATTGTCACTCATGGATGCCGGTTTTAAAAGTCCCTGCTGGGCGCCGGTTTTAATAGTCACTCATGGATGCCGGCTTTAAAAGTCCCTTCTGGGCGCCGGCTTTAAAAGTCCCTTCTGGGCGCCGGCTTTAATTGTCACTCATGGATACCGGTTTCAAAAGTCCCTTCTGGGCGCCGGTTTTAATTGTCACTCATGGATACCGGTTTTAAAAGTCCCTGCTGGGCGCCGGTTTTAATAGTCACTCATGGATGCCGGCATTAAAAGTCCCTTCTGGGCGCCGGCTTTAAAAGTCCCTTTTGGGCGCCGGCTTTAATTGTCACTCATGGATACCGGTTTTAAAAGTCCCTTCTGGGCGCCGGTTTTAATTGTCACTCATGGATACCGGTTTTAAAAGTCCCTTCTGGGCGCCGTTTTTAATTGTCACTCATGGATGCCGGTAAAAGTCTCTGCTGGGCGCCGGTTTTAAAAGTCACTCATGGATGCCGGTTTTAAAAGTCCCTGCTGGGCGCCGGCTTTAAAAGTCCCTTGTGGGCGCCGGTTTTAAAAGTCCCTTCTGGGCGCCGGCTTTAATTGTCACTCATGGATGCCGGTAAAAGTCTCTGCTGGGCGCCGGTTTTAATAGTCACTCATGGATGCCGGTTTTAAAAGTCCCTGCTGGGCGCCGGCTTTAAAAGTCCCTTGTGGGCGCCGGTTTTAAAAGTCCCTTCTGGGCGCCGGCTTTAAAAGTCCCTTCTGGGCGCCGGCTTTAAAAGTCCCTTCTGGGCGCCGGCTTTAAAAGTCCCTTCTGGGCGCCGGCTTTAATTTTCACTCATGGATACCGGTTTTAAAAGTCCCTTCTGGGCGCCGGTTTTAATTGTCACTCATGGATGCCGGTTTTAAAAGTCCCTGCTGGGCGCCGGTTTTAATAGTCACTCATGGATGCCGGCTTTAAAAGTCCCTTCTGGGCGCCGGCTTTAAAAGTCCTTTCTGGGCGCCGGCTTTAATTGTCACTCATGGATACCGGTTTTAAAAGTCCCTTCTGGGCGCCGGTTTTAATTGTCACTCATGGATACCGGTTTTAAAAGTCCCTGCTGGGCGCCGGTTTTAATAGTCACTCATGGATGCCGGCATTAAAAGTCCCTTCTGGGCGCCGGCTTTAAAAGTCCCTTTTGGGCGCCGGCTTTAATTGTCACTCATGGATACCGGTTTTAAAAGTCCCTTCTGGGCGCCGGTTTTAATTGTCACTCATGGATACCGGTTTTAAAAGTCCCTGCTGGGCGCCGGTTTTAATAGTCACTCATGGATGCCGGCTTTAAAAGTCCCTTCTGGGCGCCGGCTTTAAAAGTCCCTTCTGGGCGCCGGCTTTAATTGTCACTCATGGATACCGGTTTTAAAAGTCCCTTGTGGGCGCCGGTTTTAATTGTCACTCATGGATACCGGTTTTAAAAGTCCCTTCTGGGCGCCGGTTTTAATTGTCACTCATGGATACCGGTTTTAAAAGTCCCTTCTGGGCGCCGGTTTTAATTGTCACTCATGGATACCGGTTTTAAAAGTCCCTGCTGGGCTCCGGTTTTAATAGTCACTCATGGATGCTGGTTTTAAAAGTCCCTTCTGGGCGCCGGCTTTAATTGTCACTCATGGATACCGGTTTTAAAAGTCCCTTCTGGGCGCCGGTTTTAATTGTCACTCATGGATACCGGTTTTAAAAGTCCCTGCTGGGCGCCGGTTTTAATAGTCACTCATGGATGCCGGCATTAAAAGTCCCTTCTGGGCGCCGGCTTTAAAAGTCCCTTCTGGGCGCCGGCTTTAATTGTCACTCATGGATGCCGGTAAAAGTCTCTGCTGGGCGCCGGTTTTAATAGTCACTCATGGATGCCGGTTTTAAAAGTCCCTGCTGGGCGCCGGCTTTAAAAGTCCCTTGTGGGCGCCGGTTTTAAAAGTCCCTTCTGGGCGCCGGCTTTAAAAGTCCCTTCTGGGCGCCGGCTTTAAAAGTCCCTTCTGGGCGCCGGCTTTAAAAGTCCCTTCTGGGCGCCGGCTTTAAAAGTCCCTTCTGGGCGCCGGCTTTAAAAGTCCCTTCTGGGCGCCGGCTTTAATTTTCACTCATGGATACCGGTTTTAAAAGTCCCTTCTGGGCGCCGGTTTTAATTGTCACTCATGGATGCCGGTTTTAAAAGTCCCTGCTGGGCGCCGGTTTTAATAGTCACTCATGGATGCCGGCTTTAAAAGTCCCTTCTGGGCGCCGGCTTTAAAAGTCCTTTCTGGGCGCCGGCTTTAATTGTCACTCATGGATACCGGTTTTAAAAGTCCCTTCTGGGCGCCGGTTTTAATTGTCACTCATGGATACCGGTTTTAAAAGTCCCTGCTGGGCGCCGGTTTTAATAGTCACTCATGGATGCCGGCATTAAAAGTCCCTTCTGGGCGCCGGCTTTAAAAGTCCCTTTTGGGCGCCGGCTTTAATTGTCACTCATGGATACCGGTTTTAAAAGTCCCTTCTGGGCGCCGGTTTTAATTGTCACTCATGGATACCGGTTTTAAAAGTCCCTGCTGGGCGCCGGTTTTAATAGTCACTCATGGATGCCGGCTTTAAAAGTCCCTTCTGGGCGCCGGCTTTAAAAGTCCCTTCTGGGCGCCTGCTTTAATTGTCACTCATGGATACCGGTTTTAAAAGTCCCTTGTGGGCGCCGGTTTTAATTGTCACTCATGGATACCGGTTTTAAAAGTCCCTTCTGGGCGCCGGTTTTAATTGTCACTCATGGATACCGGTTTTAAAAGTCCCTTCTGGGCGCCGGTTTTAATTGTCACTCATGGATACCGGTTTTAAAAGTCCCTGCTGGGCGCCGGTTTTAATAGTCACTCATGGATACCGGTTTTAAAAGTCCCTTCTGGGCGCCGGTTTTAATTGTCACTCATGGATGCCGGTTTTAAAAGTCCCTGCTGGGCTCCGGTTTTAATAGTCACTCATGGATGCCGGTTTTAAAAGTCCCTTCTGGGCGCCGGCTTTAATTGTCACTCATGGATACCGGTTTTAAAAGTCCCTTCTGGGCGCCGTTTTTAATTGTCACTCATGGATGCCGGTAAAAGTCTCTGCTGGGCGCCGGTTTTAAAAGTCACTCATGGATGCCGGTTTTAAAAGTCCCTGCTGGGCGCCGGCTTTAAAAGTCCCTTGTGGGCGCCGGCTTTAAAAGGCCCTTCTGGGCGCCGGCTTTAAAAGTCCCTTCTGGGCGCCGGCATTAAAAGTCCCTTCTGGGCGCCGGCTTTAAAAGTCCCTTCTGGGCGCCGGTTTTAATTGTCACTCATGGATGCCGGTTTTAAAAGTCCCTGCTGGGCGCCGGTTTTAATAGTCACTCATGGATGCCGGCTTTAAAAGTCCCTTCTGGGCGCCGGCTTTAAAAGTCCCTTCTGGGCGCCGGCTTTAATTGTCACTCATGGATACCGGTTTTAAAAGTCCCTTCTGGGCGCCGGTTTTAATTGTCACTCATGGATACCGGTTTTAAAAGTCCCTGCTGGGCGCCGGTTTTAATAGTCACTCATGGATGCCGGCATTAAATGTCCCTTCTGGGCGCCGGCTTTAAAAGTCCCTTCTGGGCGCCGGTTTTAATTGTCACTCATGGATACCGGTTTTAAAAGTCCCTTCTGGGCGCCGGTTTTAATTGTCACTCATGGATACCGGTTTTAAAAGTCCCTGCTGGGCGCCGGTTTTAATAGTCACTCATGGATGCCGGTTTTAAAAGTCCCTGTTGGGCGCCGGTTTTAATAGTCACTCATGGATGCCGGCTTTAAAAGTCCCTTCTGGGCGCCGGCTTTAAAAGTCCCTTCTGGGCGCCGGCTTTAATTGTCACTCATGGATACCGGTTTTAAAAGTCCCTTCTGGGCGCCGGTTTTAATTGTCACTCATGGATACCGGTTTTAAAAGTCCCTGCTGGGCGCCGGTTTTAATAGTCACTCATGGATGCCGGCATTAAAAGTCCCTTCTGGGCGCCGGCTTTAAAAGTCCCTTTTGGGCGCCGGCTTTAATTGTCACTCATGGATACCGGTTTTAAAAGTCCCTTCTGGGCGCCGGTTTTAATTGTCACTCATGGATACCGGTTTTAAAAGTCCCTTCTGGGCGCCGGTTTTAATTGTCACTCATGGATACCGGTTTTAAAAGTCCCTTCTGGGCGCCGGTTTTAATTGTCACTCATGGATACCGGTTTTAAAAGTCCCTGCTGGGCGCCGGTTTTAATAGTCACTCATGGATGCCGGCTTTAAAAGTCCCTTCTGGGCGCCGGCTTTAATTGTCACTCATGGATACCGGTTTTAAAAGTCCCTTCTGGGCGCCGGTTTTAATTGTCACTCATGGATACCGGTTTTAAAAGTCCCTTCTGGGCGCCGGTTTTAATTGTCACTCATGGATACCGGTTTTAAAAGTCCCTGCTGGGCGCCGGTTTTAATAGTCACTCATGGATGCCGGCATTAAAAGTCCCTTCTGGGCGCCGGCTTTAAAAGTCCCTTCTGGGCGCCGGCTTTAATTGTCACTCATGGATGCCGGTAAAAGTCTCTGCTGGGCGCCGGTTTTAATAGTCACTCATGGATGCCGGTTTTAAAAGTCCCTGCTGGGCGCCGGCTTTAAAAGTCCCTTGTGGGCGCCGGTTTTAAAAGTCCCTTCTGGGCGCCGGCTTTAAAAGTCCCTTCTGGGCGCCGGCTTTAAAAGTCCCTTCTGGGCGCCGGCTTTAAAAGTCCCTTCTGGGCGCCGGCTTTAAAAGTCCCTTCTGGGCGCCGGCTTTAAAAGTCCCTTCTGGGCGCCGGTTTTAATTGTCACTCATGGATGCCGGTTTTAAAAGTCCCTGCTGGGCGCCGGTTTTAATAGTCACTCATGGATGCCGGCTTTAAAAGTCCCTTCTGGGCGCCGGCTTTAAAAGTCCCTTCTGGGCGCCGGCTTTAATTCTCACTCATGGATACCGGTTTTAAAAGTCCCTTCTGGGCGCCGGTTTTAATTGTCACTCATGGATACCGGTTTTAAAAGTCCCTTCTGGGCGCCTCTTTTAATTGTCACTCATGGATACCGGTTTTAAAAGTCCCTGCTGGGCGCCGGTTTTAATAGTCACTCATGGATGCCGGCATTAAAAGTCCCTTCTGGGCGCCGGCTTTAAAAGTCCCTTCTGGGCGCCGGCTTTAATTGTCACTCATGGATACCGGTTTTAAAAGTCCCTTCTGGGCGCCGGTTTTAATTGTCACTCATGGATACCGGTTTTAAAAATCCCTTCTGGGCGCCGGTTTTAATTGTCACTCATGGATACCGGTTTTAAAAGTCCCTGCTGGGCGCCGGTTTTAATAGTCACTCATGGATGCCGGTTTTAAAGGTCCCTTCTGGGCGCCGGCTTTAAAAGTCCCTTCTGGGCGCCGTTTTTAATTGTCACTCATGGATGCCGGTAAAAGTCTCTGCTGGGCGCCGGTTTTAAAAGTCACTCATGGATGCCGGTTTTAAAAGTCCCTGCTGGGCGCCGGCTTTAAAAGTCCCTTGTGGGCGCCGGTTTTAAAAGTCCCTTCTGGGCGCCGGCTTTAAAAGTCCCTTCTGGGCGCCGGCATTAAAAGTCCCTTCTGGGCGCCAGCTTTAAAAGTCCCTTCTGGGCGCCGGCATTAAAAAGTCCCTTCTGGGCGCCGGCATTAAAAAGTCCCTTCTGGGCGCCGGCTTTAAAAGTCCCTTCTGGGCGCCGGCATTAAAAGTCCCTTCTGGGCGCCGGCTTTAAAAGTCCCTTCTGGGCGCCGGCTTTAAAAGTCCCTTCTGGGCGCCGGCTTTAAAAGTCCCTTCTGGGCGCCGGCTTTAAAAGTCCCTTCTGGGCGCCGGCTTTAAAAGTCCCTTCTGGGCGCCGGCTTTAAAAGTCCCTTCTGGGCGCCGGCTTTAAAAGTCCCTTCTGGGCGCCGGCTTTAAAATTCACTCATGGATACCGGTTTTAAAAGTCCCTTCTGGGCGCCGGTTTTAATTGTCACTCATGGATGCCGGTTTTAAAAGTCCCTGTTGGGCGCCGGTTTTAATAGTCACTCATGGATGCCGGCTTTAAAAGTCCCTTCTGGGCGCCGGCTTTAAAAGTCCCTTCTGGGCGCCGGCTTTAATTGTCACTCATGGATACCGGTTTTAAAAGTCCCTTCTGGGCGCCGGTTTTAATTGTCACTCATGGATACCGGTTTTAAAAGTCCCTGCTGGGCGCCGGTTTTAATAGTCACTCATGGATGCCGGCATTAAAAGTCCCTTCTGGGCGCCGGCTTTAAAAGTCCCTTTTGGGCGCCGGCTTTAATTGTCACTCATGGATACCGGTTTTAAAAGTCCCTTCTGGGCGACGGTTTTAATTGTCACTCATGGATACCGGTTTTAAAAGTCCCTTCTGGGCGCCGGTTTTAATTGTCACTCATGGATACCGGTTTTAAAAGTCCCTGCTGGGTGCCGGTTTTAATAGTCACTCATGGATGCCGGCTTTAAAAGTCCCTTCTGGGCGCCGGCTTTAAAAGTCCCTTCTGGGCGCCGGCTTTAATTGTCACTCATGGATACCGGTTTTAAAAGTCCCTGCTGGGCGCCGGTTTTAATAGTCACTCATGGATGCCGGCATTAAAAGTCCCTTCTGGGCGCCGGCTTTAAAAGTCCCTTCTGGGCGCCGGCTTTAATTGTCACTCATGGATGCCGGTAAAAGTCTCTGCTGGGCGCCGGTTTTAATAGTCACTCATGGATGCCGGTTTTAAAAGTCCCTACTGGGCGCCGGCTTTAAAAGTCCCTTGTGGGCGCCGGTTTTAAAAGTCCCTTCTGGGCGCCGGCTTTAAAAGTCCCTTCTGGGCGCCGGCTTTAAAAGTCCCTTCTGGGCGCCGGCTTTAAAAGTCCCTTCTGGGCGCCGGCTTTAAAAGTCCCTTCTGGGCGCCGGCTTTAAAAGTCCCTTCTGGGCGCCGGCTTTAAAAGTCCCTTCTGGGCGCCGGCTTTAAAAGTCCCTTCTGGGCGCCGGTTTTAATTGTCACTCATGGATACCGGTTTTAAAAGTCCCTTCTGGGCGCCGGTTTTAATTGTCACTCATGGATACCGGTTTTAAAAGTCCCTGCTGGGCGCCGGTTTTAATAGTCACTCATGGATGCCGGCATTAAAAGTCCCTTCTGGGCGCCGGCTTTAAAAGTCCCTTTTGGGCGCCGGCTTTAATTGTCACTCATGGATACCGGTTTTAAAAGTCGCTTCTGGGCGCCGGCTTTAATTGTCACTCAAGGATACCGGTTTTAAAAGTCCCTTCTGGGCGCCGGTTTTAAAAGTCCCTTCTGGGCGCCGGTTTTAAAAGTCCCTTCTGGGCGCCGGCTTTAAAAGTCCCTTGTGGGCGCCGGTTTTAAAAGTCCCTTCTGGGCGCCGGCTTTAAAAGTCCCTTCTGGGCGCCGACTTTAAAAGTCCCTTCTAGGCGCCGGCTTTAAAAGTCCCTTCTGGGCGCCGGCTTTAAAAGTCCCTTCTAGGCGCCGGCTTTAAAAGTCCCTTCTGGGCGCCGGTTTTAATTGTCACTCATGGATGCCGGTTTTTACAGTCCCTTCTGGGCGCCGGTTTTAAAAGTCCCTTCTGGGCGCCGGCATTAAAAGTCCCTTCTGGGCACCGGCTTTAAAAGTCCCTTCTGGGCGCCGGCTTTAATTGTCACTCATGGATGCCGGTTTTAAAAGTCCCTTCTGGGCGCCAGTTTTAATTGTCACTCATGGATACCGGTTTTAAAAGTCCCTGCTGTGCGCCGGTTTTAATAGTCACTCATGGATGCCGGTTTTTAAAGTCCCTTCTGGGCGCCGGCTTTAATTGTCACTCATGGATACCGGTTTTAAAAGTCCCTTCTGGGCGCCGGTTTTAATTGTCACTCATGGATACCGGTTTTAAAAGTCCCTTCTGGGCGCCGGTTTTAATTATCACTCATGGATACCGGTTTTAAAAGTCCCTGCTGGGCGCCGGTTTTAATAGTCACTCATGGATGCCGGTTTTAAAAGTCCCTTCTGGGCGCCGGCTTTAATAGTCCTTTCTGGGCGCCGGCTTTAATTGTCACTCATGGATACCGGTTTTAAAAGTCCCTTCTGGGCGCCGGTTTTAATTGTCACTCATGGATACCGGTTTTAAAAGTCCCTTCTGGGCGCCGGTTTTAATTGTCACTCATGGATACCGGTTTTAAAAGTCCCTGCTGGGCGCCGGTTTTAATAGTCACTCATGGATGCCGGTTTTAAAAGTCCCTGCTGGGCGCCGGCTTTAAAAGTCCCTTGTGGGCGCCGGTTTTAAAAGTCCCTTGTGGGCGCCGGTTTTAAAAGTCCCTTCTGGGCGCCGGCTTTAAAAGTCCCTTCTGGGCGCCGCCTTTAATTGTCACTCATGGATACCGGTTTTAAAAGTCCCTGCTGGGCGCCGGTTTTAATAGTCACTCATGGATGCCGGTTTTAAAAGTCCCTGCTGGGCGCCGGCTTTAAAAGTCCCTTGTGGGCGCCGGTTTTAAAAGTCCCTTGTGGGCGCCGGTTTTAAAAGTCCCTTCTGGGCGCCGGCTTTAAAAGTCCCTTCTGGGCGCCGGCTTTAAAAGTCCCTTCTGGGCGCCGGCATTAAAAGTCCCTTCTGGGCGCCGGCTTTAAAAGTCCCTTCTGGGCGCCGGCTTTAAAAGTCCCTTCTGGGCGCCGGCTTTAAAAGTCCCTTCTGGGCGCCGGCTTTAAAAGTCCCTTCTGGGCGCCGGCTTTAAAAGTCCCTTCTGGGCGCCGGCTTTAAAAGTCCCTTCTGGGCGCCGGCTTTGTCACTCATGGATGCCGGTTTTAAAAGTCCCTGCTGGGCGCCGGTTTTAATAGTCACTCATGGATGCCGGTTTTAAAAGTCCCTGCTGGGCGCCGGCTTTAAAAGTCCCTTGTGGGCGCCGGTTTTAAAAGTCCCTTCTGGGCGCCGGCTTTAATTGTCACTCATGGATGCCGGTTTTAAAAGTCCCTGCTGGGCGCCGGCTTTAAAAGTCCCTTCTGGGCGCCAGCTTTAAAAGTCCCTTCTGGGCGCCGGCTTTAAAAGTCCCTTCTGGGTGCCGGCTTTAAAAGTCCCTTCTGGGCGCCGGCTTTAAAAGTCCCTTCTGGGCGCCGGTTTTAAAAGTCCCTTCTGGGCGCCGGCTTTAAAAGTCCCTTCTGGGCGCCGACTTTAAAAGTCCCTTCTAGGCGCCGGCTTTAAAAGTCCCTTCTGGGCGCCGGCTTTAAAAGTCCCTTCTAGGCGCCGGCTTTAAAAGTCCCTTCTGGGCGCCGGTTTTAATTGTCACTCATGGATGCCGGTTTTTACAGTCCCTTCTGGGCGCCGGTTTTAAAAGTCCCTTCTGGGCGCCGGCATTAAAAGTCCCTTCTGGGCACCGGCTTTAAAAGTCCCTTCTGGGCGCCGGCTTTAATTGTCACTCATGGATGCCGGTTTTAAAAGTCCCTTCTGGGCGCCAGTTTTAATTGTCACTCATGGATACCGGTTTTAAAAGTCCCTGCTGTGCGCCGGTTTTAATAGTCACTCATGGATGCCGGTTTTAAAAGTCCCTTCTGGGCGCCGGCTTTAATTGTCACTCATGGATACCGGTTTTAAAAGTCCCTTCTGGGCGCCGGTTTTAATTGTCACTCATGGATACCGGTTTTAAAAGTCCCTTCTGGGCGCCGGTTTTAATTATCACTCATGGATACCGGTTTTAAAAGTCCCTGCTGGGCGCCGGTTTTAATAGTCACTCATGGATGCCGGTTTTAAAAGTCCCTGCTGGGCGCCGGCTTTAAAAGTCCCTTGTGGGCGCCGGTTTTAAAAGTCCCTTCTGGGCGCCGGCTTTAATTGTCACTCATGGATGCCGGTTTTAAAAGTCCCTGCTGGGCGCCGGCTTTAAAAGTCCCTTCTGGGCGCCAGCTTTAAAAGTCCCTTCTGGGCGCCGGCTTTAAAAGTCCCTTCTGGGTGCCGGCTTTAAAAGTCCCTTCTGGGTGCCGGCTTTAAAAGTCCCTTCTGGGCGCCGGTTTTAAAAGTCCCTTCTGGGCGCCGGCTTTAAAAGTCCCTTCTGGGCGCCGACTTTAAAAGTCCCTTCTAGGCGCCGGCTTTAAAAGTCCCTTCTGGGCGCCGGCTTTAAAAGTCCCTTCTAGGCGCCGGCTTTAAAAGTCCCTTCTGGGCGCCGGTTTTAATTGTCACTCATGGATGCCGGTTTTTACAGTCCCTTCTGGGCGCCGGTTTTAAAAGTCCCTTCTGGGCGCCGGCATTAAAAGTCCCTTCTGGGCACCGGCTTTAAAAGTCCCTTCTGGGCGCCGGCTTTAATTGTCACTCATGGATGCCGGTTTTAAAAGTCCCTTCTGGGCGCCAGTTTTAATTGTCACTCATGGATACCGGTTTTAAAAGTCCCTGCTGTGCGCCGGTTTTAATAGTCACTCATGGATGCCGGTTTTAAAAGTCCCTTCTGGGCGCCGGCTTTAATTGTCACTCATGGATACCGGTTTTAAAAGTCCCTTCTGGGCGCCGGTTTTAATTGTCACTCATGGATACCGGTTTTAAAAGTCCCTGCTGGGCGCCGGTTTTAATAGTCACTCATGGATGCCGGTTTTAAAAGTCCCTTCTGGGCGCCGGCTTTAATAGTCCTTTCTGGGCGCCGGCTTTAATTGTCACTCATGGATACCGGTTTTAAAAGTCCCTTCTGGGCGCCGGTTTTAATTGTCACTCATGGATACCGGTTTTAAAAGTCCCTTCTGGGCGCCGGTTTTAATTGTCACTCATGGATACCGGTTTTAAAAGTCCCTGCTGGGCGCCGGTTTTAATAGTCACTCATGGATGCCGGTTTTAAAAGTCCCTTCTGGGCGCCGGCTTTAAAAGTCCCTTCTGGGCGCCGCCTTTAATTGTCACTCATGGATACCGGTTTTAAAAGTCCCTGCTGGGCGCCGGTTTTAATAGTCACTCATGGATGCCGGTTTTAAAAGTCCCTGCTGGGCGCCGGCTTTAAAAGTCCCTTGTGGGCGCCGGTTTTAAAAGTCCCTTGTGGGCGCCGGTTTTAAAAGTCCCTTCTGGGCGCCGGCTTTAAAAGTCCCTTCTGGGCGCCGGCTTTAAAAGTCCCTTCTGGGCGCCGGCATTAAAAGTCCCTTCTGGGCGCCGGCTTTAAAAGTCCCTTCTGGGCGCCGGCTTTAAAAGTCCCTTCTGGGCGCCGGCTTTAAAAGTCCCTTCTGGGCGCCGGCTTTAAAAGTCCCTTCTTGGCGCCGGCTTTAAAAGTCCCTTCTGGGCGCCGGCTTTAAAAGTCCCTTCTGGGCGCCGGCTTTGTCACTCATGGATGCCGGTTTTAAAAGTCCCTGCTGGGCGCCGGTTTTAATAGTCACTCATGGATGCCGGTTTTAAAAGTCCCTGCTGGGCGCCGGCTTTAAAAGTCCCTTGTGGGCGCCGGTTTTAAAAGTCCCTTCTGGGCGCCGGCTTTAATTGTCACTCATGGATGCCGGTTTTAAAAGTCCCTGCTGGGCGCCGGCTTTAAAAGTCCCTTCTGGGCGCCAGCTTTAAAAGTCCCTTCTGGGCGCCGGCTTTAAAAGTCCCTTCTGGGTGCCGGCTTTAAAAGTCCCTTCTGGGTGCCGGCTTTAAAAGTCCCTTCTGGGCGCCGGCTTTAAAAGTCCCTTCTGGGCGAAGGCTTTAAAAGTCCATTCTGGGCGCCGGCTTTAATTGTCACTCATGGATACCGGTTTTAAAAGTCCCTTCTGGGCGCCGGTTTTAATTGTCACTCATGGATGCCGGTTTTAAAAGTCCCTGCTGGGCGCCGGTTTTAATAGTCACTCATGGATGCCGGCTTTAAAAGTCCCTTCTGGGCGCCGGCTTTAATTGTCACTCATGGATACCGGTTTTAAAAGTCCCTTCTGGGCGCCGGTTTTAATTGTCACTCATGGATACCGGTTTTAAAAGTCCCTTCTGGGCGCCGGTTTTAATTGTCACTCATGGATACCGGTTTTAAAAGTCCCTGCTGGGCGCCGGTTTTAATAGTCACTCATGGATGCCGGCATTAAAAGTCCCTTCTGGGCGCCGGCTTTAAAAGTCCCTTCTGGGCGCCGGCTTTAATTGTCACTCATGGATACCGGTTTTAAAAGTCCCTTCTGGGCGCCGGTTTTAATTGTCACTCATGGATACCGGTTTGAAAAATCCCTTCTGGGCGCCGGTTTTAATTGTCACTCATGGATACCGGTTTTAAAAGTCCCTGCTGGGCGCCGGTTTTAATAGTCACTCATGGATGCCGGTTTTAAAGGTCCCTTCTGGGCGCCGGCTTTAAAAGTCCCTTCTGGGCGCCGGCTTTAATTGTCACTCATGGATACCGGTTTTAAAAGTCCCTTCTGGGCGCCGGTTTTAATTGTCACTTATGGATACCGGTTTTAAAAGTCCCTTCTGGGCGCCGTTTTTAATTGTCACTCATGGATGCCGGTAAAAGTCTCTGCTGGGCGCCGGTTTTAAAAGTCACTCATGGATGCCGGTTTTAAAAGTCCCTGCTGGGCGCCGGCTTTAAAAGTCCCTTGTGGGCGCCGGTTTTAAAAGTCCCTTCTGGGCGCCGGCTTTAAAAGTCCCTTCTGGGCGCCGGCATTAAAAGTCCCTTCTGGGCGCCGGCATTAAAAGTCCCTTCTGGGCGCCGGCTTTAAAAGTCCCTTCTGGGCGCCGGCTTTAAAAGTCCCTTCTGGGCGCCGGCTTTAAAAGTCCCTTCTGGGCGCCGGCTTTAAAAGTCCCTTCTGGGCGCCGGCTTTAAAAGTCCCTTCTGGGCGCCGGTTTTAATTGTCACTCATGGATGCCGGTTTTAAAAGTCCCTGCTGGGCGCCGGTTTTAATAGTCACTCATGGATGCCGGCTTTAAAAGTCCCTTCTGGGCGCCGGCTTTAAAAGTCCCTTCTGGGCGCCGGCTTTAATTGTCACTCATGGATACCGGTTTTAAAAGTCCCTTCTGGGCGCCGGTTTTAATTGTCACTCATGGATACCGGTTTTAAAAGTCCCTGCTGGGCGCCGGTTTTAATAGTCACTCATGGATGCCGGCATTAAAAGTCCCTTCTGGGCGCCGGCTTTAAAAGTCCCTTTTGGGCGCCGGCTTTAATTGTCACTCATGGATACCGGTTTTAAAAGTCCCTTCTGGGCGCCGGTTTTAATTGTCACTCATGGATACCGGTTTTAAAAGTCCCTTCTGGGCGCCGTTTTTAATTGTCACTCATGGATGCCGGTAAAAGTCTCTGCTGGGCGCCGGTTTTAAAAGTCACTCATGGATGCCGGTTTTAAAAGTCCCTGCTGGGCGCCGGCTTTAAAAGTCCCTTGTGGGCGCCGGTTTTAAAAGTCCCTTCTGGGCGCCGGCTTTAATTGTCACTCATGGATGCCGGTAAAAGTCTCTGCTGGGCGCCGGTTTTAATAGTCACTCATGGATGCCGGTTTTAAAAGTCCCTGCTGGGCGCCGGCTTTAAAAGTCCCTTGTGGGCGCCGGTTTTAAAAGTCTCTTCTGGGCGCCGGCTTTAAAAGTCCCTTCTGGGCGCCGGCTTTAAAAGTCCCTTCTGGGCGCCGGCTTTAAAAGTCCCTTCTGGGCGCCGGCTTTAATTTTCACTCATGGATACCGGTTTTAAAAGTCCCTTCTGGGCGCCGGTTTTAATTGTCACTCATGGATGCCGGTTTTAAAAGTCCCTGCTGGGCGCCGGTTTTAATAGTCACTCATGGATGCCGGCTTTAAAAGTCCCTTCTGGGCGCCGGCTTTAAAAGTCCTTTCTGGGCGCCGGCTTTAATTGTCACTCATGGATACCGGTTTTAAAAGTCCCTTCTGGGCGCCGGTTTTAATTGTCACTCATGGATACCGGTTTTAAAAGTCCCTGCTGGGCGCCGGTTTTAATAGTCACTCATGGATGCCGGCATTAAAAGTCCCTTCTGGGCGCCGGCTTTAAAAGTCCCTTTTGGGCGCCGGCTTTAATTGTCACTCATGGATACCGGTTTTAAAAGTCCCTTCTGGGCGCCGGTTTTAATTGTCACTCATGGATACCGGTTTTAAAAGTCCCTGCTGGGCGCCGGTTTTAATAGTCACTTATGGATGCCGGCTTTAAAAGTCCCTTCTGGGCGCCGGCTTTAATTGTCACTCATGGATACCGGTTTTAAAAGTCCCTTGTGGGCGCCGGTTTTAATTGTCACTCATGGATACCGGTTTTAAAAGTCCCTTCTGGGCGCCGGTTTTAATTGTCACTCATGGATACCGGTTTTAAAAGTCCCTTCTGGGCGCCGGTTTTAATTGTCACTCATGGATACCGGTTTTAAAAGTCCCTGCTGGGCTCCGGTTTTAATAGTCACTCATGGATGCTGGTTTTAAAAGTCCCTTCTGGGCGCCGGCTTTAATTGTCACTCATGGATACCGGTTTTAAAAGTCCCTTCTGGGCGCCGGTTTTAATTGTCACTCATGGATACCGGTTTTAAAAGTCCCTGCTGGGCGCCGGTTTTAATAGTCACTCATGGATGCCGGCATTAAAAGTCCCTTCTGGGCGCCGGCTTTAAAAGTCCCTTCTGGGCGCCGGCTTTAATTGTCACTCATGGATGCCGGTAAAAGTCTCTGCTGGGCGCCGGTTTTAATAGTCACTCATGGATGCCGGTTTTAAAAGTCCCTGCTGGGCGCCGGCTTTAAAAGTCCCTTGTGGGCGCCGGTTTTAAAAGTCCCTTCTGGGCGCCGGCTTTAAAAGTCCCTTCTGGGCGCCGGCTTTAAAAGTCCCTTCTGGGCGCCGGCTTTAAAAGTCCCTTCTGGGCGCCGGCTTTAAAAGTCCCTTCTGGGCGCCGGCTTTAATTTTCACTCATGGATACCGGTTTTAAAAGTCCCTTCTGGGCGCCGGTTTTAATTGTCACTCATGGATGCCGGTTTTAAAAGTCCCTGCTGGGCGCCGGTTTTAATAGTCACTCATGGATGCCGGCTTTAAAAGTCCCTTCTGGGCGCCGGCTTTAAAAGTCCTTTCTGGGCGCCGGCTTTAATTGTCACTCATGGATACCGGTTTTAAAAGTCCCTTCTGGGCGCCGGTTTTAATTGTCACTCATGGATACCGGTTTTAAAAGTCCCTGCTGGGCGCCGGTTTTAATAGTCACTCATGGATGCCGGCATTAAAAGTCCCTTCTGGGCGCCGGCTTTAAAAGTCCCTTTTGGGCGCCGGCTTTAATTGTCACTCATGGATACCGGTTTTAAAAGTCCCTTCTGGGCGCCGGTTTTAATTGTCACTCATGGATACCGGTTTTAAAAGTCCCTGCTGGGCGCCGGTTTTAATAGTCACTCATGGATGCCGGCTTTAAAAGTCCCTTCTGGGCGCCGGCTTTAAAAGTCCCTTCTGGGCGCCTGCTTTAATTGTCACTCATGGATACCGGTTTTAAAAGTCCCTTGTGGGCGCCGGTTTTAATTGTCACTCATGGATACCGGTTTTAAAAGTCCCTTCTGGGCGCCGGTTTTAATTGTCACTCATGGATACCGGTTTTAAAAGTCCCTTCTGGGCGCCGGTTTTAATTGTCACTCATGGATACCGGTTTTAAAAGTCCCTGCTGGGCGCCGGTTTTAATAGTCACTCATGGATACCGGTTTTAAAAGTCCCTTCTGGGCGCCGGTTTTAATTGTCACTCATGGATGCCGGTTTTAAAAGTCCCTGCTGGGCTCCGGTTTTAATAGTCACTCATGGATGCCGGTTTTAAAAGTCCCTTCTGGGCGCCGGCTTTAATTGTCACTCATGGATACCGGTTTTAAAAGTCCCTTCTGGGCGCCGTTTTTAATTGTCACTCATGGATGCCGGTAAAAGTCTCTGCTGGGCGCCGGTTTTAAAAGTCACTCATGGATGCCGGTTTTAAAAGTCCCTGCTGGGCGCCGGCTTTAAAAGTCCCTTGTGGGCGCCGGCTTTAAAAGGCCCTTCTGGGCGCCGGCTTTAAAAGTCCCTTCTGGGCGCCGGCATTAAAAGTCCCTTCTGGGCGCCGGCTTTAAAAGTCCCTTCTGGGCGCCGGTTTTAATTGTCACTCATGGATGCCGGTTTTAAAAGTCCCTGCTGGGCGCCGGTTTTAATAGTCACTCATGGATGCCGGCTTTAAAAGTCCCTTCTGGGCGCCGGCTTTAAAAGTCCCTTCTGGGCGCCGGCTTTAATTGTCACTCATGGATACCGGTTTTAAAAGTCCCTTCTGGGCGCCGGTTTTAATTGTCACTCATGGATACCGGTTTTAAAAGTCCCTGCTGGGCGCCGGTTTTAATAGTCACTCATGGATGCCGGCATTAAAAGTCCCTTCTGGGCGCCGGCTTTAAAAGTCCCTTCTGGGCGCCGGTTTTAATTGTCACTCATGGATACCGGTTTTAAAAGTCCCTTCTGGGCGCCGGTTTTAATTGTCACTCATGGATACCGGTTTTAAAAGTCCCTGCTGGGCGCCGGTTTTAATAGTCACTCATGGATGCCGGTTTTAAAAGTCCCTGTTGGGCGCCGGTTTTAATAGTCACTCATGGATGCCGGCTTTAAAAGTCCCTTCTGGGCGCCGGCTTTAAAAGTCCCTTCTGGGCGCCGGCTTTAATTGTCACTCATGGATACCGGTTTTAAAAGTCCCTTCTGGGCGCCGGTTTTAATTGTCACTCATGGATACCGGTTTTAAAAGTCCCTGCTGGGCGCCGGTTTTAATAGTCACTCATGGATGCCGGCATTAAAAGTCCCTTCTGGGCGCCGGCTTTAAAAGTCCCTTTTGGGCGCCGGCTTTAATTGTCACTCATGGATACCGGTTTTAAAAGTCCCTTCTGGGCGCCGGTTTTAATTGTCACTCATGGATACCGGTTTTAAAAGTCCCTTCTGGGCGCCGGTTTTAATTGTCACTCATGGATACCGGTTTTAAAAGTCCCTTCTGGGCGCCGGTTTTAATTGTCACTCATGGATACCGGTTTTAAAAGTCCCTGCTGGGCGCCGGTTTTAATAGTCACTCATGGATGCCGGCTTTAAAAGTCCCTTCTGGGCGCCGGCTTTAATTGTCACTCATGGATACCGGTTTTAAAAGTCCCTTCTGGGCGCCGGTTTTAATTGTCACTCATGGATACCGGTTTTAAAAGTCCCTTCTGGGCGCCGGTTTTAATTGTCACTCATGGATACCGGTTTTAAAAGTCCCTGCTGGGCGCCGGTTTTAATAGTCACTCATGGATGCCGGCATTAAAAGTCCCTTCTGGGCGCCGGCTTTAAAAGTCCCTTCTGGGCGCCGGCTTTAATTGTCACTCATGGATGCCGGTAAAAGTCTCTGCTGGGCGCCGGTTTTAATAGTCACTCATGGATGCCGGTTTTAAAAGTCCCTGCTGGGCGCCGGCTTTAAAAGTCCCTTGTGGGCGCCGGTTTTAAAAGTCCCTTCTGGGCGCCGGCTTTAAAAGTCCCTTCTGGGCGCCGGCTTTAAAAGTCCCTTCTGGGCGCCGGCTTTAAAAGTCCCTTCTGGGCGCCGGCTTTAAAAGTCCCTTCTGGGCGCCGGCTTTAAAAGTCCCTTCTGGGCGCCGGTTTTAATTGTCACTCATGGATGCCGGTTTTAAAAGTCCCTGCTGGGCGCCGGTTTTAATAGTCACTCATGGATGCCGGCTTTAAAAGTCCCTTCTGGGCGCCGGCTTTAAAAGTCCCTTCTGGGCGCCGGCTTTAATTCTCACTCATGGATACCGGTTTTAAAAGTCCCTTCTGGGCGCCGGTTTTAATTGTCACTCATGGATACCGGTTTTAAAAGTCCCTTCTGGGCGCCTCTTTTAATTGTCACTCATGGATACCGGTTTTAAAAGTCCCTGCTGGGCGCCGGTTTTAATAGTCACTCATGGATGCCGGCATTAAAAGTCCCTTCTGGGCGCCGGCTTTAAAAGTCCCTTCTGGGCGCCGGCTTTAATTGTCACTCATGGATACCGGTTTTAAAAGTCCCTTCTGGGCGCCGGTTTTAATTGTCACTCATGGATACCGGTTTTAAAAATCCCTTCTGGGCGCCGGTTTTAATTGTCACTCATGGATACCGGTTTTAAAAGTCCCTGCTGGGCGCCGGTTTTAATAGTCACTCATGGATGCCGGTTTTAAAGGTCCCTTCTGGGCGCCGGCTTTAAAAGTCCCTTCTGGGCGCCGTTTTTAATTGTCACTCATGGATGCCGGTAAAAGTCTCTGCTGGGCGCCGGTTTTAAAAGTCACTCATGGATGCCGGTTTTAAAAGTCCCTGCTGGGCGCCGGCTTTAAAAGTCCCTTGTGGGCGCCGGTTTTAAAAGTCCCTTCTGGGCGCCGGCTTTAAAAGTCCCTTCTGGGCGCCGGCATTAAAAGTCCCTTCTGGGCGCCAGCTTTAAAAGTCCCTTCTGGGCGCCGGCATTAAAAAGTCCCTTCTGGGCGCCGGCATTAAAAAGTCCCTTCTGGGCGCCGGCTTTAAAAGTCCCTTCTGGGCGCCGGCATTAAAAGTCCCTTCTGGGCGCCGGCATTAAAAGTCCCTTCTGGGCGCCGGCTTTAAAAGTCCCTTCTGGGCGCCGGCTTTAAAAGTCCCTTCTGGGCGCCGGCTTTAAAAGTCCCTTCTGGGCGCCGGCTTTAAAAGTCCCTTCTGGGCGCCGGCTTTAAAAGTCCCTTCTGGGCGCCGGCTTTAAAAGTCCCTTCTGGGCGCCGGCTTTAAAATTCACTCATGGATACCGGTTTTAAAAGTCCCTTCTGGGCGCCGGTTTTAATTGTCACTCATGGATGCCGGTTTTAAAAGTCCCTGTTGGGCGCCGGTTTTAATAGTCACTCATGGATGCCGGCTTTAAAAGTCCCTTCTGGGCGCCGGCTTTAAAAGTCCCTTCTGGGCGCCGGCTTTAATTGTCACTCATGGATACCGGTTTTAAAAGTCCCTTCTGGGCGCCGGTTTTAATTGTCACTCATGGATACCGGTTTTAAAAGTCCCTGCTGGGCGCCGGTTTTAATAGTCACTCATGGATGCCGGCATTAAAAGTCCCTTCTGGGCGCCGGCTTTAAAAGTCCCTTTTGGGCGCCGGCTTTAATTGTCACTCATGGATACCGGTTTTAAAAGTCCCTTCTGGGCGACGGTTTTAATTGTCACTCATGGATACCGGTTTTAAAAGTCCCTTCTGGGCGCCGGTTTTAATTGTCACTCATGGATACCGGTTTTAAAAGTCCCTGCTGGGTGCCGGTTTTAATAGTCACTCATGGATGCCGGCTTTAAAAGTCCCTTCTGGGCGCCGGCTTTAAAAGTCCCTTCTGGGCGCCGGCTTTAATTGTCACTCATGGATACCGGTTTTAAAAGTCCCTGCTGGGCGCCGGTTTTAATAGTCACTCATGGATGCCGGCATTAAAAGTCCCTTCTGGGCGCCGGCTTTAAAAGTCCCTTCTGGGCGCCGGCTTTAATTGTCACTCATGGATGCCGGTAAAAGTCTCTGCTGGGCGCCGGTTTTAATAGTCACTCATGGATGCCGGTTTTAAAAGTCCCTACTGGGCGCCGGCTTTAAAAGTCCCTTGTGGGCGCCGGTTTTAAAAGTCCCTTCTGGGCGCCGGCTTTAAAAGTCCCTTCTGGGCGCCGGCTTTAAAAGTCCCTTCTGGGCGCCGGCTTTAAAAGTCCCTTCTGGGCGCCGGCTTTAAAAGTCCCTTCTGGGCGCCGGCTTTAAAAGTCCCTTCTGGGCGCCGGCTTTAAAAGTCCCTTCTGGGCGCCGGCTTTAAAAGTCCCTTCTGGGCGCCGGTTTTAATTGTCACTCATGGATACCGGTTTTAAAAGTCCCTTCTGGGCGCCGGTTTTAATTGTCACTCATGGATACCGGTTTTAAAAGTCCCTGCTGGGCGCCGGTTTTAATAGTCACTCATGGATGCCGGCATTAAAAGTCCCTTCTGGGCGCCGGCTTTAAAAGTCCCTTTTGGGCGCCGGCTTTAATTGTCACTCATGGATACCGGTTTTAAAAGTCGCTTCTGGGCGCCGGCTTTAATTGTCACTCAAGGATACCGGTTTTAAAAGTCCCTTCTGGGCGCCGGTTTTAAAAGTCCCTTCTGGGCGCCGGTTTTAAAAGTCCCTTCTGGGCGCCGTTTTTAATTGTCACTCATGGATGCCGGTAAAAGTCTCTGCTGGGCGCCGGTTTTAAAAGTCACTCATGGATGCCGGTTTTAAAAGTCCCTGCTGGGCGCCGGCTTTAAAAGTCCCTTGTGGGCGCCGGTTTTAAAAGTCCCTTCTGGGCGCCGGCTTTAAAAGTCCCTTCTGGGCGCCGGCATTAAAAGTCCCTTCTGGGCGCCGGCATTAAAAGTCCCTTCTGGGCGCCGGCTTTAAAAGTCCCTTCTGGGCGCCGGCTTTAAAAGTCCCTTCTGGGCGCCGGCTTTAAAAGTCCCTTCTGGGCGCCGGCTTTAAAAGTCCCTTCTGGGCGCCGGCTTTAAAAGTCCCTTCTGGGCGCCGGCTTTAAAAGTCCCTTCTGGGCGCCGGTTTTAATTGTCACTCATGGATGCCGGTTTTAAAAGTCCCTGCTGGGCGCCGGTTTTAATAGTCACTCATGGATGCCGGCTTTAAAAGTCCCTTCTGGGCGCCGGCTTTAAAAGTCCCTTCTGGGCGCCGGCTTTAATTGTCACTCATGGATACCGGTTTTAAAAGTCCCTTCTGGGCGCCGGTTTTAATTGTCACTCATGGATACCGGTTTTAAAAGTCCCTGCTGGGCGCCGGTTTTAATAGTCACTCATGGATGCCGGCATTAAAAGTCCCTTCTGGGCGCCGGCTTTAAAAGTCCCTTTTGGGCGCCGGCTTTAATTGTCACTCATGGATACCGGTTTTAAAAGTCCCTTCTGGGCGCCGGTTTTAATTGTCACTCATGGATACCGGTTTTAAAAGTCCCTTCTGGGCGCCGTTTTTAATTGTCACTCATGGATGCCGGTAAAAGTCTCTGCTGGGCGCCGGTTTTAAAAGTCACTCATGGATGCCGGTTTTAAAAGTCCCTGCTGGGCGCCGGCTTTAAAAGTCCCTTGTGGGCGCCGGTTTTAAAAGTCCCTTCTGGGCGCCGGCATTAAAAGTCCCTTCTGGGCGCCGGCATTAAAAGTCCCTTCTGGGCGCCGGCATTAAAAGTCCCTTCTGGGCGCCGGCTTTAAAAGTCCCTTCTGGGCGCCGGCATTAAAAGTCCCTTCTGGGCGCCGGCTTTAAAAGTCCCTTCTGGGCGCCGGCTTTAAAAGTCCCTTCTGGGCGCCGGCTTTAAAAGTCCCTTCTGGGCGCCGGCTTTAAAAGTCCCTTCTGGGCGCCGGCTTTAAAAGTCCCTTCTGGGCGCCGGCTTTAAAAGTCCCTTCTGGGCGCCGGCTTTAAAATTCACTCATGGATACCGGTTTTAAGGCGCCGGCTTTAATTGTCACTCATGGATGCCGGTTTTAAAAGTCCCTGCTGGCCGCCGGTTTTAATAGTTACTCATGGATGCCGGCTTTAAAAGTCCCTTCTGGGCGCCGGCTTTAAAAGTCCCTTCTGGGCACCGGCTTTAAAAGTCCCTTCTGGGCGCCGGCTTTAATTGTCACTCATGGATGCCGGTTTTAAAAGTCCCTGCTGGGCGCCGGTTTTAATAGTCACTCATGGATGCCGGTTTTAAAAGTCCCTGCTGGGCGCCGGCTTTAAAAGTCCCTTGTGGGCGCCGGTTTTAAAAGTCCCTTCTGGGCGCCGGCTTTAAAAGTCCCTTCTTGGCGCCGGCTTTAAAAGTCCCTTCTGGGCTCCGGCTTTAAAAGTCGCTTCTGGGCTCCGGCTTTAAAAGTCCCTTCTGGGCGCCGGCTTTAAAAGTCCCTTCTGGGCGCCGGCTTTAAATGTCCTTTCTGGGCGCCGGCTTTAATTGTCACTCATGGATACCGGTTTTAAAAGTCCCTTCTGGGCGCCGGTTTTAATTGTCACTCATGGATACCGGTTTTAAAAGTCCCTGCTGGGCGCCGGTTTTAATAGTCACTCATGGATGCCGGCATTAAAAGTCCCTTCTGGGCGCCGGCTTTAAAAGTCCCTTCTGGGCGCCGGCTTTAATTGTCACTCATGGATACCGGTTTTAAAAGTCTCTTCTGGGCACCGGTTTTAATTGTCACTCATGGATACCGGTTTTAAAAGTCCCTTCTGGGCGCCGGTTTTAATTGTCACTCATGGATACCGGTTTTAAAAGTCCCTGCTGGGCGCCGGTTTTAATAGTCACTCATGGATGCCGGTTTTAAAGGTCCCTTCTGGGCGCCGGCTTTAAAAGTCCCTTCTGGGCGGCGGCTTGAATTGTCACTCATGGATACCGGTTTTAAAAGTCCCTTCTGGGCGCCGGTTTTAATTGTCACTCATGGATGCCGGTAAAAGTCTCTGCTGGGCGCCGGTTTTAATAGTCACTCATGGATGCCGGTTTTAAAAGTCCCTGCTGGGCGCCGGCTTTAAAAGTCCCTTCTGGGCGCCGGCTTTAAAAGTCCCTTCTGGGCGCCGGTTTCAATAGTCACTCATGGATGCCGGTTTGAAAAGTCCCTTCTGGGCGCCGGTTTTAGTTGTCACTCATGGATGCCGGTTTTAATTGTCACTCATGGATGCCGGTTTTTAAAGTCCCTGCTGGGCGCTGGTTTTAATAGTCACTCATGGATGCCGGTTTTAAAAGTCCCTTGTGGGCGCCGGCTTTCAAAGTCACTCATGGATACCGGTTTTAAAAGTCCCTTCTGGGCGCCGGCTTTAACAGTCCCTTCTGGGCGCCGGCTTTAAAGGTCCCTTCTGGGCGCCGGCTTTAAAGGTCCCTTCTGGGCGCCGGCTTTAAAAGTCCCTTCTGGGCGCCGGCTTTAATTGTCACTCATGGATACCGGTTTTAAAAGTCGCTTCTGGGCGCCGGCTTTAATTGTCACTCAAGGATACCGGTTTTAAAAGTCCCTTCTGGGCGCCGGTTTTAAAAGTCCCTTCTGGGCGCCGGTTTTAAAAGTACCTTCTGGGCGCCGGTTTTAATAGTCACTCATGGATGCCGGTTTTAAAAGTCCCTGCTGGGCGCCGGCTTTAAAAGTCCCTTGTGGGCGCCGGTTTTAAAAGTCCCTTCTGGGCGCCGGCTTTAAAAGTCCCTTCTGGGCGCCGACTTTAAAAGTCCCTTCTAGGCGCCGGCTTTAAAAGTTCCTTCTGGGCGCCGGCTTTAAAAGTCCCTTCTAGGCGCCGGCTTTAAAAGTCCCTTCTGGGCGCCGGTTTTAATTGTCACTCATGGATGCCGGTTTTTACAGTCCCTTCTGGGCGCCGGCATTAAAAGTCCCTTCTGGGCGCCGGCATTAAAGGTCCCTTCTGGGCACCGGCTTTAAAAGTCCCTTCTGGGCGCCGGCTTTAATTGTCACTCATGGATGCCGGTTTTAAAAGTCCCTTCTGGGCGCCAGTTTTAATTGTCACTCATGGATACCGGTTTTAAAAGTCCCTGCTGTGCGCCGGTTTTAATAGTCACTCATGGATGCCGGTTTTAAAAGTCCCTTCTGGGCGCCGGCTTTAATTGTCACTCATGGATACCGGTTTTAAAAGTCCCTTCTGGGCGCCGGTTTTAATAGTCACTCATGGATGCCGGTTTTAAAAGTCCCTTGTGGGCGCCGGCTTTAAAAGTCCCTTCTTGGCGCCGGCTTTAAAAGTCCCTTCTGGGCTCCGGCTTTAAAAGTCGCTTCTGGGCTCCGGCTTTAAAAGTCCCTTCTGGGCGCCGGCTTTAAAAGTCCCTTCTGGGCGCCGGCTTTAAATGTCCTTTCTGGGCGCCGGCTTTAATTGTCACTCATGGATACCGGTTTTAAAAGTCCCTTCTGGGCGCCGGTTTTAATTGTCACTCATGGATACCGGTTTTAAAAGTCCCTTCTGGGCGCCGGTTTTAATTGTCACTCATGGATACCGGTTTTAAAAGTCCCTGCTGGGCGCCGGTTTTAATAGTCACTCATGGATGCCGGCATTAAAAGTCCCTTCTGGGCGCCGGCTTTAAAAGTCCCTTCTGGGCGCCGGCTTTAATTGTCATTAATGGATACCGGTTTTAAAAGTCTCTTCTGGGCACCGGTTTTAATTGTCACTCATGGATACCGGTTTTAAAAGTCCCTTCTGGGCGCCGGTTTTAATTGTCACTCATGGATACCGGTTTTAAAAGTCCCTGCTGGGCGCCGGTTTTAATAGTCACTCATGGATGCCGGTTTTAAAGGTCCCTTCTGGGCGCCGGCTTTAAAAGTCCCTTCTGGGCGGCGGCTTGAATTGTCACTCATGGATACCGGTTTTAAAAGTCCCTTCTGGGCGCCGGTTTTAATTGTCACTCATGGATACCGGTTTTAAAAGTCCCTTCTGGGCGCCGTTTTTAATTGTCACTCATGGATGCCGGTAAAAGTCTCTGCTGGGCGCCGGTTTTAATAGTCACTCATGGATGCCGGTTTTAAAAGTCCCTGCTGGGCGCCGGCTTTAAAAGTCCCTTCTGGGCGCCGGCTTTAAAAGTCCCTTCTGGGCGCCGGTTTCAATAGTCACTCATGGATGCCGGTTTGAAAAGTCCCTTCTGGGCGCCGGTTTTAGTTGTCACTCATGGATGCCGGTTTTAATTGTCACTCATGGATGCCGGTTTTTAAAGTCCCTGCTGGGCGCCGGTTTTAATAGTCACTCATGGATGCCGGTTTTAAAAGTCCCTTGTGGGCGCCGGCTTTCAAAGTCACTCATGGATACCGGTTTTAAAAGTCCCTTCTGGGCGCCGGCTTTAACAGTCCCTTCTGGGCGCCGGCTTTAAAGGTCCCTTCTGGGCGCCGGCTTTAAAGGTCCCTTCTGGGCGCCGGCTTTAAAAGTCCCTTCTGGGCGCCGGCTTTAATTGTCACTCATGGATACCGGTTTTAAAAGTCGCTTCTGGGCGCCGGCTTTAATTGTCACTCAAGGATACCGGTTTTAAAAGTCGCTTCTGGGCGCCGGCTTTAATTGTCACTCAAGGATACCGGTTTTAAAAGTCCCTTCTGGGCGCCGGTTTTAAAAGTCCCTTCTGGGCGCCGGTTTTAAAAGTACCTTCTGGGCGCCGGTTTTAATAGTCACTCATGGATGCCGGTTTTAAAAGTCCCTGCTGGGCGCCGGCTTTAAAAGTCCCTTGTGGGCGCCGGTTTTAAAAGTCCCTTCTGGGCGCCGGCTTTAAAAGTCCCTTCTGGGCGCCGACTTTAAAAGTCCCTTCTAGGCGCCGGCTTTAAAAGTCCCTTCTGGGCGCCGGCTTTAAAAGTCCCTTCTAGGCGCCGGCTTTAAAAGTCCCTTCTGGGCGCCGGTTTTAATTGTCACTCATGGATGCCGGTTTTTACAGTCCCTTCTGGGCGCCGGCATTAAAAGTCCCTTCTGGGCGCCGGCATTAAAAGTCCCTTCTGGGCACCGGCTTTAAAAGTCCCTTCTGGGCGCCGGCTTTAATTGTCACTCATGGATGCCGGTTTTAAAAGTCCCTTCTGGGCGCCAGTTTTAATTGTCACTCATGGATACCGGTTTTAAAAGTCCCTGCTGTGCGCCGGTTTTAATAGTCACTCATGGATGCCGGTTTTAAAAGTCCCTTCTGGGCGCCGGCTTTAATTGTCACTCATGGATACCGGTTTTAAAAGTCCCTTCTGGGCGCCGGTTTTAATAGTCACTCATGGATGCCGGTTTTAAAAGTCCCTTGTGGGCGCCGGCTTTAAAAGTCCCTTCTTGGCGCCGGCTTTAAAAGTCCCTTCTGGGCTCCGGCTTTAAAAGTCGCTTCTGGGCTCCGGCTTTAAAAGTCCCTTCTGGGCGCCGGCTTTAAAAGTCCCTTCTGGGCGCCGGCTTTAAATGTCCTTTCTGGGCGCCGGCTTTAATTGTCACTCATGGATACCGGTTTTAAAAGTCCCTTCTGGGCGCCGGTTTTAATTGTCACTCATGGATACCGGTTTTAAAAGTCCCTTCTGGGCGCCGGTTTTAATTGTCACTCATGGATACCGGTTTTAAAAGTCCCTGCTGGGCGCCGGTTTTAATAGTCACTCATGGATGCCGGCATTAAAAGTCCCTTCTGGGCGCCGGCTTTAAAAGTCCCTTCTGGGCGCCGGCTTTAATTGTCATTAATGGATACCGGTTTTAAAAGTCTCTTCTGGGCACCGGTTTTAATTGTCACTCATGGATACCGGTTTTAAAAGTCCCTTCTGGGCGCCGGTTTTAATTGTCACTCATGGATACCGGTTTTAAAAGTCCCTGCTGGGCGCCGGTTTTAATAGTCACTCATGGATGCCGGTTTTAAAGGTCCCTTCTGGGCGCCGGCTTTAAAAGTCCCTTCTGGGCGGCGGCTTGAATTGTCACTCATGGATACCGGTTTTAAAAGTCCCTTCTGGGCGCCGGTTTTAATTGTCACTCATGGATACCGGTTTTAAAAGTCCCTTCTGGGCGCCGTTTTTAATTGTCACTCATGGATGCCGGTAAAAGTCTCTGCTGGGCGCCGGTTTTAATAGTCACTCATGGATGCCGGTTTTAAAAGTCCCTGCTGGGCGCCGGCTTTAAAAGTCCCTTCTGGGCGCCGGCTTTAAAAGTCCCTTCTGGGCGCCGGTTTCAATAGTCACTCATGGATGCCGGTTTGAAAAGTCCCTTCTGGGCGCCGGTTTTAGTTGTCACTCATGGATGCCGGTTTTAATTGTCACTCATGGATGCCGGTTTTTAAAGTCCCTGCTGGGCGCCGGTTTTAATAGTCACTCATGGATGCCGGTTTTAAAAGTCCCTTGTGGGCGCCGGCTTTCAAAGTCACTCATGGATACCGGTTTTAAAAGTCCCTTCTGGGCGCCGGCTTTAACAGTCCCTTCTGGGCGCCGGCTTTAAAGGTCCCTTCTGGGCGCCGGCTTTAAAGGTCCCTTCTGGGCGCCGGCTTTAAAAGTCCCTTCTGGGCGCCGGCTTTAATTGTCACTCATGGATACCGGTTTTAAAAGTCGCTTCTGGGCGCCGGCTTTAATTGTCACTCAAGGATACCGGTTTTAAAAGTCCCTTCTGGGCGCCGGTTTTAAAAGTCACTTCTGGGCGCCGGTTTTAAAAGTACCTTCTGGGCGCCGGTTTTAATAGTCACTCATGGATGCCGGTTTTAAAAGTCCCTTGTGGGCGCCGGCTTTAAAAGTCCCTTGTGGGCGCCGGTTTTAAAAGTCCCTTCTGGGCGCCGGCTTTAAAAGTCCCTTCTGGGCGCCGACTTTAAAAGTCCCTTCTAGGCGCCGGCTTTAAAAGTCCCTTCTGGGCGCCGGCTTTAAAAGTCCCTTCTAGGCGCCGGTTTTAATTGTCACTCATGGATACCGGTTTTAAAAGTCCCTGCTGGGCGCCGGTTTTAATAGTCACTCATGGATTCCGGCATTAAAAGTCCCTTCTGGGCGCCGGCTTTAAAAGTCCCTTTTGGGCGCCGGCTTTAATTGTCACTCATGGATACCGGTTTTAAAAGTCCCTTCTGGGTGCCGGTTTTAATTGTCACTCATGGATACCGGTTTTAAAAGTCCCTTCTGGGCGCCGGTTTTAATTGTCACTCATGGATACCGGTTTTAAAAGTCCCTGCTGGGCGCCGGTTTTAATAGTCACTCATGGATGCCGGCTTTAAAAGTCCCTTCTGGGCGCCGGCTTTAAAAGTCCCTTCTGGGCGCCGGCTTTAATTGTCACTCATGGATACCGGTTTTAAAAGTCCCTGCTGGGCACCGGTTTTAATAGTCACTCATGGATGCCGGCATTAAAAGTCCCTTCTGGGCGCCGGCTTTAAAAGTCCCTTCTGGGCGCCGGCTTTAATTGTCACTCATGGATGCCGGTAAAAGTCTCTGCTGGGCGCCGGTTTTAATAGTCACTCATGGATGCCGGTTTTAAAAGTCCCTACTGGGCGCCGGCTTTAAAAGTCCCTTGTGGGCGCCGGTTTTAAAAGTCCCTTGTGGGCGCCGGTTTTAAAAGTCCCTTCTGGGCGCCGGCTTTAAAAGTCCCTTCTGGGCGCCGGCTTTAAAAGTCCCTTCTGGGCGCCGGCTTTAAAAGTCCCTTCTGGGCGCCGGCTTTAAAAGTCCCTTCTGGGCGCCGGCTTTAAAAGTCCCTTCTGGGCGCCGGCTTTAAAAGTCCCTTCTGGGCGCCGGTTTTAATTGTCACTCATGGATGCCGGTTTTAAAAGTCCCTGCTGGGCGCCGGTTTTAATAGTCACTCATGGATGCCGGCTTTAAAAGTCCCTTCTGGGCGCCGGCTTTAAAAGTCCCTTCTGGGCGCCGGCTTTAATTGTCACTCATGGATACCGGTTTTAAAAGTCCCTTCTGGGCGCCGGTTTTAATTGTCACTCATGGATACCGGTTTTAAAAGTCCCTGCTGGGCGCCGGTTTTAATAGTCACTCATGGATGCCGGCATTAAAAGTCCCTTCTGGGCGCCGGCTTTAAAAGTCCCTTTTGGGCGCCGGCTTTAATTGTCACTCATGGATACCGGTTTTAAAAGTCCCTTCTGGGCGCCGGTTTTAATTGTCACTCATGGATAGCGGTTTTAAAAGTCCCTGCTGGGCGCCGGTTTTAATAGTCACTCATGGATGCCGGCTTTAAAAGTCCCTTCTGGGCGCCGGCTTTAAAAGTCCCTTCTGGGCTCCGGCTTTAATTGTCACTCATGGATACCGGTTTTAAATGTCCCTTCTGGGCGCCGGTTTTAATTGTCACTCATGGATACCGGTTTTAAAAGTCCCTTCTGGGCGCCGGTTTTAATTGTCACTCATGGATACCGGTTTTAAAAGTCCCTGCTGGGCGCCGGCTTTAAAAGTCCCTTCTGGGCGCCGGCTTTACTTGTCACTCATGGATACCGGTTTTAAAAGTCGCTTCTGGGCGCCGGCTTTAATTGTCACTCAAGGATACCGGTTTTAAAAGTCCCTTCTGGGCGCCGGTTTTAAAAGTCACTTCTGGGCGCCGGTTTTAAAAGTACCTTCTGGGCGCCGGTTTTAATAGTCACTCATGGATGCCGGTTTTAAAAGTCCCTGCTGGGCGCCGGCTTTAAAAGTCCCTTGTGGGCGCCGGTTTTAAAAGTCCCTTGTGGGCGCCGGTTTTAAAAGTCCCTTCTGGGCGCCGGCTTTAAAAGTCCCTTCTGGGCGCCGACTTTAAAAGTCCCTTCTAGGCGCCGGCTTTAAAAGTCCCTTCTGGGCGCCGGCTTTAAAAGTCCCTTCTAGGCGCCGGTTTTAATTGTCACTCATGGATACCGGTTTTAAAAGTCCCTGCTGGGCGCCGGTTTTAATAGTCACTCATGGATGCCGGCATTAAAAGTCCCTTCTGGGCGCCGGCTTTAAAAGTCCCTTTTGGGCGCCGGCTTTAATTGTCACTCATGGATACCGGTTTTAAAAGTCCCTTCTGGGTGCCGGTTTTAATTGTCACTCATGGATACCGGTTTTAAAAGTCCCTTCTGGGCGCCGGTTTTAATTGTCACTCATGGATACCGGTTTTAAAAGTCCCTGCTGGGCGCCGGTTTTAATAGTCACTCATGGATGCCGGCTTTAAAAGTCCCTTCTGGGCGCCGGCTTTAAAAGTCCCTTCTGGGCGCCGGCTTTAATTGTCACTCATGGATACCGGTTTTAAAAGTCCCTGCTGGGCGCCGGTTTTAATAGTCACTCATGGATGCCGGCATTAAAAGTCCCTTCTGGGCGCCGGCTTTAAAAGTCCCTTCTGGGCGCCGGCTTTAATTGTCACTCATGGATGCCGGTAAAAGTCTCTGCTGGGCGCCGGTTTTAATAGTCACTCATGGATGCCGGTTTTAAAAGTCCCTACTGGGCGCCGGCTTTAAAAGTCCCTTGTGGGCGCCGGTTTTAAAAGTCCCTTCTGGGCGCCGGCTTTAAAAGTCCCTTCTGGGCGCCGGCTTTAAAAGTCCCTTCTGGGCGCCGGCTTTAAAAGTCCCTTCTGGGCGCCGGCTTTAAAAGTCCCTTCTGGGCGCCGGCTTTAAAAGTCCCTTCTGGGCGCCGGCTTTAAAAGTCCCTTCTGGGCGCCGGTTTTAATTGTCACTCATGGATGCCGGTTTTAAAAGTCCCTGCTGGGCGCCGGTTTTAATAGTCACTCATGGATGCCGGCTTTAAAAGTCCCTTCTGGGCGCCGGCTTTAAAAGTCCCTTCTGGGCGCCGGCTTTAATTGTCACTCATGGATACCGGTTTTAAAAGTCCCTTCTGGGCGCCGGTTTTAATTGTCACTCATGGATACCGGTTTTAAAAGTCCCTGCTGGGCGCCGGTTTTAATAGTCACTCATGGATGCCGGCATTAAAAGTCCCTTCTGGGCGCCGGCTTTAAAAGTCCCTTTTGGGCGCCGGCTTTAATTGTCACTCATGGATACCGGTTTTAAAAGTCCCTTCTGGGCGCCGGTTTTAATTGTCACTCATGGATACCGGTTTTAAAAGTCCCTTCTGGGCGCCGGTTTTAATTGTCACTCATGGATAGCGGTTTTAAAAGTCCCTGCTGGGCGCCGGTTTTAATAGTCACTCATGGATGCCGGCTTTAAAAGTCCCTTCTGGGCGCCGGCTTTAAAAGTCCCTTCTGGGCTCCGGCTTTAATTGTCACTCATGGATACCGGTTTTAAATGTCCCTTCTGGGCGCCGGTTTTAATTGTCACTCATGGATGCCGGCTTTAAAAGTCCCTTCTGGGCGCCGGCTTTAAAAGTCCCTTCTGGGCTCCGGCTTTAATTGTCACTCATGGATACCGATTTTAAAAGTCCCTGCTGGGCGCCGGTTTAATAATAGTCACTCATGGATGCCGGCATTAAAAGTCCCTTCTGGGCGCCGGCTTTAATTGTCACTCATGGATACCGGTTTTAAAAGTCCCTTCTGGGCGCCGGTTTTAATTGTCACTCATGGATACCGGTTTTAAAAGTCCCTGCTGGGCTCCGGTTTTAATTGTCACTCATGGATACCGGTTTTAAAAGTCCCTGCTGGGCGCCGGCTTTAAAAGTCCCTGCTGGGCGCCGGTTTTAAAAGTCCCTGCTGGGCGCCGGCTTTAAAAGTCCCTTGTGGGCGCCGGTTTTAAAAGTCCCTTCTGGGCGCCGGCTTTAAAAGTCCCTTCTGGGCGCCGGCTTTAAAAGTCCCTTCTGGGCGCCGGCTTTAAAAGTCCCTTCTGGGCGCCGGCTTTAATTTTCACTCATGGATACCGGTTTTAAAAGTCCCTTCTGGGCGCCGGTTTTAATTGTCACTCATGGATGCCGGTTTTAAAAGTCCCTGTTGGGCGCCGGTTTTAATAGTCACTCATGGATGCCGGCTTTAAAAGTCCCTTCTGGGCGCCGGCTTTAAAAGTCCCTTCTGGGCGCCGGCTTTAATTGTCACTCATGGATACCGGTTTTAAAAGTCCCTTCTGGGCGCCGGTTTTAATTGTCACTCATGGATACCGGTTTTAAAAGTCCCTGCTGGGCGCCGGTTTTAATAGTCACTCATGGATGCCGGCATTAAAAGTCCCTTCTGGGCGCCGGCTTTAAAAGTCCCTTTTGGGCGCCGGCTTTAATTGTCACTCATGGATACCGGTTTTAAAAGTCCCTTCTGGGCGACGGTTTTAATTGTCACTCATGGATACCGGTTTTAAAAGTCCCTGCTGGGTGCCGGTTTTAATTGTCACTCATGGATACCGGTTTTAAAAGTCCCTGCTGGGTGCCGGTTTTAATAGTCACTCATGGATGCCGGCTTTAAAAGTCCCTTCTGGGCGCCGGCTTTAAAAGTCCCTTCTGGGCGCCGGCTTTAATTGTCACTCATGGATACCGGTTTTAAAAGTCCCTGCTGGGCGCTGGTTTTAATAGTCACTCATGGTTGCCGGCATTAAAAGTCCCTTCTGGGCGCCGGCTTTAAAAGTCCCTTCTGGGCGCCGGCTTTAATTGTCACTCATGGATGCCGGTAAAAGTCTCTGCTGGGCGCCGGTTTTAATAGTCACTCATGGATGCCGGTTTTAAAAGTCCCTACTGGGCGCCGGCTTTAAAAGTCCCTTGTGGGCGCCGGTTTTAAAAGTCCCTTCTGGGCGCCGGCTTTAAAAGTCCCTTCTGGGCGCCGGCTTTAAAAGTCCCTTCTGGGCGCCGGCTTTAAAACTCCCTTCTGGGCGCCGGCTTTAAAAGTCCCTTCTGGGCGCCGGCTTTAAAAGTCCCTTCTGGGCGCCGGCTTTAAAAGTCCCTTCTGGGCGCCGGTTTTAATTGTCACTCATGGATGCCGGTTTTAAAAGCCCCTGCTGGGCGCCTGTTTTAATAGTCACTCATGGATGCCGGCTTTAAAAGTCCCTTCTGGGCGCCGGCTTTAAAAGTCCCTTCTGGGCGCCGGCTTTAATTGTCACTCATGGATACCGGTTTTAAAAGTCCCTTCTGGGCGCCGGTTTTAATTGTCACTCATGGATACCGGTTTTAAAAGTCCCTGCTGGGCGCCGGTTTTAATAGTCACTCATGGATGCCGGCATTAAAAGTCCCTTCTGGGCGCCGGCTTTAAAAGTCCCTTTTGGGCGCCGGCTTTAATTGTCACTCATGGATACCGGTTTTAAAAGTCCCTTCTGGGCGCCGGTTTTAATTGTCACTCATGGATACCGGTTTTAAAAGTCCCTTCTGGGCGCCGTTTTTAATTGTCACTCATGGATGCCGGTAAAAGTCTCTGCTGGGCGCCGGTTTTAAAAGTCACTCATGGATGCCGGTTTTAAAAGTCCCTGCTGGGCGCCGGCATTAAAAGTCCCTTCTGGGCGCCGGCATTAAAAGTCCCTTCTGGGCGCCGGCATTAAAAGTCCCTTCTGGGCGCCGGCTTTAAAAGTCCCTTCTGGGCGCCGGCATTAAAAGTCCCTTCTGGGCGCCGGCTTTAAAAGTCCCTTCTGGGCGCCGGCTTTAAAAGTCCCTTCTGGGCGCCGGCTTTAAAAGTCCCTTCTGGGCGCCGGCTTTAAAAGTCCCTTCTGGGCGCCGGCTTTAAAAGTCCCTTCTGGGCGCCGGCTTTAAAAGTCCCTTCTGGGCGCCGGCTTTAAAATTCACTCATGGATACCGGTTTTAAGGCGCCGGCTTTAATTGTCACTCATGGATGCCGGTTTTAAAAGTCCCTGCTGGCCGCCGGTTTTAATAGTTACTCATGGATGCCGGCTTTAAAAGTCCCTTCTGGGCGCCGGCTTTAAAAGTCCCTTCTGGGCACCGGCTTTAAAAGTCCCTTCTGGGCGCCGGCTTTAATTGTCACTCATGGATGCCGGTTTTAAAAGTCCCTGCTGGGCGCCGGTTTTAATAGTCACTCATGGATGCCGGTTTTAAAAGTCCCTGCTGGGCGCCGGCTTTAAAAGTCCCTTGTGGGCGCCGGTTTTAAAAGTCCCTTCTGGGCGCCGGCTTTAAAAGTCCCTTCTTGGCGCCGGCTTTAAAAGTCCCTTCTGGGCTCCGGCTTTAAAAGTCGCTTCTGGGCTCCGGCTTTAAAAGTCCCTTCTGGGCGCCGGCTTTAAAAGTCCCTTCTGGGCGCCGGCTTTAAAAGTCCCTTCTGGGCGCCGGCTTTAAAAGTCCCTTCTGGGCGCCGGCTTTAAAAGTCCCTTCTGGGCGCCGGCTTTAAAAGTCCCTTCTGGGCGCCGGCTTTAAAATTCACTCATGGATACCGGTTTTAAGGCGCCGGCTTTAATTGTCACTCATGGATGCCGGTTTTAAAAGTCCCTGCTGGCCGCCGGTTTTAATAGTTACTCATGGATGCCGGCTTTAAAAGTCCCTTCTGGGCGCCGGCTTTAAAAGTCCCTTCTGGGCACCGGCTTTAAAAGTCCCTTCTGGGCGCCGGCTTTAATTGTCACTCATGGATGCCGGTTTTAAAAGTCCCTGCTGGGCGCCGGTTTTAATAGTCACTCATGGATGCCGGTTTTAAAAGTCCCTGCTGGGCGCCGGCTTTAAAAGTCCCTTGTGGGCGCCGGTTTTAAAAGTCCCTTCTGGGCGCCGGCTTTAAAAGTCCCTTCTTGGCGCCGGCTTTAAAAGTCCCTTCTGGGCTCCGGCTTTAAAAGTCGCTTCTGGGCTCCGGCTTTAAAAGTCCCTTCTGGGCGCCGGCTTTAAAAGTCCCTTCTGGGCGCCGGCTTTAAATGTCCTTTCTGGGCGCCGGCTTTAATTGTCACTCATGGATACCGGTTTTAAAAGTCCCTTCTGGGCGCCGGTTTTAATTGTCACTCATGGATACCGGTTTTAAAAGTCCCTGCTGGGCGCCGGTTTTAATAGTCACTCATGGATGCCGGCATTAAAAGTCCCTTCTGGGCGCCAGCTTTAAAAGTCCCTTCTGGGCGCCGGCTTTAATTGTCACTCATGGATACCGGTTTTAAAAGTCTCTTCTGGGCACCGGTTTTAATTGTCACTCATGGATACCGGTTTTAAAAGTCCCTTCTGGGCGCCGGTTTTAATTGTCACTCATGGATACCGGTTTTAAAAGTCCCTGCTGGGCGCCGGTTTTAATAGTCACTCATGGATGCCGGTTTTAAAGGTCCCTTCTGGGCGCCGGCTTTAAAAGTCCCTTCTGGGCGGCGGCTTGAATTGTCACTCATGGATACCGGTTTTAAAAGTCCCTTCTGGGCGCCGGTTTTAATTGTCACTCATGGATACCGGTTTTAAAAGTCCCTTCTGGGCGCCGTTTTTAATTGTCACTCATGGATGCCGGTAAAAGTCTCTGCTGGGCGCCGGTTTTAATTGTCACTCATGGATGCCGGTTTTAAAAGTCCCTGCTGGGCGCCGGCTTTAAAAGTCCCTTCTGGGCGCCGGCTTTAAAAGTCCCTTCTGGGCGCCGGTTTCAATAGTCACTCATGGATGCCGGTTTGAAAAGTCCCTTCTGGGCGCCGGTTTTAGTTGTCACTCATGGATGCCGGTTTTAATTGTCACTCATGGATGCCGGTTTTTAAAGTCCCTGCTGGGCGCCGGTTTTAATAGTCACTCATGGATGCCGGTTTTAAAAGTCCCTTGTGGGCGCCGGCTTTCAAAGTCACTCATGGATACCGGTTTTAAAAGTCCCTTCTGGGCGCCGGCTTTAACAGTCCCTTCTGGGCGCCGGCTTTAAAGGTCCCTTCTGGGCGCCGGCTTTAAAGGTCCCTTCTGGGCGCCGGCTTTAAAAGTCCCTTCTGGGCGCCGGCTTTAATTGTCACTCATGGATACCGGTTTTAAAAGTCGCTTCTGGGCGCCGGCTTTAATTGTCACTCAAGGATACCGGTTTTAAAAGTCCCTTCTGGGCGCCGGTTTTAAAAGTCCCTTCTGGGCGCCGGTTTTAAAAGTACCTTCTGGGCGCCGGTTTTAATAGTCACTCATGGATGCCGGTTTTAAAAGTCCCTGCTGGGCGCCGGCTTTAAAAGTCCCTTGTGGGCGCCGGTTTTAAAAGTCCCTTCTGGGTGCCGGCTTTAAAAGTCCCTTCTGGGCGCCGACTTTAAAAGTCCCTTCTAGGCGCCGGCTTTAAAAGTCCCTTCTGGGCGCCGGCTTTAAAAGTCCCTTCTAGGCGCCGGCTTTAAAAGTCCCTTCTGGGCGCCGGTTTTAATTGTCACTCATGGATGCCGGTTTTTACAGTCCCTTCTGGGCGCCGGTTTTAAAAGTCCCTTCTGGGCGCCGGCATTAAAAGTCCCTTCTGGGCACCGGCTTTAAAAGTCCCTTCTGGGCGCCGGCTTTAATTGTCACTCATGGATGCCGGTTTTAAAAGTCCCTTCTGGGCGCCGGTTTTAATTGTCACTCATGGATACCGGTTTTAAAAGTCCCTGCTGTGCGCCGGTTTTAATAGTCACTCATGGATGCCGGTTTTAAAAGTCCCTTCTGGGCGCCGGCTTTAATTGTCACTCATGGATACCGGTTTTAAAAGTCCCTTCTGGGCGCCGGTTTTAATTGTCACTCATGGATACCGGTTTTAAAAGTCCCTTCTGGGCGCCGGTTTTAATTATCACTCATGGATACCGGTTTTAAAAGTCCCTGCTGGGCGCCGGTTTTAATAGTCACTCATGGATGCCGGTTTTAAAAGTCCCTTCTGGGCGCCAGCTTTAATAGTCCTTTCTGGGCGCCGGCTTTAATTGTCACTCATGGATACCGGTTTTAAAAGTCCCTTCTGGGCGCCGGTTTTAATTGTCACTCATGGATACCGGTTTTAAAAGTCCCTTCTGGGCGCCGGTTTTAATTGTCACTCATGGATACCGGTTTTAAAAGTCCCTGCTGGGCGCCGGTTTTAATAGTCACTCATGGATGCCGGTTTTAAAAGTCCCTTCTGGGCGCCGGCTTTAAAAGTCCCTTCTGGGCGCCGCCTTTAATTGTCACTCATGGATACCGGTTTTAAAAGTCCCTGCTGGGCGCCGGTTTTAATAGTCACTCATGGATGCCGGTTTTAAAAGTCCCTGCTGGGCGCCGGCTTTACAAGTCCCTTGTGGGCGCCGGTTTTAAAAGTCCCTTCTGGGCGCCGGCTTTAAAAGTCCCTTCTGGGCGCCGGCTTTAAAAGTCCCTTCTGGGCGCCGGCATTAAAAGTCCCTTCTGGGCGCCGGCTTTAAAAGTCCCTTCTGGGCGCCGGCTTTAAAAGTCCCTTCTGGGCGCCGGCTTTAAAAGTCCCTTCTGGGCGCCGGCTTTAAAAGTCCCTTCTGGGCGCCGGCTTTAAAAGTCCCTTCTGGGCGCCGGCTTTAAAAGTCCCTTCTGGGCGCCGGCTTTAAAAGTCCCTTCTGGGCGCCGGCTTTAAAAGTCCCTTCTGGGCGCCGGCTTTGTCACTCATGGATGCCGGTTTTAAAAGTCCCTGCTGGGCGCCGGTTTTAATAGTCACTCATGGATGCCGGTTTTAAAAGTCCCTGCTGGGCGCCGGTTTTAAAAGTCCCTGCTGGGCGCCGGCTTTAAAAGTCCCTTGTGGGCGCCGGTTTTAAAAGTCCCTTGTGGGCGCCGGTTTTAAAAGTCCCTTCTGGACGCCGGCTTTAATTGTCACTCATGGATGCCGGTTTTAAAAGTCCCTGCTGGGCGCCGGCTTTAAAAGTCCCTTCTGGACGCCAGCTTTAAAAGTCCCTTCTGGGCGCCGGCTTTAAAAGTCCCTTCTAGGCGCCGGTTTTAATTGTCACTCATGGATACCGGTTTTAAAAGTCCCTGCTGGGCGCCGGTTTTAATAGTCACTCATGGATGCCGGCATTAAAAGTCCCTTCTGGGCGCCGGCTTTAAAAGTCCCTTTTGGGCGCCGGCTTTAATTGTCACTCATGGATACCGGTTTTAAAAGTCCCTTCTGGGTGCCGGTTTTAATTGTCACTCATGGATACCGGTTTTAAAAGTCCCTTCTGGGCGCCGGTTTTAATTGTCACTCATGGATACCGGTTTTAAAAGTCCCTGCTGGGCGCCGGTTTTAATAGTCACTCATGGATGCCGGCTTTAAAAGTCCCTTCTGGGCGCCGGCTTTAAAAGTCCCTTCTGGGCGCCGGCTTTAATTGTCACTCATGGATACCGGTTTTAAAAGTCCCTGCTGGGCGCCGGTTTTAATAGTCACTCATGGATGCCGGCATTAAAAGTCCCTTCTGGGCGCCGGCTTTAAAAGTCCCTTCTGGGCGCCGGCTTTAATTGTCACTCATGGATGCCGGTAAAAGTCTCTGCTGGGCGCCGGTTTTAATAGTCACTCATGGATGCCGGTTTTAAAAGTCCCTACTGGGCGCCGGCTTTAAAAGTCCCTTGTGGGCGCCGGTTTTAAAAGTCCCTTCTGGGCGCCGGCTTTAAAAGTCCCTTCTGGGCGCCGGCTTTAAAAGTCCCTTCTGGGCGCCGGCTTTAAAAGTCCCTTCTGGGCGCCGGCTTTAAAAGTCCCTTCTGGGCGCCGGCTTTAAAAGTCCCTTCTGGGCGCCGGCTTTAAAAGTCCCTTCTGGGCGCCGGTTTTAATTGTCACTCATGGATGCCGGTTTTAAAAGTCCCTGCTGGGCGCCGGTTTTAATAGTCACTCATGGATGCCGGCTTTAAAAGTCCCTTCTGGGCGCCGGCTTTAAAAGTCCCTTCTGGGCGCCGGCTTTAATTGTCACTCATGGATACCGGTTTTAAAAGTCCCTTCTGGGCGCCGGTTTTAATTGTCACTCATGGATACCGGTTTTAAAAGTCCCTGCTGGGCGCCGGTTTTAATAGTCACTCATGGATGCCGGCATTAAAAGTCCCTTCTGGGCGCCGGCTTTAAAAGTCCCTTTTGGGCGCCGGCTTTAATTGTCACTCATGGATACCGGTTTTAAAAGTCCCTTCTGGGCGCCGGTTTTAATTGTCACTCATGGATACCGGTTTTAAAAGTCCCTTCTGGGCGCCGGTTTTAATTGTCACTCATGGATAGCGGTTTTAAAAGTCCCTGCTGGGCGCCGGTTTTAATAGTCACTCATGGATGCCGGCTTTAAAAGTCCCTTCTGGGCGCCGGCTTTAAAAGTCCCTTCTGGGCTCCGGCTTTAATTGTCACTCATGGATACCGGTTTTAAATGTCCCTTCTGGGCGCCGGTTTTAATTGTCACTCATGGATGCCGGCTTTAAAAGTCCCTTCTGGGCGCCGGCTTTAAAAGTCCCTTCTGGGCTCCGGCTTTAATTGTCACTCATGGATACCGATTTTAAAAGTCCCTGCTGGGCGCCGGTTTAATAATAGTCACTCATGGATGCCGGCATTAAAAGTCCCTTCTGGGCGCCGGCTTTAATTGTCACTCATGGATACCGGTTTTAAAAGTCCCTTCTGGGCGCCGGTTTTAATTGTCACTCATGGATACCGGTTTTAAAAGTCCCTGCTGGGCTCCGGTTTTAATTGTCACTCATGGATACCGGTTTTAAAAGTCCCTGCTGGGCGCCGGCTTTAAAAGTCCCTGCTGGGCGCCGGTTTTAAAAGTCCCTGCTGGGCGCCGGCTTTAAAAGTCCCTTGTGGGCGCCGGTTTTAAAAGTCCCTTCTGGGCGCCGGCTTTAAAAGTCCCTTCTGGGCGCCGGCTTTAAAAGTCCCTTCTGGGCGCCGGCTTTAAAAGTCCCTTCTGGGCGCCGGCTTTAATTTTCACTCATGGATACCGGTTTTAAAAGTCCCTTCTGGGCGCCGGTTTTAATTGTCACTCATGGATGCCGGTTTTAAAAGTCCCTGTTGGGTGCCGGTTTTAATAGTCACTCATGGATGCCGGCTTTAAAAGTCCCTTCTGGGCGCCGGCTTTAAAAGTCCCTTCTGGGCGCCGGCTTTAATTGTCACTCATGGATACCGGTTTTAAAAGTCCCTTCTGGGCGCCGGTTTTAATTGTCACTCATGGATACCGGTTTTAAAAGTCCCTGCTGGGCGCCGGTTTTAATAGTCACTCATGGATGCCGGCATTAAAAGTCCCTTCTGGGCGCCGGCTTTAAAAGTCCCTTTTGGGCGCCGGCTTTAATTGTCACTCATGGATACCGGTTTTAAAAGTCCCTTCTGGGCGACGGTTTTAATTGTCACTCATGGATACCGGTTTTAAAAGTCCCTGCTGGGTGCCGGTTTTAATTGTCACTCATGGATACCGGTTTTAAAAGTCCCTGCTGGGTGCCGGTTTTAATAGTCACTCATGGATGCCGGCTTTAAAAGTCCCTTCTGGGCGCCGGCTTTAAAAGTCCCTTCTGGGCGCCGGCTTTAATTGTCACTTATGGATACCGGTTTTAAAAGTCCCTGCTGGGCGCTGGTTTTAATAGTCACTCATGGTTGCCGGCATTAAAAGTCCCTTCTGGGCGCCGGCTTTAAAAGTCCCTTCTGGGCGCCGGCTTTAATTGTCACTCATGGATGCCGGTAAAAGTCTCTGCTGGGCGCCGGTTTTAATAGTCACTCATGGATGCCGGTTTTAAAAGTCCCTACTGGGCGCCGGCTTTAAAAGTCCCTTGTGGGCGCCGGTTTTAAAAGTCCCTTCTGGGCGCCGGCTTTAAAAGTCCCTTCTGGGCGCCGGCTTTAAAAGTCCCTTCTGGGCGCCGGCTTTAAAACTCCCTTCTGGGCGCCGGCTTTAAAAGTCCCTTCTGGGCGCCGGCTTTAAAAGTCCCTTCTGGGCGCCGGCTTTAAAAGTCCCTTCTGGGCGCCGGTTTTAATTGTCACTCATGGATGCCGGTTTTAAAAGCCCCTGCTGGGCGCCTGTTTTAATAGTCACTCATGGATGCCGGCTTTAAAAGTCCCTTCTGGGCGCCGGCTTTAAAAGTCCCTTCTGGGCGCCGGCTTTAATTGTCACTCATGGATACCGGTTTTAAAAGTCCCTTCTGGGCGCCGGTTTTAATTGTCACTCATGGATACCGGTTTTAAAAGTCCCTGCTGGGCGCCGGTTTTAATAGTCACTCATGGATGCCGGCATTAAAAGTCCCTTCTGGGCGCCGGCTTTAAAAGTCCCTTTTGGGCGCCGGCTTTAATTGTCACTCATGGATACCGGTTTTAAAAGTCCCTTCTGGGCGCCGGTTTTAATTGTCACTCATGGATACCGGTTTTAAAAGTCCCTTCTGGGCGCCGTTTTTAATTGTCACTCATGGATGCCGGTAAAAGTCTCTGCTGGGCGCCGGTTTTAAAAGTCACTCATGGATGCCGGTTTTAAAAGTCCCTGCTGGGCGCCGGCTTTAAAAGTCCCTTGTGGGCGCCGGTTTTAAAAGTCCCTTCTGGGCGCCGGCATTAAAAGTCCCTTCTGGGCGCCGGCATTAAAAGTCCCTTCTGGGCGCCGGCATTAAAAGTCCCTTCTGGGCGCCGGCTTTAAAAGTCCCTTCTGGGCGCCGGCATTAAAAGTCCCTTCTGGGCGCCGGCTTTAAAAGTCCCTTCTGGGCGCCGGCTTTAAAAGTCCCTTCTGGGCGCCGGCTTTAAAAGTCCCTTCTGGGCGCCGGCTTTAAAATTCACTCATGGATACCGGTTTTAAGGCGCCGGCTTTAATTGTCACTCATGGATGCCGGTTTTAAAAGTCCCTGCTGGCCGCCGGTTTTAATAGTTACTCATGGATGCCGGCTTTAAAAGTCCCTTCTGGGCGCCGGCTTTAAAAGTCCCTTCTGGGCACCGGCTTTAAAAGTCCCTTCTGGGCGCCGGCTTTAATTGTCACTCATGGATGCCGGTTTTAAAAGTCCCTGCTGGGCGCCGGTTTTAATAGTCACTCATGGATGCCGGTTTTAAAAGTCCCTGCTGGGCGCCGGCTTTAAAAGTCCCTTGTGGGCGCCGGTTTTAAAAGTCCCTTCTGGGCGCCGGCTTTAAAAGTCCCTTCTTGGCGCCGGCTTTAAAAGTCCCTTCTGGGCTCCGGCTTTAAAAGTCGCTTCTGGGCTCCGGCTTTAAAAGTCCCTTCTGGGCGCCGGCTTTAAAAGTCCCTTCTGGGCGCCGGCTTTAAAAGTCCCTTCTGGGCGCCGGCTTTAAAAGTCCCTTCTGGGCGCCGGCTTTAAAAGTCCCTTCTGGGCGCCGGCTTTAAAATTCACTCATGGATACCGGTTTTAAGGCGCCGGCTTTAATTGTCACTCATGGATGCCGGTTTTAAAAGTCCCTGCTGGCCGCCGGTTTTAATAGTTACTCATGGATGCCGGCTTTAAAAGTCCCTTCTGGGCGCCGGCTTTAAAAGTCCCTTCTGGGCACCGGCTTTAAAAGTCCCTTCTGGGCGCCGGCTTTAATTGTCACTCATGGATGCCGGTTTTAAAAGTCCCTGCTGGGCGCCGGTTTTAATAGTCACTCATGGATGCCGGTTTTAAAAGTCCCTGCTGGGCGCCGGCTTTAAAAGTCCCTTGTGGGCGCCGGTTTTAAAAGTCCCTTCTGGGCGCCGGCTTTAAAAGTCCCTTCTTGGCGCCGGCTTTAAAAGTCCCTTCTGGGCTCCGGCTTTAAAAGTCGCTTCTGGGCTCCGGCTTTAAAAGTCCCTTCTGGGCGCCGGCTTTAAAAGTCCCTTCTGGGCGCCGGCTTTAAATGTCCTTTCTGGGCGCCGGCTTTAATTGTCACTCATGGATACCGGTTTTAAAAGTCCCTTCTGGGCGCCGGTTTTAATTGTCACTCATGGATACCGGTTTTAAAAGTCCCTGCTGGGCGCCGGTTTTAATAGTCACTCATGGATGCCGGCATTAAAAGTCCCTTCTGGGCGCCAGCTTTAAAAGTCCCTTCTGGGCGCCGGCTTTAATTGTCACTCATGGATACCGGTTTTAAAAGTCTCTTCTGGGCACCGGTTTTAATTGTCACTCATGGATACCGGTTTTAAAAGTCCCTTCTGGGCGCCGGTTTTAATTGTCACTCATGGATACCGGTTTTAAAAGTCCCTGCTGGGCGCCGGTTTTAATAGTCACTCATGGATGCCGGTTTTAAAGGTCCCTTCTGGGCGCCGGCTTTAAAAGTCCCTTCTGGGCGGCGGCTTGAATTGTCACTCATGGATACCGGTTTTAAAAGTCCCTTCTGGGCGCCGGTTTTAATTGTCACTCATGGATACCGGTTTTAAAAGTCCCTTCTGGGCGCCGTTTTTAATTGTCACTCATGGATGCCGGTAAAAGTCTCTGCTGGGCGCCGGTTTTAATTGTCACTCATGGATGCCGGTTTTAAAAGTCCCTGCTGGGCGCCGGCTTTAAAAGTCCCTTCTGGGCGCCGGCTTTAAAAGTCCCTTCTGGGCGCCGGTTTCAATAGTCACTCATGGATGCCGGTTTGAAAAGTCCCTTCTGGGCGCCGGTTTTAGTTGTCACTCATGGATGCCGGTTTTAATTGTCACTCATGGATGCCGGTTTTTAAAGTCCCTGCTGGGCGCCGGTTTTAATAGTCACTCATGGATGCCGGTTTTAAAAGTCCCTTGTGGGCGCCGGCTTTCAAAGTCACTCATGGATACCGGTTTTAAAAGTCCCTTCTGGGCGCCGGCTTTAACAGTCCCTTCTGGGCGCCGGCTTTAAAGGTCCCTTCTGGGCGCCGGCTTTAAAGGTCCCTTCTGGGCGCCGGCTTTAAAAGTCCCTTCTGGGCGCCGGCTTTAATTGTCACTCATGGATACCGGTTTTAAAAGTCGCTTCTGGGCGCCGGCTTTAATTGTCACTCAAGGATACCGGTTTTAAAAGTCCCTTCTGGGCGCCGGTTTTAAAAGTCCCTTCTGGGCGCCGGTTTTAAAAGTACCTTCTGGGCGCCGGTTTTAATAGTCACTCATGGATGCCGGTTTTAAAAGTCCCTGCTGGGCGCCGGCTTTAAAAGTCCCTTGTGGGCGCCGGTTTTAAAAGTCCCTTCTGGGCGCCGGCTTTAAAAGTCCCTTCTGGGCGCCGACTTTAAAAGTCCCTTCTAGGCGCCGGCTTTAAAAGTCCCTTCTGGGCGCCGGCTTTAAAAGTCCCTTCTAGGCGCCGGCTTTAAAAGTCCCTTCTGGGCGCCGGTTTTAATTGTCACTCATGGATGCCGGTTTTTACAGTCCCTTCTGGGCGCCGGTTTTAAAAGTCCCTTCTGGGCGCCGGCATTAAAAGTCCCTTCTGGGCACCGGCTTTAAAAGTCCCTTCTGGGCGCCGGCTTTAATTGTCACTCATGGATGCCGGTTTTAAAAGTCCCTTCTGGGCGCCGGTTTTAATTGTCACTCATGGATACCGGTTTTAAAAGTCCCTGCTGTGCGCCGGTTTTAATAGTCACTCATAGATGCCGGTTTTAAAAGTCCCTTCTGGGCGCCGGCTTTAATTGTCACTCATGGATACCGGTTTTAAAAGTCCCTTCTGGGCGCCGGTTTTAATTGTCACTCATGGATACCGGTTTTAAAAGTCCCTTCTGGGCGCCGGTTTTAATTATCACTCATGGATACCGGTTTTAAAAGTCCCTGCTGGGCGCCGGTTTTAATAGTCACTCATGGATGCCGGTTTTAAAAGTCCCTTCTGGGCGCCAGCTTTAATAGTCCTTTCTGGGCGCCGGCTTTAATTGTCACTCATGGATACCGGTTTTAAAAGTCCCTTCTGGGCGCCGGTTTTAATTGTCACTCATGGATACCGGTTTTAAAAGTCCCTTCTGGGCGCCGGTTTTAATTGTCACTCATGGATACCGGTTTTAAAAGTCCCTGCTGGGCGCCGGTTTTAATAGTCACTCATGGATGCCGGTTTTAAAAGTCCCTTCTGGGCGCCGGCTTTAAAAGTCCCTTCTGGGCGCCGCCTTTAATTGTCACTCATGGATACCGGTTTTAAAAGTCCCTGCTGGGCGCCGGTTTTAATAGTCACTCATGGATGCCGGTTTTAAAAGTCCCTGCTGGGCGCCGGCTTTACAAGTCCCTTGTGGGCGCCGGTTTTAAAAGTCCCTTCTGGGCGCCGGCTTTAAAAGTCCCTTCTGGGCGCCGGCTTTAAAAGTCCCTTCTGGGCGCCGGCATTAAAAGTCCCTTCTGGGCGCCGGCTTTAAAAGTCCCTTCTGGGCGCCGGCTTTAAAAGTCCCTTCTGGGCGCCGGCTTTAAAAGTCCCTTCTGGGCGCCGGCTTTAAAAGTCCCTTCTGGGCGCCGGCTTTAAAAGTCCCTTCTGGGCGCCGGCTTTAAAAGTCCCTTCTGGGCGCCGGCTTTAAAAGTCCCTTCTGGGCGCCGGCTTTGTCACTCATGGATGCCGGTTTTAAAAGTCCCTGCTGGGCGCCGGTTTTAATAGTCACTCATGGATGCCGGTTTTAAAAGTCCCTGCTGGGCGCCGGTTTTAAAAGTCCCTGCTGGGCGCCGGCTTTAAAAGTCCCTTGTGGGCGCCGGTTTTAAAAGTCCCTTCTGGACGCCGGCTTTAATTGTCACTCATGGATGCCGGTTTTAAAAGTCCCTGCTGGGCGCCGGCTTTAAAAGTCCCTTCTGGACGCCAGCTTTAAAAGTCCCTTCTGGGCGCCGGCTTTAAAAGTCCCTTCTGGGTGCCGGCTTTAAAAGTCCCTTCTGGGCGCCGGCTTTAAAAGTCCCTTCTGGGCGAAGGCTTTAAAAGTCCATTCTGGGCGCCGGCTTTAATTGTCACTCATGGATACCGGTTTTAAAAGTCCCTTCTGGGCGCCGGTTTTAATTGTCACTCATGGATACCGGTTTTAAAAGTCCCTTCTGGGCGCCGGTTTTAATTGTCACTCATGGATACCGGTTTTAAAAGTCCCTGCTGGGCGCCGGTTTTAATAGTCACTCATGGATGCCGGCATTAAAAGTCCCTTCTGGGCGCCGGCTTTAAAAGTCCCTTCTGGGCGCCGGCTTTAATTGTCACTCATGGATACCGGTTTTAAAAGTCCCTTCTGGGCGCCGGTTTTAATTGTCACTCATGGATACCGGTTTTAAAAATCCCTTCTGGGCGCCGGTTTTAATTGTCACTCATGGATACCGGTTTTAAAAGTCCCTGCTGGGCGCCGGTTTTAATAGTCACTCATGGATGCCGGTTTTAAAGGTCCCTTCTGGGCGCCGGCTTTAAAAGTCCCTTCTGGGCGCCGGCTTTAATTGTCACTCATGGATACCGGTTTTAAAAGTTCCTTCTGGGCGCCGGTTTTAATTGTCACTTATGGATACCGGTTTTAAAAGTCCCTTCTGGGCGCCGTTTTTAATTGTCACTCATGGATGCCGGTAAAAGTCTCTGCTGGGCGCCGGTTTTAAAAGTCACTCATGGATGCCGGTTTTAAAAGTCCCTGCTGGGCGCCGGCTTTAAAAGTCCCTTGTGGGCGCCGGTTTTAAAAGTCCCTTCTGGGCGCCGGCTTTAAAAGTCCCTTCTGGGCGCCGGCATTAAAAGTCCCTTCTGGGCGCCGGCATTAAAAGTCCCTTCTGGGCGCCGGCTTTAAAAGTCCCTTCTGGGCGCCGGCTTTAAAAGTCCCTTCTGGGCGCCGGCTTTAAAAGTCCCTTCTGGGCGCCGGCTTTAAAAGTCCCTTCTGGGCGCCGGCTTTAAAAGTCCCTTCTGGGCGCCGGCTTTAAAAGTCCCTTCTGGGCGCCGGCTTTAAAAGTCCCTTCTGGGCGCCGGCTTTAAAAGTCCCTTCTGGGCGCCGGCTTTAAAAGTCCCTTCTGGGCGCCGGCTTTAATTGTCACTCATGGATACCGGTTTTAAAAGTCCCTTCTGGGCGCCGGTTTTAATTGTCACTCATGGATGCCGGTTTTAAAAGTCCCTGCTGGGCGCCGGTTTTAATAGTCACTCATGGATGCCGGTTTTAAAAGTCCCTTCTGGGCGCCGGCTTTAAAAGTCCCTTCTGGGCGCCGGTTTTAATTGTCACTCATGGATACCGGTTTTAAAAGTCCCTGCTGGGCTCCGGTTTTAATAGTCACTCATGGATGCCGGCTTTAAAAGTCCTTACTGGGCGCCGGCTTTAATTGTCACTCATGGATACCGGTTTTAAAAGTCCCTTCTGGGCGCCAGTTTTAATTGTCACTCATGGATACCGGTTTTAAAAGTCCCTTCTGGGCGCCGTTTTTAATTGTCACTCATGGATACCGGTTTTAAAAGTCCCTGCTGGGCGCCGGTTTTAATAGTCACTCATGGATGCCGGCATTAAAAGTCCCTTCTGGGCGCCGGCTTTAAAAGTCCCTTTTGGGCGCCGGCTTTAATTGTCACTCATGGATACCAGTTTTAAAAGTCCCTTCTGGGCGCCGGTTTTAATTGTCACTCATGGATACCGGTTTTAAAAGTCCCTTCTGGGCGCCGGTTTTAATTGTCACTCATGGATACCGGTTTTAAAAGTCCCTGCTGGGCGCCGGTTTTAATAGTCACTCATGGATGCCGGTTTTAAAGGTCCCTTCTGGGCGCCGGCTTTAAAAGTCCCTTCTGGGCGCCGGCTTTAATTGTCACTCATGGATACCAGTTTTAAAAGTCCCTTCTGGGCGCCGGTTTTAATTGTCACTCATGGATACCGGTTTTAAAAGTCCCTTCTGGGCGCCGGTTTTAATTGTCACTCATGGATACCGGTTTTAAAAGTCCCTTCTGGGTGCCGGTTTTAATTGTCACTCATGGATGCCGGTAAAAGTCTCTGCTGGGCGCCGGTTTTAATAGTCACTCATGGATGCCGGCTTTAAAAGTCCCTTCTGGGCGCCGGCTTTAAAAGTCCCTTCTGGGCGCCGCCTTTAATTGTCACTCATGGATACCGGTTTTAAAAGTCCCTGCTGGGCGCCGGTTTTAATAGTCACTCATGGATGCCGGTTTTAAAAGTCCCTGCTGGGCGCCGGCTTTAAAAGTCCCTTGTGGGCGCCGGTTTTAAAAGTCCCTTCTGGGTGCCGGCTTTAAAAGTCCCTTCTGGGCGCCGGCATTAAAAGTCCCTTCTGGGCGCCGGCTTTAAAAGTCCCTTCTGGGCGCCGGCTTTAAAAGTCCCTTCTGGGCGCCGGCTTTAAAAGTCCCTTCTGGGCGCCGGCTTTAAAAGTCCCTTCTGGCCGCCGGCTTTAATTGTCACTCATGGATGCCGGTTTTAAAAGTCCCTGCTGGGCGCCGGTTTTAATAGTCACTCATGGATGCCGGTTTTAAAAGTCCCTTCTGGGCGCCGGCTTTAAAAGTCCCTTCTGGGCGCCGCCTTTAATTGTCACTCATGGATACCGGTTTTAAAAGTCCCTGCTGGGCGCCGGTTTTAATAGTCACTCATGGATGCCGGTTTTAAAAGTCCCTGCTGGGCGCCGGTTTTAAAAGTCCCTTGTGGGCGCCGGTTTTAAAAGTCCCTTCTGGGCGCCGGCATTAAAAGTCCCTTCTGGGCGCCGGCATTAAAAGTCCCTTCTGGGCGCCGGCTTTAAAAGTCCCTTCTGGGCGCCGGCTTTAAAAGTCCCTTCTGGGCGCCGGCTTTAAAAGTCCCTTCTGGGCGCCGGCTTTAAAAGTCCCTTCTGGGCGCCGGCTTTAAAAGTCCCTTCTGGGCGCCGGCTTTAAAAGTCCCTTCTGGGCGCCGGCTTTAAAAGTCCCTTCTGGGCGCCGGCTTTAAAAGTCCCTTCTGGGCGCCGGCTTTAAAAGTCCCTTCTGGGCGCCGGTTTTAATTGTCACTCATGGATACCGGTTTTAAAAGTCCCTGCTGTGCGCCGGTTTTAATAGTCACTCATGGATGCCGGTTTTAAAAGTCCCTTCTGGGCGCCGGCTTTAATTGTCACTCATGGATACCGGTTTTAAAAGTCCCTTCTGGGCGCCGGTTTTAATTGTCACTCATGGATACCGGTTTTAAAAGTCCCTTCTGGGCGCCGGTTTTAATTATCACTCATGGATGCCGGTTTTAAAAGTCCCTGCTGGGCGCCGGCTTTAAAAGTCCCTTGTGGGCGCCGGTTTTAAAAGTCCCTTCTGGGCGCCGGCTTTAAAAGTCCCTTCTGGGCGCCGGCTTTAAAAGTCCCTTCTGGGCGCCGGCATTAAAAGTCCCTTCTGGGCGCCGGCTTTAAAAGTCCCTTCTGGGCGCCGGCTTTAAAAGTCCCTTCTGGGCGCCGGCTTTAAAAGTCCCTTCTGGGCGCCGGCTTTAAAAGTCCCTTCTGGGCGCCGGCTTTGTCACTCATGGATGCCGGTTTTAAAAGTCCCTGCTGGGCGCCGGTTTTAATAGTCACTCATGGATGCCGGTTTTAAAAGTCCCTGCTGGGCGCCGGCTTTACAAGTCCCTTGTGGGCGCCGGTTTTAAAAGTCCCTTCTGGGCGCCGGCTTTAAAAGTCCCTTCTGGGCGCCGCCTTTAATTGTCACTCATGGATACCGGTTTTAAAAGTCCCTGCTGGGCGCCGGTTTTAATAGTCACTCATGGATGCCGGTTTTAAAAGTCCCTGCTGGGCGCCGGCTTTACAAGTCCCTTGTGGGCGCCGGTTTTAAAAGTCCCTTCTGGGCGCCGGCTTTAAAAGTCCCTTCTGGGCGCCGGCTTTAAAAGTCCCTTCTGGGCGCCGGCATTAAAAGTCCCTTCTGGGCGCCGGCTTTAAAAGTCCCTTCTGGGCGCCGGCTTTAAAAGTCCCTTCTGGGCGCCGGCTTTAAAAGTCCCTTCTGGGCGCCGGCTTTAAAAGTCCCTTCTGGGCGCCGGCTTTAAAAGTCCCTTCTGGGCGCCGGCTTTAAAAGTCCCTTCTGGGCGCCGGCATTAAAAGTCCCTTCTGGGCGCCGGCTTTAAAAGTCCCTTCTGGGCGCCGGCTTTAAAAGTCCCTTCTGGGCGCCGGTTTTAAAAGTCCCTTCTGGACGCCGGCTTTAATTGTCACTCATGGATGCCGGTTTTAAAAGTCCCTGCTGGGCGCCGGCTTTAAAAGTCCCTTCTGGACGCCAGCTTTAAAAGTCCCTTCTGGGCGCCGGCTTTAAAAGTCCCTTCTGGGTGCCGGCTTTAAAAGTCCCTTCTGGGCGCCGGCTTTAAAAGTCCCTTCTGGGCGAAGGCTTTAAAAGTCCATTCTGGGCGCCGGCTTTAATTGTCACTCATGGATACCGGTTTTAAAAGTCCCTTCTGGGCGCCGGTTTTAATTGTCACTCATGGATGCCGGTTTTAAAAGTCCCTGCTGGGCGCCGGTTTTAATAGTCACTCATGGATGCCGGCTTTAAAAGTCCCTTCTGGGCGCCGGCTTTAATTGTCACTCATGGATACCGGTTTTAAAAGTCCCTTCTGGGCGCCGGTTTTAATTGTCACTCATGGATACCGGTTTTAAAAGTCCCTTCTGGGCGCCGGTTTTAATTGTCACTCATGGATACCGGTTTTAAAAGTCCCTGCTGGGCGCCGGTTTTAATAGTCACTCATGGATGCCGGCATTAAAAGTCCCTTCTGGGCGCCGGCTTTAAAAGTCCCTTCTGGGCGCCGGCTTTAATTGTCACTCATGGATACCGGTTTTAAAAGTCCCTTCTGGGCGCCGGTTTTAATTGTCACTCATGGATACCGGTTTTAAAAATCCCTTCTGGGCGCCGGTTTTAATTGTCACTCATGGATACCGGTTTTAAAAGTCCCTGCTGGGCGCCGGTTTTAATAGTCACTCATGGATGCCGGTTTTAAAGGTCCCTTCTGGGCGCCGGCTTTAAAAGTCCCTTCTGGGCGCCGGCTTTAATTGTCACTCATGGATACCGGTTTTAAAAGTTCCTTCTGGGCGCCGGTTTTAATTGTCACTTATGGATACCGGTTTTAAAAGTCCCTTCTGGGCGCCGTTTTTAATTGTCACTCATGGATGCCGGTAAAAGTCTCTGCTGGGCGCCGGTTTTAAAAGTCACTCATGGATGCCGGTTTTAAAAGTCCCTGCTGGGCGCCGGCTTTAAAAGTCCCTTGTGGGCGCCGGTTTTAAAAGTCCCTTCTGGGCGCCGGCTTTAAAAGTCCCTTCTGGGCGCCGGCATTAAAAGTCCCTTCTGGGCGCCGGCATTAAAAGTCCCTTCTGGGCGCCGGCTTTAAAAGTCCCTTCTGGGCGCCGGCTTTAAAAGTCCCTTCTGGGCGCCGGCTTTAAAAGTCCCTTCTGGGCGCCGGCTTTAAAAGTCCCTTCTGGGCGCCGGCTTTAAAAGTCCCTTCTGGGCGCCGGCTTTAAAAGTCCCTTCTGGGCGCCGGCTTTAAAAGTCCCTTCTGGGCGCCGGCTTTAAAAGTCCCTTCTGGGCGCCGGCTTTAAAAGTCCCTTCTGGGCGCCGGCTTTAATTGTCACTCATGGATGCCGGTTTTAAAAGTCCCTGCTGGGCGCCGGTTTTAATAGTTACCCATGGATGCCGGCTTTAAAAGTCCCTTCTGGGCGCCGGCTTTAAAAGTCCCTTCTGGGCACCGGCTTTAAAAGTCCCTTCTGGGCGCCGGCTTTAATTGTCACTCATGGATACCGGTTTTAAAAGTCCCTTCTGGGCGCCGGTTTTAATTGTCACTCATGGATGCCGGTTTTAAAAGTCCCTGCTGGGCGCCGGTTTTAATAGTCACTCATGGATGCCGGTTTTAAAAGTCCCTTCTGGGCGCCGGCTTTAAAAGTCCCTTCTGGGCGCCGGTTTTAATTGTCACTCATGGATACCGGTTTTAAAAGTCCCTGCTGGGCTCCGGTTTTAATAGTCACTCATGGATGCCGGCTTTAAAAGTCCTTACTGGGCGCCGGCTTTAATTGTCACTCATGGATACCGGTTTTAAAAGTCCCTTCTGGGCGCCGGTTTTAATTGTCACTCATGGATACCGGTTTTAAAAGTCCCTTCTGGGCGCCGTTTTTAATTGTCACTCATGGATACCGGTTTTAAAAGTCCCTGCTGGGCGCCGGTTTTAATAGTCACTCATGGATGCCGGCATTAAAAGTCCCTTCTGGGCGCCGGCTTTAAAAGTCCCTTTTGGGCGCCGGCTTTAATTGTCACTCATGGATACCAGTTTTAAAAGTCCCTTCTGGGCGCCGGTTTTAATTGTCACTCATGGATACCGGTTTTAAAAGTCCCTTCTGGGCGCCGGTTTTAATTGTCACTCATGGATACCGGTTTTAAAAGTCCCTGCTGGGCGCCGGTTTTAATAGTCACTCATGGATGCCGGTTTTAAAGGTCCCTTCTGGGCGCCGGCTTTAAAAGTCCCTTCTGGGCGCCGGCTTTAATTGTCACTCATGGATACCAGTTTTAAAAGTCCCTTCTGGGCGCCGGTTTTAATTGTCACTCATGGATACCGGTTTTAAAAGTCCCTTCTGGGCGCCGGTTTTAATTGTCACTCATGGATACCGGTTTTAAAAGTCCCTTCTGGGTGCCGGTTTTAATTGTCACTCATGGATGCCGGTAAAAGTCTCTGCTGGGCGCCGGTTTTAATAGTCACTCATGGATGCCGGCTTTAAAAGTCCCTTCTGGGCGCCGGCTTTAAAAGTCCCTTCTGGGCGCCGCCTTTAATTGTCACTCATGGATACCGGTTTTAAAAGTCCCTGCTGGGCGCCGGTTTTAATAGTCACTCATGGATGCCGGTTTTAAAAGTCCCTGCTGGGCGCCGGTTTTAAAAGTCCCTTGTGGGCGCCGGTTTTAAAAGTCCCTTCTGGGCGCCGGCATTAAAAGTCCCTTCTGGGCGCCGGCATTAAAAGTCCCTTCTGGGCGCCGGCTTTAAAAGTCCCTTCTGGGCGCCGGCTTTAAAAGTCCCTTCTGGGCGCCGGCTTTAAAAGTCCCTTCTGGGCGCCGGCTTTAAAAGTCCCTTCTGGGCGCCGGCTTTAAAAGTCCCTTCTGGGCGCCGGCTTTAAAAGTCCCTTCTGGGCGCCGGCTTTAAAAGTCCCTTCTGGGCGCCGGCTTTAAAAGTCCCTTCTGGGCGCCGGCTTTAAAAGTCCCTTCTGGGCGCCGGTTTTAATTGTCACTCATGGATACCGGTTTTAAAAGTCCCTGCTGTGCGCCGGTTTTAATAGTCACTCATGGATGCCGGTTTTAAAAGTCCCTTCTGGGCGCCGGCTTTAATTGTCACTCATGGATACCGGTTTTAAAAGTCCCTTCTGGGCGCCGGTTTTAATTGTCACTCATGGATACCGGTTTTAAAAGTCCCTTCTGGGCGCCGGTTTTAATTATCACTCATGGATGCCGGTTTTAAAAGTCCCTGCTGGGCGCCGGCTTTAAAAGTCCCTTGTGGGCGCCGGTTTTAAAAGTCCCTTCTGGGCGCCGGCTTTAAAAGTCCCTTCTGGGCGCCGGCTTTAAAAGTCCCTTCTGGGCGCCGGCATTAAAAGTCCCTTCTGGGCGCCGGCTTTAAAAGTCCCTTCTGGGCGCCGGCTTTAAAAGTCCCTTCTGGGCGCCGGCTTTAAAAGTCCCTTCTGGGCGCCGGCTTTAAAAGTCCCTTCTGGGCGCCGGCTTTGTCACTCATGGATGCCGGTTTTAAAAGTCCCTGCTGGGCGCCGGTTTTAATAGTCACTCATGGATGCCGGTTTTAAAAGTCCCTGCTGGGCGCCGGCTTTAAAAGTCCCTTGTGGGCGCCGGTTTTAAAAGTCCCTTCTGGGCGCCGGCTTTAATTGTCACTCATGGATGCCGGTTTTAAAAGTCCCTGCTGGGCGCCGGCTTTAAAAGTCCCTTCTGGGCGCCAGCTTTAAAAGTCCCTTCTGGGCGCCGGCTTTAAAAGTCCCTTCTGGGTGCCGGCTTTAAAAGTCCCTTCTGGGCGCCGGCTTTAAAAGTCCCTTCTGGGCGAAGGCTTTAAAAGTCCCTTCTGGGCGCCGGTTTTAATTGTCACTCATGGATGCCGGTTTTAAAAGTCCCTGCTGGGCGCCGGTTTTAATAGTCACTCATGGATGCCGGCTTTAAAAGTCCCTTCTGGGCGCCGGCTTTAATTGTCACTCATGGATACCGGTTTTAAAAGTCCCTTCTGGGCGCCGGTTTTAATTGTCACTCATGGATACCGGTTTTAAAAGTCCCTTCTGGGCGCCGGTTTTAATTGTCACTCATGGATACCGGTTTTAAAAGTCCCTGCTGGGCGCCGGTTTTAATAGTCACTCATGGATGCCGGCATTAAAAGTCCCTTCTGGGCGCCGGCTTTAAAAGTCCCTTCTGGGCGCCGGCTTTAATTGTCACTCATGGATACCGGTTTTAAAAGTCCCTTCTGGGCGCCGGTTTTAATTGTCACTCATGGATACCGGTTTTAAAAATCCCTTCTGGGCGCCGGTTTTAATTGTCACTCATGGATACCGGTTTTAAAAGTCCCTGCTGGGCGCCGGTTTTAATAGTCACTCATGGATGCCGGTTTTAAAGGTCCCTTCTGGGCGCCGGCTTTAAAAGTCCCTTCTGGGCGCCGGCTTTAATTGTCACTCATGGATACCGGTTTTAAAAGTCCCTTCTGGGCGCCGGTTTTAATTGTCACTTATGGATACCGGTTTTAAAAGTCCCTTCTGGGCGCCGTTTTTAATTGTCACTCATGGATGCCGGTAAAAGTCTCTGCTGGGCGCCGGTTTTAAAAGTCACTCATGGATGCCGGTTTTAAAAGTCCCTGCTGGGCGCCGGCTTTAAAAGTCCCTTGTGGGCGCCGGTTTTAAAAGTCCCTTGTGGGCGCCGGCTTTAAAAGTCCCTTCTGGGCGCCGGCATTAAAAGTCCCTTCTGGGCGCCGGCATTAAAAGTCCCTTCTGGGCGCCGGCTTTAAAAGTCCCTTCTGGGCGCCGGCTTTAAAAGTCCCTTCTGGGCGCCGGCTTTAAAAGTCCCTTCTGGGCGCCGGCTTTAAAAGTCCCTTCTGGGCGCCGGCTTTAAAAGTCCCTTCTGGGCGCCGGCTTTAAAAGTCCCTTCTGGGCGCCGGCTTTAAAAGTCCCTTCTGGGCGCCGGCTTTAAAAGTCCCTTCTGGGCGCCGGTTTTAATTGTCACTCATGGATACCGGTTTTAAAAGTCCCTGCTGTGCGCCGGTTTTAATAGTCACTCATGGATGCCGGTTTTAAAAGTCCCTTCTGGGCGCCGGCTTTAATTGTCACTCATGGATACCGGTTTTAAAAGTCCCTTCTGGGCGCCGGTTTTAATTGTCACTCATGGATACCGGTTTTAAAAGTCCCTTCTGGGCGCCGGTTTTAATTATCACTCATGGATACCGGTTTTAAAAGTCCCTGCTGGGCGCCGGTTTTAATAGTCACTCATGGATGCCGGTTTTAAAAGTCCCTTCTGGGCGCCGGCTTTAATAGTCCTTTCTGGGCGCCGGCTTTAATTGTCACTCATGGATACCGGTTTTAAAAGTCCCTTCTGGGCGCCGGTTTTAATTGTCACTCATGGATACCGGTTTTAAAAGTCCCTTCTGGGCGCCGGTTTTAATTGTCACTCATGGATACCGGTTTTAAAAGTCCCTGCTGAGCGCCGGTTTTAATAGTCACTCATGGATGCCGGTTTTAAAAGTCCCTTCTGGGCGCCGGCTTTAAAAGTCCCTTCTGGGCGCCGCCTTTAATTGTCACTCATGGATACCGGTTTTAAAAGTCCCTGCTGGGCGCCGGTTTTAATAGTCACTCATGGATGCCGGTTTTAAAAGTCCCTGCTGGGCGCCGCCTTTAAAAGTCCCTTGTGGGCGCCGGTTTTAAAAGTCCCTTCTGGGCGCCGGCTTTAAAAGTCCCTTCTGGGCGCCGGCTTTAAAAGTCCCTTCTGGGCGCCGGCAATAAAAGTCCCTTCTGGGCGCCGGCTTTAAAAGTCCCTTCTGGGCGCCGGCTTTAAAAGTCCCTTCTGGGCGCCGGCTTTAAAAGTCCCTTCTGGGCGCCGGCTTTAAAAGTCCCTTCTGGGCGCCGGCTTTGTCACTCATGGATGCCGGTTTTAAAAGTCCCTGCTGGGCGCCGGTTTTAATAGTCACTCATGGATGCCGGTTTTAAAAGTCCCTGCTGGGCGCCGGCTTTAAAAGTCCCTTGTGGGCGCCGGTTTTAAAAGTCCCTTCTGGGCGCCGGCTTTAATTGTCACTCATGGATGCCGGTTTTAAAAGTCCCTGCTGGGCGCCGGCTTTAAAAGTCCCTTCTGGGCGCCAGCTTTAAAAGTCCCTTCTGGGCGCCGGCTTTAAAAGTCCCTTCTGGGTGCCGGCTTTAAAAGTCCCTTCTGGGCGCCGGCTTTAAAAGTCCCTTCTGGGCGAAGGCTTTAAAAGTCCATTCTGGGCGCCGGCTTTAATTGTCACTCATGGATACCGGTTTTAAAAGTCCCTTCTGGGCGCCGGTTTTAATTGTCACTCATGGATGCCGGTTTTAAAAGTCCCTGCTGGGCGCCGGTTTTAATAGTCACTCATGGATGCCGGCTTTAAAAGTCCCTTCTGGGCGCCGGCTTTAATTGTCACTCATGGATACCGGTTTTAAAAGTCCCTTCTGGGCGCCGGTTTTAATTGTCACTCATGGATACCGGTTTTAAAAGTCCCTTCTGGGCGCCGGTTTTAATTGTCACTCATGGATACCGGTTTTAAAAGTCCCTGCTGGGCGCCGGTTTTAATAGTCACTCATGGATGCCGGCATTAAAAGTCCCTTCTGGGCGCCGGCTTTAAAAGTCCCTTCTGGGCGCCGGCTTTAATTGTCACTCATGGATACCGGTTTTAAAAGTCCCTTCTGGGCGCCGGTTTTAATTGTCACTCATGGATACCGGTTTTAAAAATCCCTTCTGGGCGCCGGTTTTAATTGTCACTCATGGATACCGGTTTTAAAAGTCCCTGCTGGGCGCCGGTTTTAATAGTCACTCATGGATGCCGGTTTTAAAGGTCCCTTCTGGGCGCCGGCTTTAAAAGTCCCTTCTGGGCGCCGGCTTTAATTGTCACTCATGGATACCGGTTTTAAAAGTCCCTTCTGGGCGCCGGTTTTAATTGTCACTTATGGATACCGGTTTTAAAAGTCCCTTCTGGGCGCCGTTTTTAATTGTCACTCATGGATGCCGGTAAAAGTCTCTGCTGGGCGCCGGTTTTAAAAGTCACTCATGGATGCCGGTTTTAAAAGTCCCTGCTGGGCGCCGGCTTTAAAAGTCCCTTGTGGGCGCCGGTTTTAAAAGTCCCTTCTGGGCGCCGGCTTTAAAAGTCCCTTCTGGGCGCCGGCATTAAAAGTCCCTTCTGGGCGCCGGCATTAAAAGTCCCTTCTGGGCGCCGGCTTTAAAAGTCCCTTCTGGGCGCCGGCTTTAAAAGTCCCTTCTGGGCGCCGGCTTTAAAAGTCCCTTCTGGGCGCCGGCTTTAAAAGTCCCTTCTGGGCGCCGGCTTTAAAAGTCCCTTCTGGGCGCCGGCTTTAAAAGTCCCTTCTGGGCGCCGGCTTTAAAAGTCCCTTCTGGGCGCCGGCTTTAAAAGTCCCTTCTGGGCGCCGGCTTTAATTGTCACTCATGGATGCCGGTTTTAAAAGTCCCTGCTGGGCGCCGGTTTTAATAGTTACTCATGGATGCCGGTTTTAAAAGTCCCTTCTGGGCGCCGGCTTTAAAATTCACTCATGGATACCGGTTTTCAAAGTCCCTTCTGGGCGCCGGCTTTAATTGTCACTCATGGATGCCGGTTTTAAAAGTCCCTGCTGGGCGCCGGCTTTAAAAGTCCCTTCTGGGCGCCAGCTTTAAAAGTCCCTGCTGGGCGCCGGCTTTAAAAGTCCCTTCTGGGCGCCAGCTTTAAAAGTCCCTTCTGGGCGCCGGCTTTAAAAGTCCCTTCTGGGTGCCGGCTTTAAAAGTCCCTTCTGGGCGCCGGCTTTAAAAGTCCCTTCTGGGCGAAGGCTTTAAAAGTCCATTCTGGGCGCCGGCTTTAATTGTCACTCATGGATACCGGTTTTAAAAGTCCCTTCTGGGCGCCGGTTTTAATTGTCACTCATGGATGCCGGTTTTAAAAGTCCCTGCTGGGCGCCGGTTTTAATAGTCACTCATGGATGCCGGCTTTAAAAGTCCCTTCTGGGCGCCGGCTTTAATTGTCACTCATGGATACCGGTTTTAAAAGTCCCTTCTGGGCGCCGGTTTTAATTGTCACTCATGGATACCGGTTTTAAAAGTCCCTTCTGGGCGCCGGTTTTAATTGTCACTCATGGATACCGGTTTTAAAAGTCCCTGCTGGGCGCCGGTTTTAATAGTCACTCATGGATGCCGGCATTAAAAGTCCCTTCTGGGCGCCGGCTTTAAAAGTCCCTTCTGGGCGCCGGCTTTAATTGTCACTCATGGATACCGGTTTTAAAAGTCCCTTCTGGGCGCCGGTTTTAATTGTCACTCATGGATACCGGTTTTAAAAATCCCTTCTGGGCGCCGGTTTTAATTGTCACTCATGGATACCGGTTTTAAAAGTCCCTGCTGGGCGCCGGTTTTAATAGTCACTCATGGATGCCGGTTTTAAAGGTCCCTTCTGGGCGCCGGCTTTAAAAGTCCCTTCTGGGCGCCGGCTTTAATTGTCACTCATGGATACCGGTTTTAAAAGTCCCTTCGGGGCGCCGGTTTTAATTGTCACTTGTGGATACCGGTTTTAAAAGTCCCTTCTGGGCGCCGTTTTTAATTGTCACTCATGGATGCCGGTAAAAGTCTCTGCTGGGCGCCGGTTTTAAAAGTCACTCATGGATGCCGGTTTTAAAAGTCCCTGCTGGGCGCCGGCTTTAAAAGTCCCTTGTGGGCGCCGGCTTTAAAAGTCCCTTCTGGGCGCCGGCTTTAAAAGTCCCTTCTGGGCGCCGGCTTTAATTGTCACTCATGGATGCCGGTTTTAAAAGTCCCTGCTGGGCGCCGGTTTTAATAGTTACCCATGGATGCCGGCTTTAAAAGTCCCTTCTGGGCGCCGGCTTTAAAAGTCCCTTCTGGGCACCGGCTTTAAAAGTCCCTTCTGGGCGCCGGCTTTAATTGTCACTCATGGATACCGGTTTTAAAAGTCCCTTCTGGGCGCCGGTTTTAATTGTCACTCATGGATGCCGGTTTTAAAAGTCCCTGCTGGGCGCCGGTTTTAATAGTCACTCATGGATGCCGGTTTTAAAAGTCCCTTCTGGGCGCCGGCTTTAAAAGTCCCTTCTGGGCGCCGGTTTTAATTGTCACTCATGGATACCGGTTTTAAAAGTCCCTGCTGGGCTCCGGTTTTAATAGTCACTCATGGATGCCGGCTTTAAAAGTCCTTACTGGGCGCCGGCTTTAATTGTCACTCATGGATACCGGTTTTAAAAGTCCCTTCTGGGCGCCGGTTTTAATTGTCACTCATGGATACCGGTTTTAAAAGTCCCTTCTGGGCGCCGTTTTTAATTGTCACTCATGGATACCGGTTTTAAAAGTCCCTGCTGGGCGCCGGTTTTAATAGTCACTCATGGATGCCGGCATTAAAAGTCCCTTCTGGGCGCCGGCTTTAAAAGTCCCTTTTGGGCGCCGGCTTTAATTGTCACTCATGGATACCAGTTTTAAAAGTCCCTTCTGGGCGCCGGTTTTAATTGTCACTCATGGATACCGGTTTTAAAAGTCCCTTCTGGGCGCCGGTTTTAATTGTCACTCATGGATACCGGTTTTAAAAGTCCCTGCTGGGCGCCGGTTTTAATAGTCACTCATGGATGCCGGTTTTAAAGGTCCCTTCTGGGCGCCGGCTTTAAAAGTCCCTTCTGGGCGCCGGCTTTAATTGTCACTCATGGATACCAGTTTTAAAAGTCCCTTCTGGGCGCCGGTTTTAATTGTCACTCATGGATACCGGTTTTAAAAGTCCCTTCTGGGCGCCGGTTTTAATTGTCACTCATGGATACCGGTTTTAAAAGTCCCTTCTGGGTGCCGGTTTTAATTGTCACTCATGGATGCCGGTAAAAGTCTCTGCTGGGCGCCGGTTTTAATAGTCACTCATGGATGCCGGCTTTAAAAGTCCCTTCTGGGCGCCGGCTTTAAAAGTCCCTTCTGGGCGCCGCCTTTAATTGTCACTCATGGATACCGGTTTTAAAAGTCCCTGCTGGGCGCCGGTTTTAATAGTCACTCATGGATGCCGGTTTTAAAAGTCCCTGCTGGGCGCCGGCTTTAAAAGTCCCTTGTGGGCGCCGGTTTTAAAAGTCCCTTCTGGGCGCCGGCTTTAAAAGTCCCTTCTGGGCGCCGGCATTAAAAGTCCCTTCTGGGCGCCGGCTTTAAAAGTCCCTTCTGGGCGCCGGCTTTAAAAGTCCCTTCTGGGCGCCGGCTTTAAAAGTCCCTTCTGGGCGCCGGCTTTAAAAGTCCCTTCTGGGCGCCGGCTTTAAAAGTCCCTTCTGGGCGCCGGCATTAAAAGTCCCTTCTGGGCGCCGGCTTTAAAAGTCCCTTCTGGGCGCCGGCTTTAAAAGTCCCTTCTGGGCGCCGGCTTTAAAAGTCCCTTCTGGGCGCCGGCTTTAAAAGTCCCTTCTGGGCGCCGGCTTTAATTGTCACTCATGGATGCCGGTTTTAAAAGTCCCTGCTGGGCGCCGGTTTTAATAGTCACTCATGGATGCCGGTTTTAAAAGTCCCTTCTGGGCGCCGGCTTTAAAAGTCCCTTCTGGGCGCCGCCTTTAATTGTCACTCATGGATACCGGTTTTAAAAGTCCCTGCTGGGCGCCGGTTTTAATAGTCACTCATGGATGCCGGTTTTAAAAGTCCCTGCTGGGCGCCGGTTTTAAAAGTCCCTTGTGGGCGCCGGTTTTAAAAGTCCCTTCTGGGCGCCGGCATTAAAAGTCCCTTCTGGGCGCCGGCATTAAAAGTCCCTTCTGGGCGCCGGCTTTAAAAGTCCCTTCTGGGCGCCGGCTTTAAAAGTCCCTTCTGGGCGCCGGCTTTAAAAGTCCCTTCTGGGCGCCGGCTTTAAAAGTCCCTTCTGGGCGCCGGCTTTAAAAGTCCCTTCTGGGCGCCGGCTTTAAAAGTCCCTTCTGGGCGCCGGCTTTAAAAGTCCCTTCTGGGCGCCGGTTTTAATTGTCACTCATGGATACCGGTTTTAAAAGTCCCTGCTGTGCGCCGGTTTTAATAGTCACTCATGGATGCCGGTTTTAAAAGTCCCTTCTGGGCGCCGGCTTTAATTGTCACTCATGGATACCGGTTTTAAAAGTCCCTTCTGGGCGCCGGTTTTAATTGTCACTCATGGATACCGGTTTTAAAAGTCCCTTCTGGGCGCCGGTTTTAATTATCACTCATGGATGCCGGTTTTAAAAGTCCCTGCTGGGCGCCGGCTTTAAAAGTCCCTTGTGGGCGCCGGTTTTAAAAGTCCCTTCTGGGCGCCGGCTTTAAAAGTCCCTTCTGGGCGCCGGCTTTAAAAGTCCCTTCTGGGCGCCGGCATTAAAAGTCCCTTCTGGGCGCCGGCTTTAAAAGTCCCTTCTGGGCGCCGGCTTTAAAAGTCCCTTCTGGGCGCCGGCTTTAAAAGTCCCTTCTGGGCGCCGGCTTTAAAAGTCCCTTCTGGGCGCCGGCTTTGTCACTCATGGATGCCGGTTTTAAAAGTCCCTGCTGGGCGCCGGTTTTAATAGTCACTCATGGATGCCGGTTTTAAAAGTCCCTGCTGGGCGCCGGCTTTACAAGTCCCTTGTGGGCGCCGGTTTTAAAAGTCCCTTCTGGGCGCCGGCTTTAAAAGTCCCTTCTGGGCGCCGCCTTTAATTGTCACTCATGGATACCGGTTTTAAAAGTCCCTGCTGGGCGCCGGTTTTAATAGTCACTCATGGATGCCGGTTTTAAAAGTCCCTGCTGGGCGCCGGCTTTACAAGTCCCTTGTGGGCGCCGGTTTTAAAAGTCCCTTCTGGGCGCCGGCTTTAAAAGTCCCTTCTGGGCGCCGGCTTTAAAAGTCCCTTCTGGGCGCCGGCATTAAAAGTCCCTTCTGGGCGCCGGCTTTAAAAGTCCCTTCTGGGCGCCGGCTTTAAAAGTCCCTTCTGGGCGCCGGCTTTAAAAGTCCCTTCTGGGCGCCGGCTTTAAAAGTCCCTTCTGGGCGCCGGCTTTAAAAGTCCCTTCTGGGCGCCGGCTTTAAAAGTCCCTTCTGGGCGCCGGCTTTAAAAGTCCCTTCTGGGCGCCGGCTTTGTCACTCATGGATGCCGGTTTTAAAAGTCCCTGCTGGGCGCCGGTTTTAATAGTCACTCATGGATGCCGGTTTTAAAAGTCCCTGCTGGGCGCCGGTTTTAAAAGTCCCTGCTGGGCGCCGGCTTTAAAAGTCCCTTGTGGGCGCCGGTTTTAAAAGTCCCTTCTGGACGCCGGCTTTAATTGTCACTCATGGATGCCGGTTTTAAAAGTCCCTGCTGGGCGCCGGCTTTAAAAGTCCCTTCTGGACGCCAGCTTTAAAAGTCCCTTCTGGGCGCCGGCTTTAAAAGTCCCTTCTGGGTGCCGGCTTTAAAAGTCCCTTCTGGGCGCCGGCTTTAAAAGTCCCTTCTGGGCGAAGGCTTTAAAAGTCCATTCTGGGCGCCGGCTTTAATTGTCACTCATGGATACCGGTTTTAAAAGTCCCTTCTGGGCGCCGGTTTTAATTGTCACTCATGGATGCCGGTTTTAAAAGTCCCTGCTGGGCGCCGGTTTTAATAGTCACTCATGGATGCCGGCTTTAAAAGTCCCTTCTGGGCGCCGGCTTTAATTGTCACTCATGGATACCGGTTTTAAAAGTCCCTTCTGGGCGCCGGTTTTAATTGTCACTCATGGATACCGGTTTTAAAAGTCCCTTCTGGGCGCCGGTTTTAATTGTCACTCATGGATACCGGTTTTAAAAGTCCCTGCTGGGCGCCGGTTTTAATAGTCACTCATGGATGCCGGCATTAAAAGTCCCTTCTGGGCGCCGGCTTTAAAAGTCCCTTCTGGGCGCCGGCTTTAATTGTCACTCATGGATACCGGTTTTAAAAGTCCCTTCTGGGCGCCGGTTTTAATTGTCACTCATGGATACCGGTTTTAAAAATCCCTTCTGGGCGCCGGTTTTAATTGTCACTCATGGATACCGGTTTTAAAAGTCCCTGCTGGGCGCCGGTTTTAATAGTCACTCATGGATGCCGGTTTTAAAGGTCCCTTCTGGGCGCCGGCTTTAAAAGTCCCTTCTGGGCGCCGGCTTTAATTGTCACTCATGGATACCGGTTTTAAAAGTTCCTTCTGGGCGCCGGTTTTAATTGTCACTTATGGATACCGGTTTTAAAAGTCCCTTCTGGGCGCCGTTTTTAATTGTCACTCATGGATGCCGGTAAAAGTCTCTGCTGGGCGCCGGTTTTAAAAGTCACTCATGGATGCCGGTTTTAAAAGTCCCTGCTGGGCGCCGGCTTTAAAAGTCCCTTGTGGGCGCCGGTTTTAAAAGTCCCTTCTGGGCGCCGGCTTTAAAAGTCCCTTCTGGGCGCCGGCATTAAAAGTCCCTTCTGGGCGCCGGCATTAAAAGTCCCTTCTGGGCGCCGGCTTTAAAAGTCCCTTCTGGGCGCCGGCTTTAAAAGTCCCTTCTGGGCGCCGGCTTTAAAAGTCCCTTCTGGGCGCCGGCTTTAAAAGTCCCTTCTGGGCGCCGGCTTTAAAAGTCCCTTCTGGGCGCCGGCTTTAAAAGTCCCTTCTGGGCGCCGGCTTTAAAAGTCCCTTCTGGGCGCCGGCTTTAAAAGTCCCTTCTGGGCGCCGGCTTTAAAAGTCCCTTCTGGGCGCCGGCTTTAATTGTCACTCATGGATGCCGGTTTTAAAAGTCCCTGCTGGGCGCCGGTTTTAATAGTTACCCATGGATGCCGGCTTTAAAAGTCCCTTCTGGGCGCCGGCTTTAAAAGTCCCTTCTGGGCACCGGCTTTAAAAGTCCCTTCTGGGCGCCGGCTTTAATTGTCACTCATGGATACCGGTTTTAAAAGTCCCTTCTGGGCGCCGGTTTTAATTGTCACTCATGGATGCCGGTTTTAAAAGTCCCTGCTGGGCGCCGGTTTTAATAGTCACTCATGGATGCCGGTTTTAAAAGTCCCTTCTGGGCGCCGGCTTTAAAAGTCCCTTCTGGGCGCCGGTTTTAATTGTCACTCATGGATACCGGTTTTAAAAGTCCCTGCTGGGCTCCGGTTTTAATAGTCACTCATGGATGCCGGCTTTAAAAGTCCTTACTGGGCGCCGGCTTTAATTGTCACTCATGGATACCGGTTTTAAAAGTCCCTTCTGGGCGCCGGTTTTAATTGTCACTCATGGATACCGGTTTTAAAAGTCCCTTCTGGGCGCCGTTTTTAATTGTCACTCATGGATACCGGTTTTAAAAGTCCCTGCTGGGCGCCGGTTTTAATAGTCACTCATGGATGCCGGCATTAAAAGTCCCTTCTGGGCGCCGGCTTTAAAAGTCCCTTTTGGGCGCCGGCTTTAATTGTCACTCATGGATACCAGTTTTAAAAGTCCCTTCTGGGCGCCGGTTTTAATTGTCACTCATGGATACCGGTTTTAAAAGTCCCTTCTGGGCGCCGGTTTTAATTGTCACTCATGGATACCGGTTTTAAAAGTCCCTGCTGGGCGCCGGTTTTAATAGTCACTCATGGATGCCGGTTTTAAAGGTCCCTTCTGGGCGCCGGCTTTAAAAGTCCCTTCTGGGCGCCGGCTTTAATTGTCACTCATGGATACCAGTTTTAAAAGTCCCTTCTGGGCGCCGGTTTTAATTGTCACTCATGGATACCGGTTTTAAAAGTCCCTTCTGGGCGCCGGTTTTAATTGTCACTCATGGATACCGGTTTTAAAAGTCCCTTCTGGGTGCCGGTTTTAATTGTCACTCATGGATGCCGGTAAAAGTCTCTGCTGGGCGCCGGTTTTAATAGTCACTCATGGATGCCGGCTTTAAAAGTCCCTTCTGGGCGCCGGCTTTAAAAGTCCCTTCTGGGCGCCGCCTTTAATTGTCACTCATGGATACCGGTTTTAAAAGTCCCTGCTGGGCGCCGGCTTTAAAAGTCCCTTCTGGGCGCCAGCTTTAAAAGTCCCTTCTGGGCGCCGGCTTTAAAAGTCCCTTCTGGGTGCCGGCTTTAAAAGTCCCTTCTGGGCGCCGGCTTTAAAAGTCCCTTCTGGGCGAAGGCTTTAAAAGTCCATTCTGGGCGCCGGCTTTAATTGTCACTCATGGATACCGGTTTTAAAAGTCCCTTCTGGGCGCCGGTTTTAATTGTCACTCATGGATGCCGGTTTTAAAAGTCCCTGCTGGGCGCCGGTTTTAATAGTCACTCATGGATGCCGGCTTTAAAAGTCCCTTCTGGGCGCCGGCTTTAATTGTCACTCATGGATACCGGTTTTAAAAGTCCCTTCTGGGCGCCGGTTTTAATTGTCACTCATGGATACCGGTTTTAAAAGTCCCTTCTGGGCGCCGGTTTTAATTGTCACTCATGGATACCGGTTTTAAAAGTCCCTGCTGGGCGCCGGTTTTAATAGTCACTCATGGATGCCGGCATTAAAAGTCCCTTCTGGGCGCCGGCTTTAAAAGTCCCTTCTGGGCGCCGGCTTTAATTGTCACTCATGGATACCGGTTTTAAAAGTCCCTTCTGGGCGCCGGTTTTAATTGTCACTCATGGATACCGGTTTTAAAAATCCCTTCTGGGCGCCGGTTTTAATTGTCACTCATGGATACCGGTTTTAAAAGTCCCTGCTGGGCGCCGGTTTTAATAGTCACTCATGGATGCCGGTTTTAAAGGTCCCTTCTGGGCGCCGGCTTTAAAAGTCCCTTCTGGGCGCCGGCTTTAATTGTCACTCATGGATACCGGTTTTAAAAGTCCCTTCTGGGCGCCGGTTTTAATTGTCACTTATGGATACCGGTTTTAAAAGTCCCTTCTGGGCGCCGTTTTTAATTGTCACTCATGGATGCCGGTAAAAGTCTCTGCTGGGCGCCGGTTTTAAAAGTCACTCATGGATGCCGGTTTTAAAAGTCCCTGCTGGGCGCCGGCTTTAAAAGTCCCTTGTGGGCGCCGGTTTTAAAAGTCCCTTCTGGGCGCCGGCTTTAAAAGTCCCTTCTGGGCGCCGGCATTAAAAGTCCCTTCTGGGCGCCGGCATTAAAAGTCCCTTCTGGGCGCCGGCTTTAAAAGTCCCTTCTGGGCGCCGGCTTTAAAAGTCCCTTCTGGGCGCCGGCTTTAAAAGTCCCTTCTGGGCGCCGGCTTTAAAAGTCCCTTCTGGGCGCCGGCTTTAAAAGTCCCTTCTGGGCGCCGGCTTTAAAAGTCCCTTCTGGGCGCCGGCTTTAAAAGTCCCTTCTGGGCGCCGGCTTTAAAAGTCCCTTCTGGGCGCCGGCTTTAAAAGTCCCTTCTGGGCGCCGGCTTTAATTGTCACTCATGGATGCCGGTTTTAAAAGTCCCTGCTGGGCGCCGGTTTTAATAGTTACTCATGGATGCCGGTTTTAAAAGTCCCTTCTGGGCGCCGGCTTTAAAATTCACTCATGGATACCGGTTTTCAAAGTCCCTTCTGGGCGCCGGCTTTAATTGTCACTCATGGATGCCGGTTTTAAAAGTCCCTGCTGGGCGCCGGCTTTAAAAGTCCCTTCTGGGCGCCAGCTTTAAAAGTCCCTGCTGGGCGCCGGCTTTAAAAGTCCCTTCTGGGCGCCAGCTTTAAAAGTCCCTTCTGGGCGCCGGCTTTAAAAGTCCCTTCTGGGTGCCGGCTTTAAAAGTCCCTTCTGGGCGCCGGCTTTAAAAGTCCCTTCTGGGCGAAGGCTTTAAAAGTCCATTCTGGGCGCCGGCTTTAATTGTCACTCATGGATACCGGTTTTAAAAGTCCCTTCTGGGCGCCGGTTTTAATTGTCACTCATGGATGCCGGTTTTAAAAGTCCCTGCTGGGCGCCGGTTTTAATAGTCACTCATGGATGCCGGCTTTAAAAGTCCCTTCTGGGCGCCGGCTTTAATTGTCACTCATGGATACCGGTTTTAAAAGTCCCTTCTGGGCGCCGGTTTTAATTGTCACTCATGGATACCGGTTTTAAAAGTCCCTTCTGGGCGCCGGTTTTAATTGTCACTCATGGATACCGGTTTTAAAAGTCCCTGCTGGGCGCCGGTTTTAATAGTCACTCATGGATGCCGGCATTAAAAGTCCCTTCTGGGCGCCGGCTTTAAAAGTCCCTTCTGGGCGCCGGCTTTAATTGTCACTCATGGATACCGGTTTTAAAAGTCCCTTCTGGGCGCCGGTTTTAATTGTCACTCATGGATACCGGTTTTAAAAATCCCTTCTGGGCGCCGGTTTTAATTGTCACTCATGGATACCGGTTTTAAAAGTCCCTGCTGGGCGCCGGTTTTAATAGTCACTCATGGATGCCGGTTTTAAAGGTCCCTTCTGGGCGCCGGCTTTAAAAGTCCCTTCTGGGCGCCGGCTTTAATTGTCACTCATGGATACCGGTTTTAAAAGTCCCTTCGGGGCGCCGGTTTTAATTGTCACTTGTGGATACCGGTTTTAAAAGTCCCTTCTGGGCGCCGTTTTTAATTGTCACTCATGGATGCCGGTAAAAGTCTCTGCTGGGCGCCGGTTTTAAAAGTCACTCATGGATGCCGGTTTTAAAAGTCCCTGCTGGGCGCCGGCTTTAAAAGTCCCTTGTGGGCGCCGGTTTTAAAAGTCCCTTCTGGGCGCCGGCTTTAAAAGTCCCTTCTGGGCGCCGGCATTAAAAGTCCCTTCTGGGCGCCGGCATTAAAAGTCCCTTCTGGGCGCCGGCTTTAAAAGTCCCTTCTGGGCGCCGGCTTTAAAAGTCCCTTCTGGGCGCCGGCTTTAAAAGTCCCTTCTGGGCGCCGGCTTTAAAAGTCCCTTCTGGGCGCCGGCTTTAAAAGTCCCTTCTGGGCGCCGGCTTTAAAAGTCCCTTCTGGGCGCCGGCTTTAAAAGTCCCTTCTGGGCGCCGGCTTTAAAAGTCCCTTCTGGGCGCCGGCTTTAATTGTCACTCATGGATGCCGGTTTTAAAAGTCCCTGCTGGGCGCCGGTTTTAATAGTTACCCATGGATGCCGGCTTTAAAAGTCCCTTCTGGGCGCCGGCTTTAAAAGTCCCTTCTGGGCACCGGCTTTAAAAGTCCCTTCTGGGCGCCGGCTTTAATTGTCACTCATGGATACCGGTTTTAAAAGTCCCTTCTGGGCGCCGGTTTTAATTGTCACTCATGGATGCCGGTTTTAAAAGTCCCTGCTGGGCGCCGGTTTTAATAGTCACTCATGGATGCCGGTTTTAAAAGTCCCTTCTGGGCGCCGGCTTTAAAAGTCCCTTCTGGGCGCCGGTTTTAATTGTCACTCATGGATACCGGTTTTAAAAGTCCCTGCTGGGCTCCGGTTTTAATAGTCACTCATGGATGCCGGCTTTAAAAGTCCTTACTGGGCGCCGGCTTTAATTGTCACTCATGGATACCGGTTTTAAAAGTCCCTTCTGGGCGCCGGTTTTAATTGTCACTCATGGATACCGGTTTTAAAAGTCCCTTCTGGGCGCCGTTTTTAATTGTCACTCATGGATACCGGTTTTAAAAGTCCCTGCTGGGCGCCGGTTTTAATAGTCACTCATGGATGCCGGCATTAAAAGTCCCTTCTGGGCGCCGGCTTTAAAAGTCCCTTTTGGGCGCCGGCTTTAATTGTCACTCATGGATACCAGTTTTAAAAGTCCCTTCTGGGCGCCGGTTTTAATTGTCACTCATGGATACCGGTTTTAAAAGTCCCTTCTGGGCGCCGGTTTTAATTGTCACTCATGGATACCGGTTTTAAAAGTCCCTGCTGGGCGCCGGTTTTAATAGTCACTCATGGATGCCGGTTTTAAAGGTCCCTTCTGGGCGCCGGCTTTAAAAGTCCCTTCTGGGCGCCGGCTTTAATTGTCACTCATGGATACCAGTTTTAAAAGTCCCTTCTGGGCGCCGGTTTTAATTGTCACTCATGGATACCGGTTTTAAAAGTCCCTTCTGGGCGCCGGTTTTAATTGTCACTCATGGATACCGGTTTTAAAAGTCCCTTCTGGGTGCCGGTTTTAATTGTCACTCATGGATGCCGGTAAAAGTCTCTGCTGGGCGCCGGTTTTAATAGTCACTCATGGATGCCGGCTTTAAAAGTCCCTTCTGGGCGCCGGCTTTAAAAGTCCCTTCTGGGCGCCGCCTTTAATTGTCACTCATGGATACCGGTTTTAAAAGTCCCTGCTGGGCGCCGGTTTTAATAGTCACTCATGGATGCCGGTTTTAAAAGTCCCTGCTGGGCGCCGGCTTTAAAAGTCCCTTGTGGGCGCCGGTTTTAAAAGTCCCTTCTGGGCGCCGGCTTTAAAAGTCCCTTCTGGGCGCCGGCATTAAAAGTCCCTTCTGGGCGCCGGCTTTAAAAGTCCCTTCTGGGCGCCGGCTTTAAAAGTCCCTTCTGGGCGCCGGCTTTAAAAGTCCCTTCTGGGCGCCGGCTTTAAAAGTCCCTTCTGGGCGCCGGCTTTAATTGTCACTCATGGATGCCGGTTTTAAAAGTCCCTGCTGGGCGCCGGTTTTAATAGTCACTCATGGATGCCGGTTTTAAAAGTCCCTTCTGGGCGCCGGCTTTAAAAGTCCCTTCTGGGCGCCGCCTTTAATTGTCACTCATGGATACCGGTTTTAAAAGTCCCTGCTGGGCGCCGGTTTTAATAGTCACTCATGGATGCCGGTTTTAAAAGTCCCTGCTGGGCGCCGGTTTTAAAAGTCCCTTGTGGGCGCCGGTTTTAAAAGTCCCTTCTGGGCGCCGGCATTAAAAGTCCCTTCTGGGCGCCGGCATTAAAAGTCCCTTCTGGGCGCCGGCTTTAAAAGTCCCTTCTGGGCGCCGGCTTTAAAAGTCCCTTCTGGGCGCCGGCTTTAAAAGTCCCTTCTGGGCGCCGGCTTTAAAAGTCCCTTCTGGGCGCCGGCTTTAAAAGTCCCTTCTGGGCGCCGGCTTTAAAAGTCCCTTCTGGGCGCCGGCTTTAAAAGTCCCTTCTGGGCGCCGGCTTTAAAAGTCCCTTCTGGGCGCCGGCTTTAAAAGTCCCTTCTGGGCGCCGGTTTTAATTGTCACTCATGGATACCGGTTTTAAAAGTCCCTGCTGTGCGCCGGTTTTAATAGTCACTCATGGATGCCGGTTTTAAAAGTCCCTTCTGGGCGCCGGCTTTAATTGTCACTCATGGATACCGGTTTTAAAAGTCCCTTCTGGGCGCCGGTTTTAATTGTCACTCATGGATACCGGTTTTAAAAGTCCCTTCTGGGCGCCGGTTTTAATTATCACTCATGGATGCCGGTTTTAAAAGTCCCTGCTGGGCGCCGGCTTTAAAAGTCCCTTGTGGGCGCCGGTTTTAAAAGTCCCTTCTGGGCGCCGGCTTTAAAAGTCCCTTCTGGGCGCCGGCTTTAAAAGTCCCTTCTGGGCGCCGGCATTAAAAGTCCCTTCTGGGCGCCGGCTTTAAAAGTCCCTTCTGGGCGCCGGCTTTAAAAGTCCCTTCTGGGCGCCGGCTTTAAAAGTCCCTTCTGGGCGCCGGCTTTAAAAGTCCCTTCTGGGCGCCGGCTTTGTCACTCATGGATGCCGGTTTTAAAAGTCCCTGCTGGGCGCCGGTTTTAATAGTCACTCATGGATGCCGGTTTTAAAAGTCCCTGCTGGGCGCCGGCTTTACAAGTCCCTTGTGGGCGCCGGTTTTAAAAGTCCCTTCTGGGCGCCGGCTTTAAAAGTCCCTTCTGGGCGCCGCCTTTAATTGTCACTCATGGATACCGGTTTTAAAAGTCCCTGCTGGGCGCCGGTTTTAATAGTCACTCATGGATGCCGGTTTTAAAAGTCCCTGCTGGGCGCCGGCTTTACAAGTCCCTTGTGGGCGCCGGTTTTAAAAGTCCCTTCTGGGCGCCGGCTTTAAAAGTCCCTTCTGGGCGCCGGCTTTAAAAGTCCCTTCTGGGCGCCGGCATTAAAAGTCCCTTCTGGGCGCCGGCTTTAAAAGTCCCTTCTGGGCGCCGGCTTTAAAAGTCCCTTCTGGGCGCCGGCTTTAAAAGTCCCTTCTGGGCGCCGGCTTTAAAAGTCCCTTCTGGGCGCCGGCTTTAAAAGTCCCTTCTGGGCGCCGGCTTTAAAAGTCCCTTCTGGGCGCCGGCTTTAAAAGTCCCTTCTGGGCGCCGGCTTTGTCACTCATGGATGCCGGTTTTAAAAGTCCCTGCTGGGCGCCGGTTTTAATAGTCACTCATGGATGCCGGTTTTAAAAGTCCCTGCTGGGCGCCGGTTTTAAAAGTCCCTGCTGGGCGCCGGCTTTAAAAGTCCCTTGTGGGCGCCGGTTTTAAAAGTCCCTTCTGGACGCCGGCTTTAATTGTCACTCATGGATGCCGGTTTTAAAAGTCCCTGCTGGGCGCCGGCTTTAAAAGTCCCTTCTGGACGCCAGCTTTAAAAGTCCCTTCTGGGCGCCGGCTTTAAAAGTCCCTTCTGGGTGCCGGCTTTAAAAGTCCCTTCTGGGCGCCGGCTTTAAAAGTCCCTTCTGGGCGAAGGCTTTAAAAGTCCATTCTGGGCGCCGGCTTTAATTGTCACTCATGGATACCGGTTTTAAAAGTCCCTTCTGGGCGCCGGTTTTAATTGTCACTCATGGATGCCGGTTTTAAAAGTCCCTGCTGGGCGCCGGTTTTAATAGTCACTCATGGATGCCGGCTTTAAAAGTCCCTTCTGGGCGCCGGCTTTAATTGTCACTCATGGATACCGGTTTTAAAAGTCCCTTCTGGGCGCCGGTTTTAATTGTCACTCATGGATACCGGTTTTAAAAGTCCCTTCTGGGCGCCGGTTTTAATTGTCACTCATGGATACCGGTTTTAAAAGTCCCTGCTGGGCGCCGGTTTTAATAGTCACTCATGGATGCCGGCATTAAAAGTCCCTTCTGGGCGCCGGCTTTAAAAGTCCCTTCTGGGCGCCGGCTTTAATTGTCACTCATGGATACCGGTTTTAAAAGTCCCTTCTGGGCGCCGGTTTTAATTGTCACTCATGGATACCGGTTTTAAAAATCCCTTCTGGGCGCCGGTTTTAATTGTCACTCATGGATACCGGTTTTAAAAGTCCCTGCTGGGCGCCGGTTTTAATAGTCACTCATGGATGCCGGTTTTAAAGGTCCCTTCTGGGCGCCGGCTTTAAAAGTCCCTTCTGGGCGCCGGCTTTAATTGTCACTCATGGATACCGGTTTTAAAAGTTCCTTCTGGGCGCCGGTTTTAATTGTCACTTATGGATACCGGTTTTAAAAGTCCCTTCTGGGCGCCGTTTTTAATTGTCACTCATGGATGCCGGTAAAAGTCTCTGCTGGGCGCCGGTTTTAAAAGTCACTCATGGATGCCGGTTTTAAAAGTCCCTGCTGGGCGCCGGCTTTAAAAGTCCCTTGTGGGCGCCGGTTTTAAAAGTCCCTTCTGGGCGCCGGCTTTAAAAGTCCCTTCTGGGCGCCGGCATTAAAAGTCCCTTCTGGGCGCCGGCATTAAAAGTCCCTTCTGGGCGCCGGCTTTAATTGTCACTCATGGATACCGGTTTTAAAAGTCCCTTCTGGGCGCCGGCTTTAATTGTCACTCATGGATACCGGTTTTAAAAGTCCCTTCTGGGCGCCGGTTTTAATTGTCACTCATGGATGCCGGTTTTAAAAGTCCCTGCTGGGCGCCGGTTTTAATAGTCACTCATGGATGCCGGTTTTAAAAGTCCCTTCTGGGCGCCGGCTTTAAAAGTCCCTTCTGGGCGCCGGTTTTAATTGTCACTCATGGATACCGGTTTTAAAAGTCCCTGCTGGGCTCCGGTTTTAATAGTCACTCATGGATGCCGGCTTTAAAAGTCCTTACTGGGCGCCGGCTTTAATTGTCACTCATGGATACCGGTTTTAAAAGTCCCTTCTGGGCGCCGGTTTTAATTGTCACTCATGGATACCGGTTTTAAAAGTCCCTTCTGGGCGCCGTTTTTAATTGTCACTCATGGATACCGGTTTTAAAAGTCCCTGCTGGGCGCCGGTTTTAATAGTCACTCATGGATGCCGGCATTAAAAGTCCCTTCTGGGCGCCGGCTTTAAAAGTCCCTTTTGGGCGCCGGCTTTAATTGTCACTCATGGATACCAGTTTTAAAAGTCCCTTCTGGGCGCCGGTTTTAATTGTCACTCATGGATACCGGTTTTAAAAGTCCCTTCTGGGCGCCGGTTTTAATTGTCACTCATGGATACCGGTTTTAAAAGTCCCTGCTGGGCGCCGGTTTTAATAGTCACTCATGGATGCCGGTTTTAAAGGTCCCTTCTGGGCGCCGGCTTTAAAAGTCCCTTCTGGGCGCCGGCTTTAATTGTCACTCATGGATACCAGTTTTAAAAGTCCCTTCTGGGCGCCGGTTTTAATTGTCACTCATGGATACCGGTTTTAAAAGTCCCTTCTGGGCGCCGGTTTTAATTGTCACTCATGGATACCGGTTTTAAAAGTCCCTTCTGGGTGCCGGTTTTAATTGTCACTCATGGATGCCGGTAAAAGTCTCTGCTGGGCGCCGGTTTTAATAGTCACTCATGGATGCCGGCTTTAAAAGTCCCTTCTGGGCGCCGGCTTTAAAAGTCCCTTCTGGGCGCCGCCTTTAATTGTCACTCATGGATACCGGTTTTAAAAGTCCCTGCTGGGCGCCGGTTTTAATAGTCACTCATGGATGCCGGTTTTAAAAGTCCCTGCTGGGCGCCGGCTTTAAAAGTCCCTTGTGGGCGCCGGTTTTAAAAGTCCCTTCTGGGCGCCGGCTTTAAAAGTCCCTTCTGGGCGCCGGCATTAAAAGTCCCTTCTGGGCGCCGGCTTTAAAAGTCCCTTCTGGGCGCCGGCTTTAAAAGTCCCTTCTGGGCGCCGGCTTTAAAAGTCCCTTCTGGGCGCCGGCTTTAAAAGTCCCTTCTGGGCGCCGGCTTTAATTGTCACTCATGGATGCCGGTTTTAAAAGTCCCTGCTGGGCGCCGGTTTTAATAGTCACTCATGGATGCCGGCTTTAAAAGTCCCTTCTGGGCGCCGGCTTTAAAAGTCCCTTCTGGGCGCCGCCTTTAATTGTCACTCATGGATACCGGTTTTAAAAGTCCCTGCTGGGCGCCGGTTTTAATAGTCACTCATGGATGCCGGTTTTAAAAGTCCCTGCTGGGCGCCGGTTTTAAAAGTCCCTTGTGGGCGCCGGTTTTAAAAGTCCCTTCTGGGCGCCGGCATTAAAAGTCCCTTCTGGGCGCCGGCATTAAAAGTCCCTTCTGGGCGCCGGCTTTAAAAGTCCCTTCTGGGCGCCGGCTTTAAAAGTCCCTTCTGGGCGCCGGCTTTAAAAGTCCCTTCTGGGCGCCGGCTTTAAAAGTCCCTTCTGGGCGCCGGCTTTAAAAGTCCCTTCTGGGCGCCGGCTTTAAAAGTCCCTTCTGGGCGCCGGCTTTAAAAGTCCCTTCTGGGCGCCGGCTTTAAAAGTCCCTTCTGGGCGCCGGTTTTAATTGTCACTCATGGATACCGGTTTTAAAAGTCCCTGCTGTGCGCCGGTTTTAATAGTCACTCATGGATGCCGGTTTTAAAAGTCCCTTCTGGGCGCCGGCTTTAATTGTCACTCATGGATACCGGTTTTAAAAGTCCCTTCTGGGCGCCGGTTTTAATTGTCACTCATGGATACCGGTTTTAAAAGTCCCTTCTGGGCGCCGGTTTTAATTATCACTCATGGATGCCGGTTTTAAAAGTCCCTGCTGGGCGCCGGCTTTAAAAGTCCCTTGTGGGCGCCGGTTTTAAAAGTCCCTTCTGGGCGCCGGCTTTAAAAGTCCCTTCTGGGCGCCGGCTTTAAAAGTCCCTTCTGGGCGCCGGCATTAAAAGTCCCTTCTGGGCGCCGGCTTTAAAAGTCCCTTCTGGGCGCCGGCTTTAAAAGTCCCTTCTGGGCGCCGGCTTTAAAAGTCCCTTCTGGGCGCCGGCTTTAAAAGTCCCTTCTGGGCGCCGGCTTTGTCACTCATGGATGCCGGTTTTAAAAGTCCCTGCTGGGCGCCGGTTTTAATAGTCACTCATGGATGCCGGTTTTAAAAGTCCCTGCTGGGCGCCGGCTTTAAAAGTCCCTTGTGGGCGCCGGTTTTAAAAGTCCCTTCTGGGCGCCGGCTTTAATTGTCACTCATGGATGCCGGTTTTAAAAGTCCCTGCTGGGCGCCGGCTTTAAAAGTCCCTTCTGGGCGCCAGCTTTAAAAGTCCCTTCTGGGCGCCGGCTTTAAAAGTCCCTTCTGGGTGCCGGCTTTAAAAGTCCCTTCTGGGCGCCGGCTTTAAAAGTCCCTTCTGGGCGAAGGCTTTAAAAGTCCCTTCTGGGCGCCGGTTTTAATTGTCACTCATGGATGCCGGTTTTAAAAGTCCCTGCTGGGCGCCGGTTTTAATAGTCACTCATGGATGCCGGCTTTAAAAGTCCCTTCTGGGCGCCGGCTTTAATTGTCACTCATGGATACCGGTTTTAAAAGTCCCTTCTGGGCGCCGGTTTTAATTGTCACTCATGGATACCGGTTTTAAAAGTCCCTTCTGGGCGCCGGTTTTAATTGTCACTCATGGATACCGGTTTTAAAAGTCCCTGCTGGGCGCCGGTTTTAATAGTCACTCATGGATGCCGGCATTAAAAGTCCCTTCTGGGCGCCGGCTTTAAAAGTCCCTTCTGGGCGCCGGCTTTAATTGTCACTCATGGATACCGGTTTTAAAAGTCCCTTCTGGGCGCCGGTTTTAATTGTCACTCATGGATACCGGTTTTAAAAATCCCTTCTGGGCGCCGGTTTTAATTGTCACTCATGGATACCGGTTTTAAAAGTCCCTGCTGGGCGCCGGTTTTAATAGTCACTCATGGATGCCGGTTTTAAAGGTCCCTTCTGGGCGCCGGCTTTAAAAGTCCCTTCTGGGCGCCGGCTTTAATTGTCACTCATGGATACCGGTTTTAAAAGTCCCTTCTGGGCGCCGGTTTTAATTGTCACTTATGGATACCGGTTTTAAAAGTCCCTTCTGGGCGCCGTTTTTAATTGTCACTCATGGATGCCGGTAAAAGTCTCTGCTGGGCGCCGGTTTTAAAAGTCACTCATGGATGCCGGTTTTAAAAGTCCCTGCTGGGCGCCGGCTTTAAAAGTCCCTTGTGGGCGCCGGTTTTAAAAGTCCCTTCTGGGCGCCGGCTTTAAAAGTCCCTTCTGGGCGCCGGCATTAAAAGTCCCTTCTGGGCGCCGGCATTAAAAGTCCCTTCTGGGCGCCGGCTTTAAAAGTCCCTTCTGGGCGCCGGCTTTAAAAGTCCCTTCTGGGCGCCGGCTTTAAAAGTCCCTTCTGGGCGCCGGCTTTAAAAGTCCCTTCTGGGCGCCGGCTTTAAAAGTCCCTTCTGGGCGCCGGCTTTAAAAGTCCCTTCTGGGCGCCGGCTTTAAAAGTCCCTTCTGGGCGCCGGCTTTAAAAGTCCCTTCTGGGCGCCGGTTTTAATTGTCACTCATGGATACCGGTTTTAAAAGTCCCTGCTGTGCGCCGGTTTTAATAGTCACTCATGGATGCCGGTTTTAAAAGTCCCTTCTGGGCGCCGGCTTTAATTGTCACTCATGGATACCGGTTTTAAAAGTCCCTTCTGGGCGCCGGTTTTAATTGTCACTCATGGATACCGGTTTTAAAAGTCCCTTCTGGGCGCCGGTTTTAATTATCACTCATGGATACCGGTTTTAAAAGTCCCTGCTGGGCGCCGGTTTTAATAGTCACTCATGGATGCCGGTTTTAAAAGTCCCTTCTGGGCGCCGGCTTTAATAGTCCTTTCTGGGCGCCGGCTTTAATTGTCACTCATGGATACCGGTTTTAAAAGTCCCTTCTGGGCGCCGGTTTTAATTGTCACTCATGGATACCGGTTTTAAAAGTCCCTTCTGGGCGCCGGTTTTAATTGTCACTCATGGATACCGGTTTTAAAAGTCCCTGCTGGGCGCCGGTTTTAATAGTCACTCATGGATGCCGGTTTTAAAAGTCCCTTCTGGGCGCCGGCTTTAAAAGTCCCTTCTGGGCGCCGCCTTTAATTGTCACTCATGGATACCGGTTTTAAAAGTCCCTGCTGGGCGCCGGTTTTAATAGTCACTCATGGATGCCGGTTTTAAAAGTCCCTGCTGGGCGCCGCCTTTAAAAGTCCCTTGTGGGCGCCGGTTTTAAAAGTCCCTTCTGGGCGCCGGCTTTAAAAGTCCCTTCTGGGCGCCGGCTTTAAAAGTCCCTTCTGGGCGCCGGCATTAAAAGTCCCTTCTGGGCGCCGGCTTTAAAAGTCCCTTCTGGGCGCCGGCTTTAAAAGTCCCTTCTGGGCGCCGGCTTTAAAAGTCCCTTCTGGGCGCCGGCTTTAAAAGTCCCTTCTGGGCGCCGGCTTTGTCACTCATGGATGCCGGTTTTAAAAGTCCCTGCTGGGCGCCGGTTTTAATAGTCACTCATGGATGCCGGTTTTAAAAGTCCCTGCTGGGCGCCGGCTTTAAAAGTCCCTTGTGGGCGCCGGTTTTAAAAGTCCCTTCTGGGCGCCGGCTTTAATTGTCACTCATGGATGCCGGTTTTAAAAGTCCCTGCTGGGCGCCGGCTTTAAAAGTCCCTTCTGGGCGCCAGCTTTAAAAGTCCCTTCTGGGCGCCGGCTTTAAAAGTCCCTTCTGGGTGCCGGCTTTAAAAGTCCCTTCTGGGCGCCGGCTTTAAAAGTCCCTTCTGGGCGAAGGCTTTAAAAGTCCATTCTGGGCGCCGGCTTTAATTGTCACTCATGGATACCGGTTTTAAAAGTCCCTTCTGGGCGCCGGTTTTAATTGTCACTCATGGATGCCGGTTTTAAAAGTCCCTGCTGGGCGCCGGTTTTAATAGTCACTCATGGATGCCGGCTTTAAAAGTCCCTTCTGGGCGCCGGCTTTAATTGTCACTCATGGATACCGGTTTTAAAAGTCCCTTCTGGGCGCCGGTTTTAATTGTCACTCATGGATACCGGTTTTAAAAGTCCCTTCTGGGCGCCGGTTTTAATTGTCACTCATGGATACCGGTTTTAAAAGTCCCTGCTGGGCGCCGGTTTTAATAGTCACTCATGGATGCCGGCATTAAAAGTCCCTTCTGGGCGCCGGCTTTAAAAGTCCCTTCTGGGCGCCGGCTTTAATTGTCACTCATGGATACCGGTTTTAAAAGTCCCTTCTGGGCGCCGGTTTTAATTGTCACTCATGGATACCGGTTTTAAAAATCCCTTCTGGGCGCCGGTTTTAATTGTCACTCATGGATACCGGTTTTAAAAGTCCCTGCTGGGCGCCGGTTTTAATAGTCACTCATGGATGCCGGTTTTAAAGGTCCCTTCTGGGCGCCGGCTTTAAAAGTCCCTTCTGGGCGCCGGCTTTAATTGTCACTCATGGATACCGGTTTTAAAAGTCCCTTCTGGGCGCCGGTTTTAATTGTCACTTATGGATACCGGTTTTAAAAGTCCCTTCTGGGCGCCGTTTTTAATTGTCACTCATGGATGCCGGTAAAAGTCTCTGCTGGGCGCCGGTTTTAAAAGTCACTCATGGATGCCGGTTTTAAAAGTCCCTGCTGGGCGCCGGCTTTAAAAGTCCCTTGTGGGCGCCGGTTTTAAAAGTCCCTTCTGGGCGCCGGCTTTAAAAGTCCCTTCTGGGCGCCGGCATTAAAAGTCCCTTCTGGGCGCCGGCATTAAAAGTCCCTTCTGGGCGCCGGCTTTAAAAGTCCCTTCTGGGCGCCGGCTTTAAAAGTCCCTTCTGGGCGCCGGCTTTAAAAGTCCCTTCTGGGCGCCGGCTTTAAAAGTCCCTTCTGGGCGCCGGCTTTAAAAGTCCCTTCTGGGCGCCGGCTTTAAAAGTCCCTTCTGGGCGCCGGCTTTAAAAGTCCCTTCTGGGCGCCGGCTTTAAAAGTCCCTTCTGGGCGCCGGCTTTAAAAGTCCCTTCTGGGCGCCGGCTTTAATTGTCACTCATGGATGCCGGTTTTAAAAGTCCCTGCTGGGCGCCGGTTTTAATAGTTACTCATGGATGCCGGTTTTAAAAGTCCCTTCTGGGCGCCGGCTTTAAAATTCACTCATGGATACCGGTTTTCAAAGTCCCTTCTGGGCGCCGGCTTTAATTGTCACTCATGGATGCCGGTTTTAAAAGTCCCTGCTGGGCGCCGGCTTTAAAAGTCCCTTCTGGGCGCCAGCTTTAAAAGTCCCTGCTGGGCGCCGGCTTTAAAAGTCCCTTCTGGGCGCCAGCTTTAAAAGTCCCTTCTGGGCGCCGGCTTTAAAAGTCCCTTCTGGGTGCCGGCTTTAAAAGTCCCTTCTGGGCGCCGGCTTTAAAAGTCCCTTCTGGGCGAAGGCTTTAAAAGTCCATTCTGGGCGCCGGCTTTAATTGTCACTCATGGATACCGGTTTTAAAAGTCCCTTCTGGGCGCCGGTTTTAATTGTCACTCATGGATGCCGGTTTTAAAAGTCCCTGCTAGGCGCCGGTTTTAATAGTCACTCATGGATGCCGGCTTTAAAAGTCCCTTCTGGGCGCCGGCTTTAATTGTCACTCATGGATACCGGTTTTAAAAGTCCCTTCTGGGCGCCGGTTTTAATTGTCACTCATGGATACCGGTTTTAAAAGTCCCTTCTGGGCGCCGGTTTTAATTGTCACTCATGGATACCGGTTTTAAAAGTCCCTGCTGGGCGCCGGTTTTAATAGTCACTCATGGATGCCGGCATTAAAAGTCCCTTCTGGGCGCCGGCTTTAAAAGTCCCTTCTGGGCGCCGGCTTTAATTGTCACTCATGGATACCGGTTTTAAAAGTCCCTTCTGGGCGCCGGTTTTAATTGTCACTCATGGATACCGGTTTTAAAAATCCCTTCTGGGCGCCGGTTTTAATTGTCACTCATGGATACCGGTTTTAAAAGTCCCTGCTGGGCGCCGGTTTTAATAGTCACTCATGGATGCCGGTTTTAAAGGTCCCTTCTGGGCGCCGGCTTTAAAAGTCCCTTCTGGGCGCCGGCTTTAATTGTCACTCATGGATACCGGTTTTAAAAGTCCCTTCGGGGCGCCGGTTTTAATTGTCACTTATGGATACCGGTTTTAAAAGTCCCTTCTGGGCGCCGTTTTTAATTGTCACTCATGGATGCCGGTAAAAGTCTCTGCTGGGCGCCGGTTTTAAAAGTCACTCATGGATGCCGGTTTTAAAAGTCCCTGCTGGGCGCCGGCTTTAAAAGTCCCTTGTGGGCGCCGGTTTTAAAAGTCCCTTCTGGGCGCCGGCTTTAAAAGTCCCTTCTGGGCGCCGGCATTAAAAGTCCCTTCTGGGCGCCGGCATTAAAAGTCCCTTCTGGGCGCCGGCTTTAAAAGTCCCTTCTGGGCGCCGGCTTTAAAAGTCCCTTCTGGGCGCCGGCTTTAAAAGTCCCTTCTGGGCGCCGGCTTTAAAAGTCCCTTCTGGGCGCCGGCTTTAAAAGTCCCTTCTGGGCGCCGGCTTTAAAAGTCCCTTCTGGGCGCCGGCTTTAAAAGTCCCTTCTGGGCGCCGGCTTTAATTGTCACTCATGGATGCCGGTTTTAAAAGTCCCTGCTGGGCGCCGGTTTTAATAGTTACTCATGGATGCCGGTTTTAAAAGTCCCTTCTGGGCGCCGGCTTTAAAATTCACTCATGGATACCGGTTTTCAAAGTCCCTTCTGGGCGCCGGCTTTAATTGTCACTCATGGATGCCGGTTTTAAAAGTCCCTGCTGGGCGCCGGTTTTAATAGTTACCCATGGATGCCGGCTTTAAAAGTCCCTTCTGGGCGCCGGCTTTAAAAGTCCCTTCTGGGCACCGGCTTTAAAATTCCCTTCTGGGCGCCGGCTTTAATTGTCACTCATGGATACCGGTTTTAAAAGTCCCTTCTGGGCGCCGGTTTTAATTGTCACTCATGGATGCCGGTTTTAAAAGTCCCTGCTGGGCGCCGGTTTTAATAGTCACTCATGGATGCCGGTTTTAAAAGTCCCTTCTGGGCGCCGGCTTTAAAAGTCCCTTCTGGGCGCCGGCTTTAATTGTCACTCATGGATACCGGTTTTAAAAGTCCCTTCTGGGCGCCGGTTTTAATTGTCACTCATGGATACCGGTTTTAAAAGTCCCTGCTGGGCTCCGGTTTTAATAGTCACTCATGGATGCCGGCTTTAAAAGTCCTTACTGGGCGCCGGCTTTAATTGTCACTCATGGATACCGGTTTTAAAAGTCCCTTCTGGGCGCCGGTTTTAATTGTCACTCATGGATACCGGTTTTAAAAGTCCCTTCTGGGCGCCGTTTTTAATTGTCACTCATGGATACCGGTTTTAAAAGTCCCTGCTGGGCGCCGGTTTTAATAGTCACTCATGGATGCCGGCATTAAAAGTCCCTTCTGGGCGCCGGCTTTAAAAGTCCCTTTTGGGCGCCGGCTTTAATTGTCACTCATGGATACCAGTTTTAAAAGTCCCTTCTGGGCGCCGGTTTTAATTGTCACTCATGGATACCGGTTTTAAAAGTCCCTTCTGGGCGCCGGTTTTAATTGTCACTCATGGATACCGGTTTTAAAAGTCCCTGCTGGGCGCCGGTTTTAATAGTCACTCATGGATGCCGGTTTTAAAGGTCCCTTCTGGGCGCCGGCTTTAAAAGTCCCTTCTGGGCGCCGGCTTTAATTGTCACTCATGGATACCAGTTTTAAAAGTCCCTTCTGGGCGCCGGTTTTAATTGTCACTCATGGATACCGGTTTTAAAAGTCCCTTCTGGGCGCCGGTTTTAATTGTCACTCATGGATACCGGTTTTAAAAGTCCCTTCTGGGCGCCGGTTTTAATTGTCACTCATGGATACCGGTTTTAAAAGTCCCTTCTGGGTGCCGGTTTTAATTGTCACTCATGGATGCCGGTAAAAGTCTCTGCTGGGCGCCGGTTTTAATAGTCACTCATGGATGCCGGCTTTAAAAGTCCCTTCTGGGCGCCGGCTTTAAAAGTCCCTTCTGGGCGCCGCCTTTAATTGTCACTCATGGATACCGGTTTTAAAAGTCCCTGCTGGGCGCCGGTTTTAATAGTCACTCATGGATGCCGGTTTTAAAAGTCCCTGCTGGGCGCCGGCTTTAAAAGTCCCTTGTGGGCGCCGGTTTTAAAAGTCCCTTCTGGGCGCCGGCTTTAAAAGTCCCTTCTGGGCGCCGGCATTAAAAGTCCCTTCTGGGCGCCGGCTTTAAAAGTCCCTTCTGGGCGCCGGCTTTAAAAGTCCCTTCTGGGCGCCGGCTTTAAAAGTCCCTTCTGGGCGCCGGCTTTAAAAGTCCCTTCTGGGCGCCGGCTTTAATTGTCACTCATGGATGCCGGTTTTAAAAGTCCCTGCTGGGCGCCGGTTTTAATAGTCACTCATGGATGCCGGTTTTAAAAGTCCCTTCTGGGCGCCGGCTTTAAAAGTCCCTTCTGGGCGCCGCCTTTAATTGTCACTCATGGATACCGGTTTTAAAAGTCCCTGCTGGGCGCCGGTTTTAATAGTCACTCATGGATGCCGGTTTTAAAAGTCCCTGCTGGGCGCCGGCTTTAAAAGTCCCCTGTGGGCGCCGGTTTTAAAAGTCCCTTGTGGGCGCCGGTTTTAAAAGTCCCTTCTGGGCGCCGGCATTAAAAGTCCCTTCTGGGCGCCGGCATTAAAAGTCCCTTCTGGGCGCCGGCTTTAAAAGTCCCTTCTGGGCGCCGGCTTTAAAAGTCCCTTCTGGGCGCCGGCTTTAAAAGTCCCTTCTGGGCGCCGGCTTTAAAAGTCCCTTCTGGGCGCCGGCTTTAAAAGTCCCTTCTGGGCGCCGGCTTTAAAAGTCCCTTCTGGGCGCCGGCTTTAAAAGTCCCTTCTGGGCGCCGGCTTTAAAAGTCCCTTCTGGGCGCCGGCTTTAAAAGTCCCTTCTGGGCGCCAGCTTTAAAAGTCCCTTCTGGGCGCCGGCTTTAAAAGTCCCTTCTGGGTGCCGGCTTTAAAAGTCCCTTCTGGGCGCCGGCTTTAAAATTCCCTTCTGGGCGAAGGCTTTAAAAGTCCATTCTGGGCGCCGGCTTTAATTGTCACTCATGGATACCGGTTTTAAAAGTCCCTTCTGGGCGCCGGTTTTAATAGTCACTCATGGATGCCGGCTTTAAAAGTCCCTTCTGGGCGCCGGCTTTAATTGTCACTCATGGATACCGGTTTTAAAAGTCCCTTCTGGGCGCCGGTTTTAATTGTCACTCATGGATACCGGTTTTAAAAGTCCCTTCTGGGCGCCGGTTTTAATTGTCACTCATGGATACCGGTTTTAAAAGTCCCTGCTGTGCGCCGGTTTTAATAGTCACTCATGGATGCCGGCATTAAAAGTCCCTTGTGGGCGCCGGCTTTAAAAGTCCCTTCTGGGCGCCGGCTTTAAAAGTCCCTTCTGGGCGCCGGCTTTAAAAGTCCCTTCTGGGCGCCGGCTTTAATTGTCACTCATGGATACCGGTTTTAAAAGTCCCTTCTGGGCGCCGGTTTTAATTGTCACTCATGGATACCGGTTTTAAAAATCCCTTCTGGGCGCCGGTTTTAATTGTCACTCATGGATGCCGGTTTTAAAAGTCCCTGCTGGGCGCCGGTTTTAATAGTTACTTATGGATGCCGGTTTTAAAAGTCCCTTCTGGGCGCCGGCTTTAAAATTCACTCATGGATACCGGTTTTCAAAGTCCCTTCTGGGCGCCGGCTTTAATTGTCACTCATGGATGCCGGTTTTAAAAGTCCCTGCTGGGCGCCGGTTTTAATAGTTACCCATGGATGCCGGCTTTAAAAGTCCCTTCTGGGCGCCGGCTTTAAAAGTCCCTTCTGGGCACCGGCTTTAAAAGTCCCTTCTGGGCGCCGGCTTTAATTGTCACTCATGGATACCGGTTTTAAAAGTCCCTTTTGGGCGCCGGTTTTAATTGTCACTCATGGATGCCGGTTTTAAAAGTCCCTGCTGGGCGCCGGTTTTAATAGTCACTCATGGATGCCGGTTTTAAAAGTCCCTTCTGGGCGCCGGCTTTAAAAGTCCCTTCTGGGCGCCGGCTTTAATTGTCACTCATGGATACCGGTTTTAAAAGTCCCTTCTGGGCGCCGGTTTTAATTGTCACTCATGGATACCGGTTTTAAAAGTCCCTGCTGGGCTCCGGTTTTAATTGTCACTCATGGATACCGGTTTTAAAAGTCCCTGCTGGGCGCCGGTTTTAATAGTCACTCATGGATGCCGGCATTAAAAGTCCCTTCTGGGCGCCGGCTTTAAAAGTCCCTTTTGGGCGCCGGCTTTAATTGTCACTCATGGATACCAGTTTTAAAAGTCCCTTCTGGGCGCCGGTTTTAATTGTCACTCATGGATACCGGTTTTAAAAGTCCCTTCTGGGCGCCGGTTTTAATTGTCACTCATGGATACCGGTTTTAAAAGTCCCTTCTGGGTGCCGGTTTTAATTGTCACTCATGGATGCCGGTAAAAGTCTCTGCTGGGCGCCGGTTTTAATAGTCACTCATGGATGCCGGCTTTAAAAGTCCCTGCTGGGCGCCGGTTTTAAAAGTCCCTTCTGGGCGCCGGCTTTAAAAGTCCCTTCTGGGCGCCGGCTTTAAAAGTCCCTTCTGGGTGCCGGCTTTAAAAGTCCCTTCTGGGCGCCGGCTTTAATTTTCACTCATGGATACCGGTTTTAAAAGTCCCTTCTGGGCGCCGGTTTTAATTGTCACTCATGGATACCGGTTTTAAAAGTCCCTGCTGGGCGCCGGTTTTAATAGTCACTCATGGATGCCGGCATTAAAAGTCCCTTCTGGGCGCCGGCTTTAAAAATCCCTTTTGGGCGCCGGCTTTAATTGTCACTCATGGATACCGGTTCTAAAAGTCCCTGCTGGGCGCCGGTTTTAATAGTCACTCATGGATGCCGGTTTTAAAAGTCCCTTCTGGGCGCCGGCTTTAAAAGTCCCTTCTGGGCGCCGGCTTTAATTGTCACTCATGGATACCAGTTTTAAAAGTCCCTTCTGGGCGCCGGTTTTAATTGTCACTCATGGATACCGGTTTTAAAAGTCCCTTCTGGGCGCCGGTTTTAATTGTCACTCATGGATACCGGTTTTAAAAGTCCCTGCTGGGCGCCGGTTTTAATAGTCACTCATGGATGCCGGCATTAAAAGTCCCTTCTGGGCGCCGGCTTTAAAAGTCCCTTCTGGGCGCCGGCTTTAATTGTCACTCATGGATGCCGGTAAAAGTCTCTGCTGGGCGCCGGTTTTAATAGTCACTCATGGATGCCGGTTTTAAAAGTCCCTGCTGGGCGCCGGCTTTAAAAGTCCCTGCTGGGCGCCGGCTTTAAAAGTCCCTGCTGGGCGCCGGCTTTAAAAGTCCCTTGTGGGCGCCGGTTTTAAAAGTCCCTTCTGGGCGCCGGCTTTAAAAGTCCCTTCTGGGCGCCGGCTTTAAAAGTCCCTTCTGGGCGCCGGCTTTAAAAGTCCCTTCTGGGCGCCGGCTTTAATTTTCACTCATGGATACCGGTTTTAAAAGTCCCTTCTGGGCGCCGGTTTTAATTGTCACTCATGGATGCCGGTTTTAAAAGTCCCTGTTGGGCGCCGGTTTTAATAGTCACTCATGGATGCCGGCTTTAAAAGTCCCTTCTGGGCGCCGGCTTTAAAAGTCCCTTCTGGGCGCCGGCTTTAATTGTCACTCATGGATACCGGTTTTAAAAGTCCCTTCTGGGCGCCGGTTTTAATTGTCACTCATGGATACCGGTTTTAAAAGTCCCTGCTGGGCGCCGGTTTTAATAGTCACTCATGGATGCCGGCATTAAAAGTCCCTTCTGGGCGCCGGCTTTAAAAGTCCCTTTTGGGCGCCGGCTTTAATTGTCACTCATGGATACCGGTTTTAAAAGTCCCTTCTGGGCGCCGGTTTTAATTGTCACTCATGGATACCGGTTTTAAAAGTCCCTTCTGGGCGCCGGTTTTAATTGTCACTCATGGATACCGGTTTTAAAAGTCCCTGCTGGGCGCCGGTTTTAATAGTCACTCATGGATGCCGGCTTTAAAAGTCCCTTCTGGGCGCCGGCTTTAAAAGTCCCTTCTGGGCGCCGGCTTTAATTGTCACTCATGGATACCGGTTTTAAAAGTCCCTTCTGGGCGCCGGTTTTAATTGTCACTCATGGATACCGGTTTTAAAAGTCCCTTCTGGGCGCCGGTTTTAATTGTCACTCATGGATGCCGGTTTTAAAAGTCCCTGCTGGGCGCTGGCTTTAAAAGTCCCTTGTGGGCGCCGGTTTTAAAAGTCCCTTCTGGGCGCCGGCTTTAAAAGTCCCTTCTGGGCGCCGGCTTTAAAAGTCCCTTCTGGGCGCCGGCTTTAAAAGTCCCTTCTGGGCGCCGGCTTTAAAAGTCCCTTCTGGGCGCCGGCTTTAAAAGTCCCTTCTGGGCGCCGGCTTTAAAAGTCCCTTCTGGGCGCCGGCTTTAAAAGTCCCTTCTGGGCGCCGGCTTTAAAAGTCCCTTCTGGGCGCCGGCTTTAAAAGTCCCTTCTGGGCGCCGGTTTTAATTGTCACTCATGGATGCCGGTTTTAAAAGTCCCTGCTGGGCGCCGGTTTTAATAGTCACTCATGGATGCCGGCTTTAAAAGTCCCTTCTGGGCGCCGGCTTTAAAAGTCCCTTCTGGGCGCCGGCTTTAATTGTCACTCATGGATACCGGTTTTAAAAGTCCCTTCTGGGCGCCGGTTTTAATTGTCACTCATGGATACCGGTTTTAAAAGTCCCTGCTGGGCGCCGGTTTTAATAGTCACTCATGGATGCCGGCATTAAAAGTCCCTTCTGGGCGCCGGCTTTAAAAGTCCCTTCTGGGCGCCGGTTTTAATTGTCACTCATGGATACCGGTTTTAAAAGTCCCTTCTGGGCGCCGGTTTTAATTGTCACTCATGGATACCGGTTTTAAAAGTCCCTGCTGGGCGCCGGTTTTAATAGTCACTCATGGATGCCGGTTTTAAAAGTCCCTGTTGGGCGCCGGTTTTAATAGTCACTCATGGATGCCGGCTTTAAAAGTCCCTTCTGGGCGCCGGCTTTAAAAGTCCCTTCTGGGCGCCGGCTTTAATTGTCACTCATGGATACCGGTTTTAAAAGTCCCTTCTGGGCGCCGGTTTTAATTGTCACTCATGGATACCGGTTTTAAAAGTCCCTGCTGGGCGCCGGTTTTAATAGTCACTCATGGATGCCGGCATTAAAAGTCCCTTCTGGGCGCCGGCTTTAAAAGTCCCTTTTGGGCGCCGGCTTTAATTGTCACTCATGGATACCGGTTTTAAAAGTCCCTTCTGGGCGCCGGTTTTAATTGTCACTCATGGATACCGGTTTTAAAAGTCCCTTCTGGGCGCCGGTTTTAATTGTCACTCATGGATACCGGTTTTAAAAGTCCCTGCTGGGCGCCGGTTTTAATAGTCACTCATGGATGCCGGCTTTAAAAGTCCCTTCTGGGCGCCGGCTTTAATTGTCACTCATGGATACCGGTTTTAAAAGTCCCTTCTGGGCGCCGGTTTTAATTGTCACTCATGGATACCGGTTTTAAAAGTCCCTTCTGGGCGCCGGTTTTAATTGTCACTCATGGATACCGGTTTTAAAAGTCCCTGCTGGGCGCCGGTTTTAATAGTCACTCATGGATGCCGGCATTAAAAGTCCCTTCTGGGCGCCGGCTTTAAAAGTCCCTTCTGGGCGCCGGCTTTAATTGTCACTCATGGATGCCGGTAAAAGTCTCTGCTGGGCGCCGGTTTTAATAGTCACTCATGGATGCCGGTTTTAAAAGTCCCTGCTGGGCGCCGGCTTTAAAAGTCCCTTGTGGGCGCCGGCTTTAAAAGTCCCTTCTGGGCGCCGGCTTTAAAAGTCCCTTCTGGGCGCCGGCTTTAAAAGTCCCTTCTGGGCGCCGGCTTTAAAAGTCCCTTCTGGGCGCCGGCTTTAAAAGTCCCTTCTGGGCGCCGGCTTTAAAAGTCCCTTCTGGGCGCCGGCTTTAAAAGTCCCTTCTGGGCGCCGGTTTTAATTGTCACTCATGGATGCCGGTTTTAAAAGTCCCTGCTGGGCGCCGGTTTTAATAGTCACTCATGGATGCCGGCTTTAAAAGTCCCTGCTGGGCGCCGGCTTTAAAAGTCCCTTCTGGGCGCCGGCTTTAATTGTCACTCATGGATACCGGTTTTAAAAGTCCCTTCTGGGCGCCGGTTTTAATAGTCACTCATGGATGCCGGCATTAAAAGTCCCTTCTGGGCGCCGGCTTTAAAAGTCCCTTTTGGGCGCCGGCTTTAATTGTCACTCATGGATACCGGTTTTAAAAGTCCCTTCTGGGCGCCGGTTTTAATTGTCACTCATGGATACCGGTTTTAAAAGTCCCTTCTGGGCGCCGGTTTTAATTGTCACTCATGGATACCGGTTTTAAAAGTCCCTGCTGGGCGCCGGTTTTAATAGTCACTCATGGATGCCGGCTTTAAAAGTCCCTTCTGGGCGCCGGCTTTAAAAGTCCCTTCTGGGCGCCGGCTTTAATTGTCACTCATGGATACCGGTTTTAAAAGTCCCTTCTGGGCGCCGGTTTTAATTGTCACTCATGGATACCGGTTTTAAAAGTCCCTTCTGGGCGCCGGTTTTAATTGTCACTCATGGATGCCGGTTTTAAAAGTCCCTGCTGGGCGCTGGCTTTAAAAGTCCCTTGTGGGCGCCGGTTTTAAAAGTCCCTTGTGGGCGCCGGTTTTAAAAGTCCCTTCTGGGCGCCGGCTTTAAAAGTCCCTTCTGGGCGCCGGCTTTAAAAGTCCCTTCTGGGCGCCGGCTTTAAAAGTCCCTTCTGGGCGCCGGCTTTAAAAGTCCCTTCTGGGCGCCGGCTTTAAAAGTCCCTTCTGGGCGCCGGCTTTAAAAGTCCCTTCTGGGCGCCGGCTTTAAAAGTCCCTTCTGGGCGCCGGCTTTAAAAGTCCCTTCTGGGCGCCGGTTTTAATTGTCACTCATGGATGCCGGTTTTAAAAGTCCCTGCTGGGCGCCGGTTTTAATAGTCACTCATGGATGCCGGCTTTAAAAGTCCCTTCTGGGCGCCGGCTTTAAAAGTCCCTTCTGGGCGCCGGCTTTAATTGTCACTCATGGATACCGGTTTTAAAAGTCCCTTCTGGGCGCCGGTTTTAATTGTCACTCATGGATACCGGTTTTAAAAGTCCCTGCTGGGCGCCGGTTTTAATAGTCACTCATGGATGCCGGCATTAAAAGTCCCTTCTGGGCGCCGGCTTTAAAAGTCCCTTCTGGGCGCCGGTTTTAATTGTCACTCATGGATACCGGTTTTAAAAGTCCCTTCTGGGCGCCGGTTTTAATTGTCACTCATGGATACCGGTTTTAAAAGTCCCTGCTGGGCGCCGGTTTTAATAGTCACTCATGGATGCCGGTTTTAAAAGTCCCTGTTGGGCGCCGGTTTTAATAGTCACTCATGGATGCCGGCTTTAAAAGTCCCTTCTGGGCGCCGGCTTTAATTGTCACTCATGGATACCGGTTTTAAAAGTCCCTTCTGGGCGCCGGTTTTAATTGTCACTCATGGATACCGGTTTTAAAAGTCCCTGCTGGGCGCCGGTTTTAATAGTCACTCATGGATGCCGGCATTAAAAGTCCCTTCTGGGCGCCGGCTTTAAAAGTCCCTTTTGGGCGCCGGCTTTAATTGTCACTCATGGATACCGGTTTTAAAAGTCCCTTCTGGGCGCCGGTTTTAATTGTCACTCATGGATACCGGTTTTAAAAGTCCCTTCTGGGCGCCGGTTTTAATTGTCACTCATGGATACCGGTTTTAAAAGTCCCTGCTGGGCGCCGGTTTTAATAGTCACTCATGGATGCCGGCTTTAAAAGTCCCTTCTGGGCGCCGGCTTTAATTGTCACTCATGGATACCGGTTTTAAAAGTCCCTTCTGGGCGCCGGTTTTAATTGTCACTCATGGATACCGGTTTTAAAAGTCCCTTCTGGGCGCCGGTTTTAATTGTCACTCATGGATACCGGTTTTAAAAGTCCCTGCTGGGCGCCGGATTTAATAGTCACTCATGGATGCCGGCATTAAAAGTCCCTTCTGGGCGCCGGCTTTAAAAGTCCCTTCTGGGCGCCGGCTTTAATTGTCACTCATGGATGCCGGTAAAAGTCTCTGCTGGGCGCCGGTTTTAATAGTCACTCATGGATGCCGGTTTTAAAAGTCCCTGCTGGGCGCCGGCTTTAAAAGTCCCTTGTGGGCGCCGGCTTTAAAAGTCCCTTGTGGGCGCCGGCTTTAAAAGTCCCTTCTGGGCGCCGGCTTTAAAAGTCCCTTCTGGGCGCCGGCTTTAAAAGTCCCTTCTGGGCGCCGGCTTTAAAAGTCCCTTCTGGGCGCCGGCTTTAAAAGTCCCTTCTGGGCGCCGGCTTTAAAAGTCCCTTCTGGGCGCCGGCTTTAAAAGTCCCTTCTGGGCGCCGGTTTTAATTGTCACTCATGGATGCCGGTTTTAAAAGTCCCTGCTGGGCGCCGGTTTTAATAGTCACTCATGGATGCCGGCTTTAAAAGTCCCTGCTGGGCGCCGGCTTTAAAAGTCCCTTCTGGGCGCCGGCTTTAATTGTCACTCATGGATACCGGTTTTAAAAGTCCCTTCTGGGCGCCGGTTTTAATTGTCACTCATGGATACCGGTTTTAAAAGTCCCTGCTGGGCGCCGGTTTTAATAGTCACTCATGGATGCCGGCATTAAAAGTCCCTTCTGGGCGCCGGCTTTAAAAGTCCCTTTTGGGCGCCGGCTTTAATTGTCACTCATGGATACCGGTTTTAAAAGTCCCTGCTGGGCGCCGGTTTTAATAGTCACTCATGGATGCCGGCTTTAAAAGTCCCTTCTGGGCGCCGGCTTTAAAAGTCCCTTCTGGGCGCCGGCTTTAATTGTCACTCATGGATACCGGTTTTAAAAGTCCCTTCTGGGCGCCGGTTTTAATTGTCACTCATGGATACCGGTTTTAAAAGTCCCTTCTGGGCGCCGGTTTTAATTGTCACTCATGGATACCGGTTTTAAAAGTCCCTGCTGGGCGCCGGTTTTAATAGTCACTCATGGATGCCGGCATTAAAAGTCCCTTCTGGGCGCCGGCTTTAAAAGTCCCTTCTGGGCGCCGGCTTTAATTGTCACTCATGGATACTGGTTTTAAAAGTCCCTTCTGGGCGCCGGTTTTAATTGTCACTCATGGATACCGGTTTTAAAAATCCCTTCTGGGCGCCGGTTTTAATTGTCACTCATGGATACCGGTTTTAAAAGTCCCTGCTGGGCGCCGGTTTTAATAGTCACTCATGGATGCCGGTTTTAAAGGTCCCTTCTGGGCGCCGGCTTTAAAAGTCCCTTCTGGGCGCCGTTTTTAATTGTCACTCATGGATGCCGGTAAAAGTCTCTGCTGGGCGCCGGTTTTAAAAGTCACTCATGGATGCCGGTTTTAAAAGTCCCTGCTGGGCGCCGGCTTTAAAAGTCCCTTGTGGGCGCCGGTTTTAAAAGTCCCTTCTGGGCGCCGGCTTTAAAAGTCCCTTCTGGGCGCCGGCATTAAAAGTCCCTTCTGGGCGCCAGCTTTAAAAGTCCCTTCTGGGCGCCGGCATTAAAAAGTCCCTTCTGGGCGCCGGCTTTAAAAGTCCCTTCTGGGCGCCGGCATTAAAAGTCCCTTCTGGGCGCCGGCATTAAAAGTCCCTTCTGGGCGCCGGCTTTAAAAGTCCCTTCTGGGCGCCGGCTTTAAAAGTCCCTTCTGGGCGCCGGCTTTAAAAGTCCCTTCTGGGCGCCGGCTTTAAAAGTCCCTTCTGGGCGCCGGCTTTAAAAGTCCCTTCTGGGCGCCGGCTTTAAAATTCACTCATGGATACCGGTTTTAAGGCGCCGGCTTTAATTGTCACTCATGGATGCCGGTTTTAAAAGTCCCTGCTGGCCGCCGGTTTTAATAGTTACTCATGGATGCCGGCTTTAAAAGTCCCTTCTGGGCGCCGGCTTTAAAAGTCCCTTCTGGGCACCGGCTTTAAAAGTCCCTTATGGGCGCCGGCTTTAATTGTCACTCATGGATGCCGGTTTTAAAAGTCCCTGCTGGGCGCCGGTTTTAATAGTCACTCATGGATGCCGGTTTTAAAAGTCCCTGCTGGGCGCCGGCTTTAAAAGTCCCTTGTGGGCGCCGGTTTTAAAAGTCCCTTCTGGGCGCCAGCTTTAAAAGTCCCTTCTGGGCGCCAGCTTTAAAAGTCCCTTCTGGGCGCCAGCTTTAAAAGTCCCTTCTGGGCGCCGGCTTTAAAAGTCCCTTCTGGGTGCCGGCTTTAAAAGTCCCTTCTGGGCGCCGGCTTTAAAAGTCCCTTCTGGGCGCCGGCTTTAAAAGTCCCTTCTGGGCGCCGGCTTTAAAAGTCCCTTCTGGGCGCCGGCTTTAAAAGTCCCTTCTGGGCGCCGGCTTTAATTTTCACTCATGGATACCGGTTTTAAAAGTCCCTTCTGGGCGCCGGTTTTAATTGTCACTCATGGATGCCGGTTTTAAAAGTCCCTGCTGGGCGCCGGTTTTAATAGTCACTCATGGATGCCGGCTTTAAAAGTCCCTTCTGGGCGCCGGCTTTAAAAGTCCCTTCTGGGCGCCGGCTTTAATTGTCACTCATGGATACCGGTTTTAAAAGTCCCTTCTGGGCGCCGGTTTTAATTGTCACTCATGGATACCGGTTTTAAAAGTCCCTGCTGGGCGCCGGTTTTAATAGTCACTCATGGATGCCGGCATTAAAAGTCCCTTCTGGGCGCCGGCTTTAAAAGTCCCTTTTGGGCGCCGGCTTTAATTGTCACTCATGGATACCGGTTTTAAAAGTCCCTTCTGGGCGCCGGTTTTAATTGTCACTCATGGATACCGGTTTTAAAAGTCCCTTCTGGGCGCCGGTTTTAATTGTCACTCATGGATACCGGTTTTAAAAGTCCCTGCTGGGCGCCGGTTTTAATAGTCACTCATGGATGCCGGCTTTAAAAGTCCCTTCTGGGCGCCGGCTTTAAAAGTCCCTTCTGGGCGCCGGCTTTAATTGTCACTCATGGATACCGGTTTTAAAAGTCCCTTCTGGGCGCCGGTTTTAATTGTCACTCATGGATACCGGTTTTAAAAGTCCCTGCTGGGCGCCGGTTTTAATAGTCACTCATGGATGCCGGCATTAAAAGTCCCTTCTGGGCGCCGGCTTTAAAAGTCCCTTCTGGGCGCCGGCTTTAATTGTCACTCATGGATGCCGGTAAATGTCTCTGCTGGGCGCCGGTTTTAATAGTCACTCATGGATGCCGGTTTTAAAAGTCCCTGCTGGGCGCCGGCTTTAAAAGTCCCTTGTGGGCGCCGGTTTTAAAAGTCCCTTCTGGGCGCCGGCTTTAAAAGTCCCTTCTGGGCGCCGGCTTTAAAAGTCCCTTCTGGGCGCCGGCTTTAAAAGTCCCTTCTGGGCGCCGGCTTTAAAAGTCCCTTCTGGGCGCCGGCTTTAAAAGTCCCTTCTGGGCGCCGGCTTTAAAAGTCCCTTCTGGGCGCCGGTTTTAATTGTCACTCATGGATGCCGGTTTTAAAAGTCCCTGCTGGGCGCCGGTTTTAATAGTCACTCATGGATGCCGGCTTTAAAAGTCCCTTCTGGGCGCCGGCTTTAAAAGTCCCTTCTGGGCGCCGGCTTTAATTGTCACTCATGGATACCGGTTTTAAAAGTCCCTTCTGGGCGCCGGTTTTAATTGTCACTCATGGATACCGGTTTTAAAAGTCCCTGCTGGGCGCCGGTTTTAATAGTCACTCATGGATGCCGGCATTAAAAGTCCCTTCTGGGCGCCGGCTTTAAAAGTCCCTTTTGGGCGCCGGCTTTAATTGTCACTCATGGATACCGGTTTTAAAAGTCCCTTCTGGGCGCCGGTTTTAATTGTCACTCATGGATACCGGTTTTAAAAGTCCCTTCTGGGCGCCGGTTTTAATTGTCACTCATGGATACCGGTTTTAAAAGTCCCTGCTGGGCGCCGGTTTTAATAGTCACTCATGGATGCCGGCTTTAAAAGTCCCTTCTGGGCGCCGGCTTTAAAAGTCCCTTCTGGGCTCCGGCTTTAATTGTCACTCATGGATACCGGTTTTAAATGTCCCTTCTGGGCGCCGGTTTTAATTGTCACTCATGGATACCGGTTTTAAAAGTCCCTTCTGGGCGCCGGTTTTAATTGTCACTCATGGATACCGGTTTTAAAAGTCCCTGCTGGGCGCCGGTTTAATAATAGTCACTCATGGATGCCGGCATTAAAAGTCCCTTCTGGGCGCCGGCTTTAAAAGTCCCTTTTGGGCGCCGGCTTTAATTGTCACTCATGGATACCGGTTTTAAAAGTCCCTTCTGGGCGCCGGTTTTAATTGTCACTCATGGATACCGGTTTTAAAAGTCCCTGCTGGGCGCCGGTTTTAATAGTCACTCATGGATGCCGGCTTTAAAAGTCCCTTCTGGGCGCCGGCTTTAATTGTCACTCATGGATACCGGTTTTAAAAGTCCCTTCTGGGCGCCGGTTTTAATTGTCACTCATGGATACCGGTTTTAAAAGTCCCTGCTGGGCGCCGGTTTTAATAGTCACTCATGGATGCCGGCATTAAAAGTCCCTTCTGGGCGCCGGCTTTAATTGTCACTCATGGATACCGGTTTTAAAAGTCCCTGCTGGGCGCCGGTTTTAATAGTCACTCATGGATGCCGGCATTAAAAGTCCCTTCTGGGCGCCGGCTTTAATTGTCACTCATGGATGCCGGTAAAAGTCTCTGCTGGGCGCCGGTTTTAATAGTCACTCATGGATGCCGGTTTTAAAAGTCCCTGCTGGGCGCCGGCTTTAAAAGTCCCTTGTGGGCGCCGGTTTTAAAAGTCCCTTCTGGGCGCCGGCTTTAAAAGTCCCTTCTGGGCGCCGGCTTTAAAAGTCCCTTCTGGGCGCCGGCTTTAAAAGTCCCTTCTGGGCGCCGGCATTAAAAGTCCCTTCTGGGCGCCGGCTTTAAAAGTCCCTTCTGGGCGCCGGTTTTAATTGTCACTCATGGATGCCGGTTTTAAAAGTCCCTGCTGGGCGCCGGTTTTAATAGTCACTCATGGATGCCGGCTTTAAAAGTCCCTTCTGGGCGCCGGCTTTAAAAGTCCCTTCTGGGCGCCGGCTTTAATTGTCACTCATGGATACCGGTTTTAAAAGTCCCTTCTGGGCGCCGGTTTTAATTGTCACTTATGGATACCGGTTTTAAAAGTCCCTGCTGGGCGCCGGTTTTAATAGTCACTCATGGATGCCGGCATTAAAAGTCCTTTCTGGGCGCCGGCTTGGGCGCCGGCTTTAATTGTCACTCATGGATACCGGTTTTAAAAGTCCCTTCTGGGCGCCGGTTTTAATTGTCACTCATGGATACCGGTTTTAAAAGTCCCTTCTGGGCGCCGGTTTTAATTGTCACTCATGGATACCTGTTTTAAAAGTCCCTGCTGGGCGCCGGTTTTAATAGTCACTCATGGATGCCGGCTTTAAAAGTCCCTTCTGGGCGCCGGCTTTAAAAGTCCCTTCTGGGCGCCGGCTTTAATTGTCACTCATGGATACCGGTTTTAAAAGTCCCTTCTGGGCGCCGGTTTTAATTGTCACTCATGGATACCGGTTTTAAAAGTCCCTTCTGGGCGCCGGTTTTAATTGTCACTCATGGATACCGGTTTTAAAAGTCCCTGCTGGGCGCCGGTTTTAATAGTCACTCATGGATGCTGGCATTAAAAGTCCCTTCTGGGCGCCGGCTTTAAAAGTCCCTTCTGGGCGCCGGCTTTAATTGTCACTCATGGATACCGGTTTTAAAAGTCCCTTCTGGGCGCCGGTTTTAATTGTCACTCATGGATACCGGTTTTAAAAATCCCTTCTGGGCGCCGGTTTTAATTGTCACTCATGGATACCGGTTTTAAAAGTCCCTGCTGGGCGCCGGTTTTAATAGTCACTCATGGATGCCGGTTTTAAAGGTCCCTTCTGGGCGCCGGCTTTAAAAGTCCCTTCTGGGCGCCGTTTTTAATTGTCACTCATGGATGCCGGTAAAAGTCTCTGCTGGGCGCCGGTTTTAAAAGTCACTCATGGATGCCGGTTTTAAAAGTCCCTGCTGGGCGCCGGTTTTAAAAGTCCCTGCTGGGCGCCGGCTTTAAAAGTCCCTTGTGGGCGCCGGTTTTAAAAGTCCCTTCTGGGCGCCGGCTTTAAAAGTCCCTTCTGGGCGCCGGCATTAAAAGTCCCTTCTGGGCGCCGGCTTTAAAAGTCCCTTCTGGGCGCCGGCATTAAAAAGTCCCTTCTGGGCGCCGGCTTTAAAAGTCCCTTCTGGGCGCCGGCATTAAAAGTCCCTTCTGGGCGCCGGCTTTAAAAGTCCCTTCTGGGCGCCGGCTTTAAAAGTCCCTTCTGGGCGCCGGCTTTAAAAGTCCCTTCTGGGCGCCGGCTTTAAAAGTCCCTTCTGGGCGCCGGCTTTAAAAGTCCCTTCTGGGCGCCGGCTTTAAAAGTCCCTTCTGGGCGCCGGCTTTAAAAGTCCCTTCTGGGCGCCGGCTTTAAAAGTCCCTTCTGGGCGCCGGCTTTAAAATTCACTCATGGATACCGGTTTTAAGGCGCCGGCTTTAATTGTCACTCATGGATGCCGGTTTTAAAAGTCCCTGCTGGCCGCCGGTTTTAATAGTTACTCATGGATGCCGGCTTTAAAAGTCCCTTCTGGGCGCCGGCTTTAAAAGTCCCTTCTGGGCACCGGCTTTAAAAGTCCCTTATGGGCGCCGGCTTTAATTGTCACTCATGGATGCCGGTTTTAAAAGTCCCTGCTGGGCGCCGGTTTTAATAGTCACTCATGGATGCCGGTTTTAAAAGTCCCTGCTGGGCGCCGGCTTTAAAAGTCCCTTGTGGGCGCCGGTTTTAAAAGTCCCTTCTGGGCGCCAGCTTTAAAAGTCCCTTCTGGGCGCCAGCTTTAAAAGTCCCTTCTGGGCGCCGGCTTTAAAAGTCCCTTCTGGGCGCCGGCTTTAAAAGTCCCTTCTGGGCGCCGGCTTTAAAAGTCCCTTCTGGGCGCCGGCTTTAAAAGTCCCTTCTGGGCGCCGGCTTTAAAAGTCCCTTCTGGGCGCCGGCTTTAATTTTCACTCATGGATACCGGTTTTAAAAGTCCCTTCTGGGCGCCGGTTTTAATTGTCACTCATGGATGCCGGTTTTAAAAGTCCCTGCTGGGCGCCGGTTTTAATAGTCACTCATGGATGCCGGCTTTAAAAGTCCCTTCTGGGCGCCGGCTTTAAAAGTCCCTTCTGGGCGCCGGCTTTAATTGTCACTCATGGATACCGGTTTTAAAAGTCCCTTCTGGGCGCCGGTTTTAATTGTCACTCATGGATACCGGTTTTAAAAGTCCCTGCTGGGCGCCGGTTTTAATAGTCACTCATGGATGCCGGCATTAAAAGTCCCTTCTGGGCGCCGGCTTTAAAAGTCCCTTCTGGGCGCCGGCTTTAATTGTCACTCATGGATGCCGGTAAAAGTCTCTGCTGGGCGCCGGTTTTAATAGTCACTCATGGATGCCGGTTTTAAAAGTCCCTGCTGGGCGCCGGTTTTAATAGTCACTCATGGATGCCGGCATTAAAAGTCCCTTCTGGGCGCCGGCTTTAAAAGTCCCTTCTGGGCGCCGGCTTTAATTGTCACTCATGGATGCCGGTAAAAGTCTCTGCTGGGCGCCGGTTTTAATAGTCACTCATGGATGCCGGTTTTAAAAGTCCCTACTGGGCGCCGGCTTTAAAAGTCCCTTGTGGGCGCCGGTTTTAAAAGTCCCTTCTGGGCGCCGGCTTTAAAAGTCCCTTCTGGGCGCCGGCTTTAAAAGTCCCTTCTGGGCGCCGGCTTTAAAAGTCCCTTCTGGGCGCCGGCTTTAAAAGTCCCTTCTGGGCGCCGGCTTTAAAAGTCCCTTCTGGGCGCCGGCTTTAAAAGTCCCTTCTGGGCGCCGGTTTTAATTGTCACTCATGGATGCCGGTTTTAAAAGTCCCTGCTGGGCGCCGGTTTTAATAGTCACTCATGGATGCCGGCTTTAAAAGTCCCTTCTGGGCGCCGGCTTTAATTGTCACTCATGGATACCGGTTTTAAAAGTCCCTTCTGGGCGCCGGTTTTAATTGTCACTCATGGATACCGGTTTTAAAAGTCCCTGCTGGGCGCCGGTTTTAATAGTCACTCATGGATGCCGGCATTAAAAGTCCCTTCTGGGCGCCGGCTTTAAAAGTCCCTTTTGGGCGCCGGCTTTAATTGTCACTCATGGATACCGGTTTTAAAAGTCCCTTCTGGGCGCCGGTTTTAATTGTCACTCATGGATACCGGTTTTAAAAGTCCCTTCTGGGCGCCGGTTTTAATTGTCACTCATGGATACCGGTTTTAAAAGTCCCTGCTGGGCGCCGGTTTTAATAGTCACTCATGGATGCCGGCTTTAAAAGTCCCTTCTGGGCGCCGGCTTTAAAAGTCCCTTCTGGGCTCCGGCTTTAATTGTCACTCATGGATACCGGTTTTAAATGTCCCTTCTGGGCGCCGGTTTTAATTGTCACTCATGGATACCGGTTTTAAAAGTCCCTTCTGGGCGCCGGTTTTAATTGTCACTCATGGATACCGGTTTTAAAAGTCCCTGCTGGGCGCCGGTTTAATAATAGTCACTCATGGATGCCGGCATTAAAAGTCCCTTCTGGGCGCCGGCTTTAAAAGTCCCTTTTGGGCGCCGGCTTTAATTGTCACTCATGGATACCGGTTTTAAAAGTCCCTTCTGGGCGCCGGTTTTAATTGTCACTCATGGATACCGGTTTTAAAAGTCCCTGCTGGGCGCCGGTTTTAATAGTCACTCATGGATGCCGGCTTTAAAAGTCCCTTCTGGGCGCCGGCTTTAATTGTCACTCATGGATACCGGTTTTAAAAGTCCCTTCTGGGCGCCGGTTTTAATTGTCACTCATGGATACCGGTTTTAAAAGTCCCTTCTGGGCGCCGGTTTTAATTGTCACTCATGGATACCGGTTTTAAAAGTCCCTGCTGGGCGCCGGTTTTAATAGTCACTCATGGATGCCGGCATTAAAAGTCCCTTCTGGGCGCCGGCTTTAAAAGTCCCTTCTGGGCACCGGCTTTAATTGTCACTCATGGATACCGGTTTTAAAAGTCCCTGCTGGGCGCCGGTTTTAATAGTCACTCATGGATGCCGGCTTTAAAAGTCCCTTCTGGGCGCCGGCTTTAAAAGTCCCTTCTGGGCGCCGGCTTTAATTGTCACTCATGGATACCGGTTTTAAATGTCCCTTCTGGGCGCCGGTTTTAATTGTCACTCATGGATACCGGTTTTAAAAGTCCCTTCTGGGCGCCGGTTTTAATTGTCACTCATGGATACCGGTTTTAAAAGTCCCTGCTGGGCGCCGGTTTTAATAGTCACTCATGGATGCCGGCATTAAAAGTCCCTTCTGGGCGCCGGCTTTAAAAGTCCCTTCTGGGCGCCGGCTTTAAAAGTCCCTTCTGGGCGCCGGCTTTAATTGTCACTCATGGATGCCAGTAAAAGTCTCTGCTGGGCGCCGGTTTTAATAGTCACTCATGGATGCCGGTTTTAAAAGTCCCTGCTGGGCGCCGGCTTTAAAAGTCCCTTGTGGGCGCCGGTTTTAAAAGTCCCTTCTGGGCGCCGGCTTTAAAAGTCCCTTCTGGGCGCCGGCTTTAAAAGTCCCTTCTGGGCGCCGGCTTTAAAAGTCCCTTCTGGGCGCCGGCTTTAATTTTCACTCATGGATACCGGTTTTAAAAGTCCCTTCTGGGCGCCGGTTTTAATTGTCACTCATGGATGCCGGTTTTAAAAGTCCCTGTTGGGCGCCGGTTTTAATAGTCACTCATGTATGCCGGCTTTAAAAGTCCCTTCTGGGCGCCGGCTTTAAAAGTCCCTTCTGGGCGCCGGCTTTAATTGTCACTCATGGATACCGGTTTTAAAAGTCCCTTCTGGGCGCCGGTTTTAATTGTCACTCATGGATACCGGTTTTAAAAGTCCCTTCTGGGCGCCGGTTTTAATTGTCACTCATGGATACCGGTTTTAAAAGTCCCTGCTGGGTGCTGGTTTTAATAGTCACTCATGGATGCCGGCTTTAAAAGTCCCTTCTGGGCGCCGGCTTTAAAAGTCCCTTCTGGGCGCCGGCTTTAATTGTCACTCATGGATACCGGTTTTAAAAGTCCCTGCTGGGCGCCGGTTTTAATAGTCACTCATGGATGCCGGCATTAAAAGTCCCTTCTGGGCGCCGGCTTTAAAAGTCCCTTCTGGGCGCCGGCTTTAATTGTCACTCATGGATGCCGGTAAAAGTCTCTGCTGGGCGCCGGTTTTAATGGTCACTCATGGATGCCGGTTTTAAAAGTCCCTACTGGGCGCCGGCTTTAAAAGTCCCTTGTGGGCGCCGGTTTTAAAAGTCCCTTCTGGGCGCCGGCTTTAAAAGTCCCTTCTGGGCGCCGGCTTTAAAAGTCCCTTCTGGGCGCCGGCTTTAAAAGTCCCTTCTGGGCGCCGGCTTTAAAAGTCCCTTCTGGGCGCCGGCTTTAAAAGTCCCTTCTGGGCGCCGGTTTTAATTGTCACTCATGGATGCCGGTTTTAAAAGTCCCTGCTGGGCGCCGGTTTTAATAGTCACTCATGGATGCCGGCTTTAAAAGTCCCTTCTGGGCGCCGGCTTTAAAAGTCCCTTCTGGGCGCCGGCTTTAATTGTCACTCATGGATACCGGTTTTAAAAGTCCCTTCTGGGCGCCGGTTTTAATTGTCACTCATGGATACCGGTTTTAAAAGTCCCTGCTGGGCGCCGGTTTTAATAGTCACTCATGGATGCCGGCATTAAAAGTCCCTTCTGGGCGCCGGCTTTAATTGTCACTCATGGATACCGGTTTTAAAAGTCCCTTCTGGGCGCCGGTTTTAATTGTCACTCATGGATACCGGTTTTAAAAGTCCCTTCTGGGCGCCGGTTTTAATTGTCACTCATGGATGCCGGTAAAAGTCTCTGCTGGGCGCCGGTTTTAAAAGTCACTCATGGATGCCGGTTTTAAAAGTCCCTGCTGGGCGCCGGCTTTAAAAGTCCCTTGTGGGCGCCGGTTTTAAAAGTCCCTTCTGGGCGCCGGCATTAAAAGTCCCTTCTGGGCGCCGGCATTAAAAGTCCCTTCTGGGCGCCGGCATTAAAAGTCCCTTCTGGGCGCCGGCTTTAAAAGTCCCTTCTGGGCGCCGGCATTAAAAGTCCCTTCTGGGCGCCGGCTTTAAAAGTCCCTTCTGGGCGCCGGCTTTAATTGTCACTCATGGATACCGGTTTTAAAAGTCCCTGCTGGCCGCCGGTTTTAATAGTTACTCATGGATGCCGGCTTTAAAAGTCCCTTCTGGGCGCCGGCTTTAATTGTCACTCATGGATGCCGGTTTTAAAAGTCCCTGCTGGGCGCCGGTTTTCATAGTCACTCATGGATGCCGGTTTTAAAAGTCCCTGCTGGGCGCCGGCTTTAAAAGTCCCTTGTGGGCGCCGGTTTTAAAAGTCCCTTCTGGGCGCCGGCTTTAAAAGTCCCTTCTTGGCGCCGGCTTTAAAAGTCCCTTCTGGGCTCCGGCTTTAAAAGTCGCTTCTGGGCTCCGGCTTTAAAAGTCCCTTCTGGGCGCCGGCTTTAAAAGTCCCTTCTGGGCGCCGGCTTTAAATGTCCTTTCTGGGCGCCGGCTTTAATTGTCACTCATGGATACCGGTTTTAAAAGTCCCTTCTGGGCGCCGGTTTTAATTGTCACTCATGGATGCCGGTTTTAAAAGCCCCTGCTGGGCGCCTGTTTTAATAGTCACTCATGGATGCCGGCTTTAAAAGTCCCTTCTGGGCGCCGGCTTTAAAAGTCCCTTCTGGGCGCCGGCTTTAATTGTCACTCATGGATACCGGTTTTAAAAGTCCCTGCTGGGCGCCGGTTTTAATAGTCACTCATGGATGCCGGCATTAAAAGTCCCTTCTGGGCGCCGGCTTTAAAAGTCCCTTTTGGGCGCCGGCTTTAATTGTCACTCATGGATACCGGTTTTAAAAGTCCCTTCTGGGCGCCGGTTTTAATTGTCACTCATGGATACCGGTTTTAAAAGTCCCTTCTGGGCGCCGTTTTTAATTGTCACTCATGGATGCCGGTAAAAGTCTCTGCTGGGCGCCGGTTTTAAAAGTCACTCATGGATGCCGGTTTTAAAAGTCCCTGCTGGGCGCCGGCTTTAAAAGTCCCTTGTGGGCGCCGGCATTAAAAGTCCCTTCTGGGCGCCGGCATTAAAAGTCCCTTCTGGGCGCCGGCATTAAAAGTCCCTTCTGGGCGCCGGCATTAAAAGTCCCTTCTGGGCGCCGGCTTTAAAAGTCCCTTCTGGGCGCCGGCATTAAAAGTCCCTTCTGGGCGCCGGCTTTAAAAGTCCCTTCTGGGCGCCGGCTTTAAAAGTCCCTTCTGGGCGCCGGCTTTAAAAGTCCCTTCTGGGCGCCGGCTTTAAAATTCACTCATGGATACCGGTTTTAAGGCGCCGGCTTTAATTGTCACTCATGGATGCCGGTTTTAAAAGTCCCTGCTGGCCGCCGGTTTTAATAGTTACTCATGGATGCCGGCTTTAAAAGTCCCTTCTGGGCGCCGGCTTTAAAAGTCCCTTCTGGGCACCGGCTTTAAAAGTCCCTTCTGGGCGCCGGCTTTAATTGTCACTCATGGATGCCGGTTTTAAAAGTCCCTGCTGGGCGCCGGTTTTAATAGTCACTCATGGATGCCGGTTTTAAAAGTCCCTGCTGGGCGCCGGCTTTAAAAGTCCCTTGTGGGCGCCGGTTTTAAAAGTCCCTTCTGGGCGCCGGCTTTAAAAGTCCCTTCTTGGCGCCGGCTTTAAAAGTCCCTTCTGGGCTCCGGCTTTAAAAGTCGCTTCTGGGCTCCGGCTTTAAAAGTCCCTTCTGGGCGCCGGCTTTAAAAGTCCCTTCTGGGCGCCGGCTTTAAAAGTCCCTTCTGGGCGCCGGCTTTAAAAGTCCCTTCTGGGCGCCGGCTTTAAAAGTCCCTTCTGGGCGCCGGCTTTAAAATTCACTCATGGATACCGGTTTTAAGGCGCCGGCTTTAATTGTCACTCATGGATGCCGGTTTTAAAAGTCCCTGCTGGCCGCCGGTTTTAATAGTTACTCATGGATGCCGGCTTTAAAAGTCCCTTCTGGGCGCCGGCTTTAAAAGTCCCTTCTGGGCACCGGCTTTAAAAGTCCCTTCTGGGCGCCGGCTTTAATTGTCACTCATGGATGCCGGTTTTAAAAGTCCCTGCTGGGCGCCGGTTTTAATAGTCACTCATGGATGCCGGTTTTAAAAGTCCCTGCTGGGCGCCGGCTTTAAAAGTCCCTTGTGGGCGCCGGTTTTAAAAGTCCCTTCTGGGCGCCGGCTTTAAAAGTCCCTTCTTGGCGCCGGCTTTAAAAGTCCCTTCTGGGCTCCGGCTTTTAAAGTCGCTTCTGGGCTCCGGCTTTAAAAGTCCCTTCTGGGCGCCGGCTTTAAAAGTCCCTTCTGGGCGCCGGCTTTAAAAGTCCCTTCTGGGCGCCGGCTTTAATTGTCACTCATGGATACCGGTTTTAAAAGTCTCTTCTGGGCACCGGTTTTAATTGTCACTCATGGATACCGGTTTTAAAAGTCCCTTCTGGGCGCCGGTTTTAATTGTCACTCATGGATGCCGGCTTTAAAAGTCCCTTCTGGGCGCCGGCTTTAATTGTCACTCATGGATGCCGGTTTTAAAAGTCCCTGCTGGGCGCCGGTTTTCATAGTCACTCATGGATGCCGGTTTTAAAAGTCCCTGCTGGGCGCCGGCTTTAAAAGTCCCTTGTGGGCGCCGGTTTTAAAAGTCCCTTCTGGGCGCCGGCTTTAAAAGTCCCTTCTTGGCGCCGGCTTTAAAAGTCCCTTCTGGGCTCCGGCTTTAAAAGTCGCTTCTGGGCTCCGGCTTTAAAAGTCCCTTCTGGGCGCCGGCTTTAAAAGTCCCTTCTGGGCGCCGGCTTTAAATGTCCTTTCTGGGCGCCGGCTTTAATTGTCACTCATGGATACCGGTTTTAAAAGTCCCTTCTGGGCGCCGGTTTTAATTGTCACTCATGGATGCCGGTTTTAAAAGCCCCTGCTGGGCGCCTGTTTTAATAGTCACTCATGGATGCCGGCTTTAAAAGTCCCTTCTGGGCGCCGGCTTTAAAAGTCCCTTCTGGGCGCCGGCTTTAATTGTCACTCATGGATACCGGTTTTAAAAGTCCCTGCTGGGCGCCGGTTTTAATAGTCACTCATGGATGCCGGCATTAAAAGTCCCTTCTGGGCGCCGGCTTTAAAAGTCCCTTTTGGGCGCCGGCTTTAATTGTCACTCATGGATACCGGTTTTAAAAGTCCCTTCTGGGCGCCGGTTTTAATTGTCACTCATGGATACCGGTTTTAAAAGTCCCTTCTGGGCGCCGTTTTTAATTGTCACTCATGGATGCCGGTAAAAGTCTCTGCTGGGCGCCGGTTTTAAAAGTCACTCATGGATGCCGGTTTTAAAAGTCCCTGCTGGGCGCCGGCTTTAAAAGTCCCTTGTTGGCGCCGGCATTAAAAGTCCCTTCTGGGCGCCGGCATTAAAAGTCCCTTCTGGGCGCCGGCATTAAAAGTCCCTTCTGGGCGCCGGCATTAAAAGTCCCTTCTGGGCGCCGGCTTTAAAAGTCCCTTCTGGGCGCCGGCATTAAAAGTCCCTTCTGGGCGCCGGCTTTAAAAGTCCCTTCTGGGCGCCGGCTTTAAAAGTCCCTTCTGGGCGCCGGCTTTAAAAGTCCCTTCTGGGCGCCGGCTTTAAAATTCACTCATGGATACCGGTTTTAAGGCGCCGGCTTTAATTGTCACTCATGGATGCCGGTTTTAAAAGTCCCTGCTGGCCGCCGGTTTTAATAGTTACTCATGGATGCCGGCTTTAAAAGTCCCTTCTGGGCGCCGGCTTTAAAAGTCCCTTCTGGGCACCGGCTTTAAAAGTCCCTTCTGGGCGCCGGCTTTAATTGTCACTCATGGATGCCGGTTTTAAAAGTCCCTGCTGGGCGCCGGTTTTAATAGTCACTCATGGATGCCGGTTTTAAAAGTCCCTGCTGGGCGCCGGCTTTAAAAGTCCCTTGTGGGCGCCGGTTTTAAAAGTCCCTTCTGGGCGCCGGCTTTAAAAGTCCCTTCTTGGCGCCGGCTTTAAAAGTCCCTTCTGGGCTCCGGCTTTAAAAGTCGCTTCTGGGCTCCGGCTTTAAAAGTCCCTTCTGGGCGCCGGCTTTAAAAGTCCCTTCTGGGCGCCGGCTTTAAAAGTCCCTTCTGGGCGCCGGCTTTAAAAGTCCCTTCTGGGCGCCGGCTTTAAAAGTCCCTTCTGGGCGCCGGCTTTAAAATTCACTCATGGATACCGGTTTTAAGGCGCCGGCTTTAATTGTCACTCATGGATGCCGGTTTTAAAAGTCCCTGCTGGCCGCCGGTTTTAATAGTTACTCATGGATGCCGGCTTTAAAAGTCCCTTCTGGGCGCCGGCTTTAAAAGTCCCTTCTGGGCACCGGCTTTAAAAGTCCCTTCTGGGCGCCGGCTTTAATTGTCACTCATGGATGCCGGTTTTAAAAGTCCCTGCTGGGCGCCGGTTTTAATAGTCACTCATGGATGCCGGTTTTAAAAGTCCCTGCTGGGCGCCGGCTTTAAAAGTCCCTTGTGGGCGCCGGTTTTAAAAGTCCCTTCTGGGCGCCGGCTTTAAAAGTCCCTTCTTGGCGCCGGCTTTAAAAGTCCCTTCTGGGCTCCGGCTTTTAAAGTCGCTTCTGGGCTCCGGCTTTAAAAGTCCCTTCTGGGCGCCGGCTTTAAAAGTCCCTTCTGGGCGCCGGCTTTAAAAGTCCCTTCTGGGCGCCGGCTTTAATTGTCACTCATGGATACCGGTTTTAAAAGTCTCTTCTGGGCACCGGTTTTAATTGTCACTCATGGATACCGGTTTTAAAAGTCCCTTCTGGGCGCCGGTTTTAATTGTCACTCATGGATACCGGTTTTAAAAGTCCCTGCTGGGCGCCGGTTTTAATAGTCACTCATGGATACCGGTTTTAAAAGTCCCTTCTGGGCGCCGTTTTTAATTGTCACTCATGGATGCCGGTAAAAGTCTCTGCTGGGCGCCGGTTTTAATTGTCACTCATGGATGCCGGTTTTAAAAGTCCCTGCTGGGCGCCGGCTTTAAAAGTCCCTTCTGGGCGCCGGCTTTAAAAGTCCCTTCTGGGCGCCGGTTTCAATAGTCACTCATGGATGCCGGTTTGAAAAGTCCCTTCTGGGCGCCGGTTTTAGTTGTCACTCATGGATGCCGGTTTTAATTGTCACTCATGGATGCCGGTTTTTAAAGTCCCTGCTGGGCGCCGGTTTTAATAGTCACTCATGGATGCCGGTTTTAAAAGTCCCTTGTGGGCGCCGGCTTTCAAAGTCACTCATGGATACCGGTTTTAAAAGTCCCTTCTGGGCGCCGGCTTTAACAGTCCCTTCTGGGCGCCGGCTTTAAAGGTCCCTTCTGGGCGCCGGCTTTAAAGGTCCCTTCTGGGCGCCGGCTTTAAAGGTCCCTTCTGGGCGCCGGCTTTAATTGTCACTCATGGATACCGGTTTTAAAAGTCGCTTCTGGGCGCCGGCTTTAATTGTCACTCAAGGATACCGGTTTTAAAAGTCCCTTCTGGGCGCCGGTTTTAAAAGTCCCTTCTGGGCGCCGGTTTTAAAAGTACCTTCTGGGCGCCGGTTTTAATAGTCACTCATGGATGCCGGTTTTAAAAGTCCCTGCTGGGCGCCGGCTTTAAAAGTCCCTTGTGGGCGCCGGTTTTAAAAGTCCCTTCTGGGCGCCGGCTTTAAAAGTCCCTTCTGGGCGCCGACTTTAAAAGTCCCTTCTAGGCGCCGGCTTTAAAAGTCCCTTCTGGGCGCCGGCTTTAAAAGTCCCTTCTAGGCGCCGGCTTTAAAAGTCCCTTCTGGGCGCCGGTTTTAATTGTCACTCATGGATGCCGGTTTTTACAGTCCCTTCTGGGCGCCGGTTTTAAAAGTCCCTTCTGGGCGCCGGCATTAAAAGTCCCTTCTGGGCACCGGCTTTAAAAGTCCCTTCTGGGCGCCGGCTTTAATTGTCACTCATGGATACCGGTTTTAAAAGTCCCTTCTGGGCGCCGGTTTTAATTGTCACTCATGGATACCGGTTTTAAAAGTCCCTTCTGGGCGCCGGTTTTAATTATCACTCATGGATACCGGTTTTAAAAGTCCCTGCTGGGCGCCGGTTTTAATAGTCACTCATGGATGCCGGTTTTAAAAGTCCCTTCTGGGCGCCGGCTTTAATTGTCACTCATGGATACCGGTTTTAAAAGTCCCTTCTGGGCGCCGGTTTTAATTGTCACTCATGGATACCGGTTTTAAAAGTCCCTTCTGGGCGCCGGTTTTAATTATCACTCATGGATACCGGTTTTAAAAGTCCCTGCTGGGCGCCGGTTTTAATAGTCACTCATGGATGCCGGTTTTAAAAGTCCCTTCTGGGCGCCGGCTTTAATAGTCCTTTCTGGGCGCCGGCTTTAATTGTCACTCATGGATACCGGTTTTAAAAGTCCCTTCTGGGCGCCGGTTTTAATTGTCACTCATGGATACCGGTTTTAAAAGTCCCTTCTGGGCGCCGG